>NC_081209.1:6942155-7277155 GCF_902713425.1 Acipenser ruthenus
GGTCATGATTATAGATTATATAGATGTTATAGCTAGAACCTTTTTTTTTGTTGCTATCACACTGGAGAAAAGTGAAACCATTTATCATCCTAATAAAGAATCGCAGACCCATGTATCAAAAACATCCTTTTACAGCACACAGCGGCTTTCGAACACGCACCTGATCTCATTCAAAACGGCAAATCATTAAAAAAATGCAAAAATAATAAAAATAATAAACTTGTGAAAAGCTGGTTATGTGGTGTTGTCTCTTTAAATGTAAGCCTCTCGCGAGCATGCGCTGCTGAACAAGATTGGGCTGAGCAAAGCCTTGTTCTGCCATTGGTCTGTTACAGCGGAGGAAGCCTCCGTCCCGCGGTGCTGCAGACACACGCACGCACTCAGGCAGCGCAGACAGTGGTCCATTTATATTCCACCCGGGTTAAGAGAAGCAGAAAATATCAACCTGCTGCAAACATGCCGATGTTCGTTGTGAAAACCAATGTCAGCAAAGATGCTGTCTCTGCGTCTCTGTTGTCAGAAGTCACACAGGAACTGTCGAAAGCAATGGGGAAACCTGCACAGGTATGTCCTGCAACTCATATGCAATGAAATAACGTTACATGACAAAGGCCAGGTAGTTTGATTACTGTCTCTCTAGATAACAATAATACAGTCAATGCAGTGCCTAGAAGTCTGACACAGTCGTGCCGGTTTGTCGTTACATAATAACTTGCCAGACTGCCTCTGTTGTGAGCGAGGGATTCGGACTGTACAAAAGCAGGGTGATTAACAGCTACAATTATCTGTGCAGCCAAGTAATGGGACATGAGAGACCTGGCGCTGTAAAATAATGCGTAGACGAGTCGATTAATCCCCCCGGGTTTTCAACTATAAAATTGCAAATTACAGTGTGACTACGGATTCGTAGTAGCAGTGATATGCCACGGCCTTTCCAGAATGTTCTTTATTTAATAATTCAGCACGTGCTTGTCAATGGGAGACATTGGGTGCAGCACAGATCATATTTGTCTTGTGCAGTACATCGCGGTGCACATCGCTACGGATCAGATGATGATGTTTGGAGGAAAGCCCGATCCCTGCGCTCTATGCTCTCTGCACAGCATTGGGAAGATCTCTGGCCAGGAGAACAAGCTGTACTCCAAGCTGCTGTGCGGTCTGATCAACAAGCACCTGGGGATCTCCGTGGACAGGTACAGCACCGCGATCAGCAACCTGCACGCTGCTCTTCACACTCGCGTTTCTTTACCTCTTATTAGTTTATGGACATTGACCTAGATTTTCCACTTGTCCTATTAATATTAAAATACCCTGTATTTTTAAACATATGTCACATACAATATGACAATGAATGAGTAAATATTAAACGAAGGAGTAAATATCTTCAGATTTTTTTAAAACGCTGGCGCTCACTTCTGTAAGGACACTTTGTTTTGCTCTGCAGCTCCAGAACTTAGGTCAAAACATATTAATACTGAACATAAAAAAAATAAGTAAAAATAATATTTGACTTTGTACAATAAGAACCGCAAAGAGACTAGTTCTTATAAAAATGAAAATATGCTTTGTCTTGATTTGTTATCCAGTACTGCTCTCTGTATTGGTTGAATCTATATCTAGAAGCTTTGATTCTAAAGTCCAAGCCTTTACTTAGTGATCTATTCAATTAATCTAAATGGTGGCAGATCTTACGCATTGAAAGAACCTCTGACAGTTTGACTGTCTTTAGTGGATTTTTGTCTTTAAAAGGCAAGATGACAGATTTGGGCCTAATGTCTTTATACAGTGGCAGTATTTAGTATATTGCATGATCTAATCCAGTTCCAGAGTGGCATTTGTTTTGTGAAAAAATAGGTTACCTGGAAATGCCAAACATTTAAAGAGTTCTAATGGTTCTTTACAGCGGGCGCTGTTCGAGTCTGGGGCTTGTGTTGAAATTAAACATTATTTGCAGTTATGCTTGTTCTCATCTTAAAAGAAGGAAACTAATTGGACTCCATTAGAACACTTAAAGTAAACTGGCAATGCTGCTGTCATGTGATTCAGTTATTTACTATGAAGACAATCTGCTCATGTGCTGTAGCGGGTGCATAACTATGTTAGCGCTGTATTTAAAACAATCTTCTATTTCAGGATCTACATTAATTTTGTTGACATGGACGCAGAAAACGTGGGCTGGAGCAACTCCACTTTTGGTTGAAGGAGTATTACCCTCAGCAGGACCAAGATGACAATCTTTCCTTTAGTGCTTACAGTGGCTGTACCAGAACATGTTAGTGTGATCATTCCCTGTTTAGAACTGGAGGAGTCCAAAGTACACACTGTCTTGCTTGCTTACGCATTGAATAAAATAAAAACCAACCGATTCGTTGTCTCTGTGATTTTAATATTCTTCAGAACTGAGCACATAGATTATAAAAACCCATACCACATTTATATAATCAAATGTATTGAACTTGTGTTACAGTGCTCAAAACAATATATTTAAATATACTTCAAAGATGATACTTAATCCATATGAAATACTGTACCAGTATTCAGTCACTGAATATTTATATTTTAAGCAATACTCTCAAGAACTAAAAAAAAAAAAAAGTAGCCTATTTGTAAGCAAATGTGATTCTCAATAACGTGAAAATATAAAATGGCTGTTAATATAAAACTTTAACTAACCCTGGTCATTACCAACTCTTTTTGTACTGGAAAAACTTTTGTTTATGTAACAGATCTACAGAAATAGTGAAGGTCTGTTCATATGCAGAAAGTCCACTAGATGGTAGAATTGTGCAACCTACCACCAAATATATTAGGCTGACGTCATCAACCAGCGCCAAAGCACAACATGTGAGGAGTTGATGGTAGCATGGTGTTTATCTGGCACATTGTTGGTTGAAAAATAAGCAAAGTAAGCCTTGGGCTCACACATAGGAGAAGCAGTTGGCTTTAACTTCAATAAATATATTGAAGTTAAAAATATGTTGATATAAGATGTTAAGGGTCGTTCCAGAACTGTCGCAGCTAATTGTAAATAAGTAATGGTATAACAAAGTGTATTAATGTTTTTATAATTCTAAAGGATATTCAACTAAATATACATATTTAGCACAAAGTCAACAAAAATCGCACCTCGTCTCGAGCGCTGCCGGTAAATCCGTGATATACAATATTATCGAAGACACTGCGAAGTTCTGGTCGGGAGATTAATCTGACATTACAAGGCATAATTCAAACGAAGATTGGTATTAATTTGCTGTATTTACACGGAAGAATTGAATTCGCCAAGCTGTTGAGATGGCCTTGTTTCTCATCAACAGGTAAGCATAATCTTGTTCTAAAATTGTGAAGCAAGCATGGGTGAAAAAAAAAACACTGCGTTTTGCTCATAGGTAGTTTGACAAAGGTGATATTTTCAGCATGGCACCACAGGGTAAGACTTTTCTGAAAACTATTTTTAACACTGCAGGGATGAAAATAAGACTCAAATTGCATAGCAGTTCGATCCATTCGTGGTTTTACTTTGAGTTTAATAAGACACACCTGTGCTTGTTTCTTATACACTGTGGCTAATCATGCACACAGTAAAACCTTATTTCCTTGCCTGTACTGCACGCGTCACTACATATTTAACAAAAAGTCACTAGGCTCTTTGAAAATGATTTATGCAGTTTTAAATAAGACCCAATTTAGAGGAAATGACAGTCCCTGGGATCACGTATTATACCAGCGTAAACTTTACATCATTCAATGGGGTATTGGTCCTGATTACAGTATTGATTTGTTTTGTAAGATACCTTGGAGATGAGGAGGATGTCCAGGAAGATGAAGCCGAGTGTCGCTCGAAAGCCTTGCTGGAGAGGCTGCAGGAGCGAGCAAAGGCCAGACAGCAGCAGCAGCAGCAGCAACAACATAGCCAAGAGACCACACCAGGCAGGAAGACAAGAGCAGACACAGACCCTGACCTGAGCGACAAGACAGGGAAGAAGAAGAAGAAGAAGCGAAAACTAGGGGCTCAGGAGGAGACTGAGGAAGAAGAAGGAAATAAGAGCAGTAGGAAAAAGAAAATCAAGTCTCTGCAGGTTGATTCGGACACACCGGAGCAGACAGAGAAACAGGTTAAGAAGGGGGATGTGGACTCTGCTGGAGAGACGGATCAGACTGAGAAGAGGGTAACTGTGAAGAAAAAAGAAAAAAGGAAAAAGGAAGCAACAAAAACCAGGAGAACAGAAGTGGAGGAGGAAAATGAAACTGGTACCATTATGTTAAGTTTGTAAAATTAAATGTCTGGCATCAATTTTCAGTTCATAGTAGGTTTACCCTGCTTTTGATGCTGTTCAGAGTGTGTTCCTATTGTAAACAAAAAAAAAAAAAAATCAAGAAACTTAAGTTTCCTTGTCCAGCATGTGTAAAAATCTAAAAGTTTGAGTTTTTTCCATAATATACTGTTTTTTTCTTATTATAATTTTTATAATCAACCCAAGTTTGTTTTATTTAAAGAACAAGAAGACAATGTAAAAGAATTGGCTGAAGAAAAGAAAACACCAGCAAATAAACAAAAAAACAGTCAGCAGAAATCCAAGCAAGAGTCGGGTGATCAGAATGTAGAAATGGATACAGACGGTGAGGAGGAGGATGAGGAAGGAGGGGGCAGTGATGAGGGGGAGAACAGTGAAGAGAAGAAAGAAGAGAAAACCCTTGATCAGAGCGCAAATAAGGTGCCCCCCCAGTCCACACTCACAATCCTGGGAGGCTTTGAACAGAAAGCTGTGCAGAAGGTATTTCAAATCTCAAAAGTGTAGCCGTGTGATTTAGTGAGTCTGCATAACAACATAAACTGTATATTAAGGATTATAGCTGCATTATAATTCAAACTGTCTGTATTTTGCATCACAGGTTCAAAGGGTTCTGCCACAGTGGCTGGCCCAGCCTAATCTAGTCCAGAGGGATATCAAGAAGAACTTGATACCTATCGGAGATGTCCCAGGAATCTGCCCCAAACTCCTGACGAAACTCCAAAGCAATGGGATCCAGCACTTCTTCCCAGGTGGGTGAGGGGGTTGCATGCAGCTCAGAAAATACCACATCCACTCCTGAGGTTCAGGATTTCCCTTGTTTAGGTATGCCATTGAAATTACCAGGTGCCAGGAGGTTGTATAACTTACAAGTTAGTAAGTTACAAAACACAAAAAAGCAGTGTCAATTTAAAGATTTAGATCAACAGTGCATCAGTATTCGCAGCAGGAGGCACTGTACCCTTGAAAAACTACAGTAGCTGGTAGGAAGTAATACTCTGGTTAATGTGCAGCTTTCCCACTGTTTTGCTGAAACTGTAAGACAAACCTGTGCTTAATTCAAAGAAGTTTAGCATTGAGTCAAATAAGAATCAGGACGATGAGTTCAAGTGTTGGGGTTCTGGCTTAGCTATGATTGCATTTGCATGTGCATAAATATGTCATTAAAAACCACCTTGCTAAGACACCTCTGAATTTCTGTCGTTTGTATCTGTTTGCTGCAGTCCAGGCAGAATTGATCCCAGCTGTTTTGGAAAGTGCGCTGCACGGGCTACTGATTGGCAGGGGTGGCTACAGACCCCGAGACATCTGCGTTTCGGCGCCAACAGGAAGCGGCAAGACTCTGGCTTTTGTCATCCCGGTTGTTCAGGTAGAATGTATTCTGTATTCGTGTATGTGATTGATTTGAGTTGCTTTTAAAGCAAGGCTATTGGGGTGTAACCTCTGTCACCAGATAGCAAGTGTTGCTGACATTCTTTTCAAGAGTAAACAGCTTTAAATTGCAATTGAACACTTTTACTTTAAGGACATGCCTTACCTTTAAACTACACACTGAGTGCAATCAGTCTGAGAGCTCTTGCTCAAATATATCTGTGTATACTTTTGGCTTCTGGGGAGAGCATTCATGCAGTTGTTTCTATCTTTGGTTTCCATGTCCGCAACATATTATGCACGGATGCAGTGTTTTGCCAATAACAGAAAATGTAACGAAGGAAGCTTAATACACTATAGCTTTGCTGTTAGAAAATATAATTCAAACTATTTTTCTCATCACTTATATCTCAGTGTTGATAATTGTGCCTCTCCTGCAGGCTCTGTTGGAGCGGGTTATCTGTGAGGTGCGGGTTCTAGCAGTGCTGCCAACCAAGGAACTGGCACAGCAGGTACAGTACAGTGCAATATGATACAGTGCAATACAATACAGTGCAATACAATACAGCCAGCACTCATGTAGCACCTTTCCTGTCAAGCAGCAATACAATAAGAGTTCTGCTTTTTAACAAAATAATGTAATAATATATATTAAGTACCGAACAGGCTTATATTTAGAGGGACTGCCTGCCTTTTAATGTGTCCTTTATTGTGTGTTCTTTAAGCTACAAAACTTAATTAGCAGGTAATTGAGCAACTGCATTAGTAGTGAATGGGAAAAACTTAAAAACATGCAAGGAAGTTTTGTCTGTTAATTTGAGTTGCCATAAAATATTTGACCTGAAACTTTGCAAGTCACTTACTGTGTTGTAGTTATTGCCAGTGCGGCTTTGGGGTTGGTTGATTGATGCATATTTTACTGAATACATTCAGTCTCTAACTTCAAACATCCATGCATAAAATGTTTAGTAATATTACAGGAAACCAGGTAGCATGACTGGGGAGTGTTGAGTGAGATCTTACTCAGTGTAATACAGCACACGTTGCAAGGCTGCAGTTGTAGAAGCTGTGTGTTTGTGTGACTCTGCTATCTCCACAGGTGTGTAAGGTGTTCCATACGTACACCGATGGGACCGGCTTGAAGGTCGTCATGGTTGCAGGGCAGAAATCTTTCGCTGTGGAGCAGGCCTCCCTTGTCCAGAACATGTAAGAGAATTTAACTAAATACTCTTGAGGTATTTTGACAGCAGTAAAGAATGACAACCGACACATATGACTTCAAATTGATAATTTCTCTCAAATGTTAGAGGTATCTTAGTGGGTGTTAACAGAAAACGAAAGATGACCAATTAAGGGTTTGGAAATGTTTGAACCAACAACAAAAAAAAGCAATCTGAAGGTGCAGAGTAATTTCTGAAATGCATATTCATTTGAGCAGACAAAAACAAGCAATTAGCTGAAGATTCTTGCAGTAGTTATTTAGGGCCAAATTCAGACTGATCTGATACATCTCCATATAAAGACCAGTGGAGACGTATTCTGATCAAGAGGGCTCAGTTTGGCTATGCAATGGAAACAAGGGATTAGTCTGTGTACTAGGTTTCTCTGATTGAAGATCAATCTCAGATCATGGAATAAAAATGCTGTCTATCTTTTCACTAATGCAGCACTGGTGGGTGCCGTAGCCTGGCTGATATAGTGGTCGCCACCCCGGGCAGGCTGGTCGATCACATTGATAAAACTCCCGGATTCAGCCTACGACAGCTCCGCTACCTGGTGAGTAAACCCTGCTTTATTACTTGACAAATCAAGAGAAGCTACCGCACCCTGTTTTAAAACAAATACATTGCTTTGTGTTTTGTACATATTTATAATGTAAGTGTGGTGCTGTAAACCGCTACCTCCCATCTGTTTTTTCTGTTTGTTTTTTTTAACTAATGTATCACTGTACGTGGCAGCCTTTAGTAGTGATCTTATGGAACAATTATTAGCCATTTAAGTTTGCGATGGGAATAGCCACATTAGTGAATGGCTTTTGCTCCTAAGTGATTTGGCTCTTCATACAGATCATAGATGAGGCGGACCGGATGATCGACAGCATGCACCAGGACTGGCTGAACTACGTGGTGAAGGAGGTGTACAGAGCACAGGGAAGCCTGGAGCTCGGCTCGCTCTTCAGGAGGGCAGAGCCTGGCCCTGTCACAGCAGCAAGGTCAGCGTTGGAGATGGGTCCTCCCATGGAAACGTGATGCTTGTTACATTGCAGAAGTCCTCAATATCAGAAGCCCAAGAGTATTTGGTGATCAAAGTTGTATTAAAATGGAACCGTCACAATGAGTAATCTTGGGCTTGCCGTTAGTCTGAAATCGATGGCTGATCAGTGTAACGGATGTGCATTTCCATGGAGTGACTCTGTTTATCCCCTCTGTACAGTGTCTTACAGCACCCCATACGATTCGTCTGTAATAGGACCCCAGCAATTAGCAGGGATTACATTGAGGTTTAGTAAATAATGGGAGATGCTACCGTGCCAATTCCGTTAACAGAGTTTAGTAATGTAATCCAAGTGAAAACCCCAAAGCTAATCCATTGAACTCAGGAAGTGAGATTTCAGTCAATCCAGATTACATCATCAAAGGGATCGTTTACTCTTATTAGTTTATTCTTTCCTGTTTCTCAGCAGGATTGTATTTTTTTTCACCACATAAATGTTCTTTAACAAACAAGGAAATCAGCCACCTATGTCTTTGAAAGGCTTTTTTTTTTTTTTTTTGCTGCAGCTGTATTTTGTAATTACACAAGTTTGTTTGATAATTGCAAAAGTTTGACAATGGCATTGTTTTAACAAGTCTTACAGTGCAAAGACAAAAAAAAAACATATGTCCTTTCTGTGTTCGTATTGGCTGATCATGCATCCCTGTTCTGGATTCTAGAAGGCATGTCAATAGTTGCCCTGACCCCTGTGTTATGCTGTGTTCTCTCCCCAGCCTGTGGCAGCCCCAGATACCCCTCCAGAAGCTGATGTTCTCTGCCACCCTGACGCAGAACCCTGAGAAGCTACAGCAGCTGGGCCTGCACCAGCCTCGTCTCTTCACCTCCGTCCACAGCGAGAAGCAGCGGTCAGGGCAGGGCTTTGAGCCTCATAGGACTGCCTCCGGACAGACCGAGGAGAAGTTCAACTTCCCCCAGGGACTCACTGTGAGCACTCCCAGCCGTCCGATTTTTTTAAATTTGCGTTAACTTCAAAATAGTTTTACTGTCTTTAACTGCACAGGGAATCATTGTAATTGATTGTTTTTTAGATCCCAAAACAAATATGCAGAGTTTACATGCTAACATTAATGGGGTTTAGAGGACTCAATGTTCCTGAAACTGCGCTCCAAATAACCCCCCAGCCCAGTTCCAGTAGAAACTAGTTTAGATGCATACGTAAAGGATTTGGATATTGATTGATCAGACGGGTAGCTTGAATTGGATTAGATGCATATAAACCATGTAATAGTGTCACTGACTCAGCATCCCTTTCCTCTTGTGTTACAGGAGTACTATGTCCCGTGCAATCTTAACAACAAGCCCCTGATTTTACTGCACTTCCTACTGAGGCTGAAGTTCAACCCTGTGCTGTGCTTCACAAACTCCAGAGAAGCTTCACACAGGTGTGTTAGCCAGCTCTAGTCCCTGCTTGAGGCATGTCAGCCCCTGCTGCAATCATATTTTTAACATAGCAGGAGGTGCAACACAGTGTAGTCATCTGTCTTTGTCTTTGTTTGAGTTAATAGGTTACATCTGCATTATTGCTTCCTTTGCAGACTGTACCTGCTGGTCCGTTCATACGGGGGAGTGGCGGCGGCTGAGTTCTCATCTCGTCTGAGTCCCAACGAGAGGAAGAAAACGCTGAAGGAGTTTGAGCAGGGCAAAATCCAGCTGTGAGTAGCCCATGTACATGAGAGGATACGAGATGCTTCTAAATGCATCACTCAACCAATTAGTTACAAAAGCATAGTAACATGGTAATAAAGATCCATGATGTGGTACGGAACAGAAAAGCAGGAGCACTTATGTTTATTTATTTATTTAAATTGCTCTTGCTGCAGTGATTTAGAGGACAGATCTCAAGCCCCAGTGCACTAGAGCAGCCATTTTGAAAAGAGCTTTGAAACAGACTTTAAAGTTAGAAGTGTAAAAAGTTGTCAGGATGTTAACAATGAAAAGAAAAATGACAGGTATGTTATTTAAACAGTTGTAACAGCACGTGGGGACTACGTGTAACACTATATTTTTTCGGAACCCCACTAATTACTCTTTAAGATGAACTGTTTTCCCTCAGCGGACACCTGTAGGTAATCATTTAAAGACATGCAGACTGGGGTGAGACTTATCACTGGTTTTATAACTCCTGTAATAAGTATGATCCATTACAATGTGCCTGATTGCTTCAGTTGCTAACTGATTGCTCTTACCAGTTTCTAATAGAGATTTTCACTTTAACCTTTTACACTTTTTTTCTTTTACAAGAGACCAAAAAATATTATTTGTCCACAAACAGGTTAATCAGCACAGATGCCACAGCCAGAGGAATTGATGTTGACGGTGTGAAATGTGTTATTAACTACGATGCTCCACAGTTTATCAGGACATATGTTCATCGGTGAGAGCATTGATAATCTTAACACAAACGAGCATGCAATTTCATTAAACCCTTGTAAGCTGTATAATTAAAGTTAGTTGGTTAATAAATCAGCTATTAAGTAGCATATTGGTAATGTTTAGCCTGTTTGTACTGCTTCTCATATTGGTTGTGTGGGATTTTTTAACCCTTTGGTTATCGCCAAGCAGCAACACATAGCAACAATTTTTGACAACGTGCAGTGACCTTAATGCCAACCTCTGCCTCGTACATTCCCCTTCGCTTACACACCTGGGGATGCATGTTCTTTGTTCTCATTTCTAGTTTTATTAATAGCCCCTTGTGGCTCTGTTTCACAGAGTGGGAAGGACAGCACGTGCAGGGAAGGCTGGGCTGGCCTTCACACTCCTCCTGGGAGTGCAGGTGAGTGCCAGTGCTTTTGAGAATCAGTGAACGTTAAGATCATACGGTACAGGTGCTCACAGAAATGGTCTAATGTCCCCTAGATACGCAGTCTGTTTACAAATCTCATGAAGGGGCACTGCGTTCAACACATTTCTGTATATATTTACACTGGCTGAAGACTGTGTCTCGTGAGAGAAATGCTATTGTGTAAACACAGAAGCTTTTATAATACATGTATCTTACTGTGCGTCTAAGAGTAGAAACTTTATTTTGAGCTCAGATGCTGTTGGTTCTTACTGTAACAGCCTTTGAAATTACTAGTCAGAATTACAGTTATGCACACTCAAGATTTTTCTTCCTATAACAGTAGAGGATGAAAAATTATCCAAAAAGCTGCAGTATCGGCCACAGTTGTTCTACTAATGAAACATTTAGCTAAAATGTTTGTCTGTGTGATTTATTTAGTTGTAGTGCTGCCTCAGATTAATTGAGCTGTGATTTGAACACACAGGAGGCCATACCCAGTGTTCAGAGCCCTGCCTTACATTTCTTTTGCAGCAGTCAAGACCATCTATGTCAAACGTTCTGTCTGTCATGTTATCTATTGTAATACTAACCAGGGATGGAAATAAGACCCCCATTGCATAGCGGTTTGATCCATTCCTAGTTATGCTACGAGTTTAATCAGACACACCTGAGCTTGTTACCTATACACTGGGGCTGATCAAGCTCGTATCAAAACCTGGAAAAGTTGAAACTGCTATGCAGTAGGAGTCTTATTTCCATCCCTGCTGACAAAGTGCATGCTGTTTCTTCAGGAGAAGAATTTCCTTCAGATGCTGAGGGATGCTGGCAGCCCTGGAGTGCAGAAACAATTAATCAGACATGAAAATCTGAAGCCACTCATTCCACAGTATGAGAATGCCCTTGAGGAGCTCCACAGCATTATTAAGGTAGCTACTGTGCTTGGATTTTAAAGGCTTCTTGTCATCACATACAAGAGGATGTAAGAAATGCAACATTTTGTTATGTGGTATTTCTTATTGATTTTATTTTTTTTACATCCACTAGAGCATGGGTTCTCAATGCCGGTCCTGGGGACCCCCTGTGTCTTCTGGGTTTCATTCCAACTGAGCTCTCAGTTACTCAACTAGACCCTTAATTGAACTGATCATTTGCTTAATTAGATCTTTTTTAATTGTTTTCAGCTCTTGAAGTTACTTATAAAATGTTATAGCTAACTTGAAATCTGCAACTGTTTCAGAGCTAAAAACAAGTAAAAAGGTCTAATTCAGCAAGTGATCCGTTCAGTGAAGGGTAAAGTTAAGTAGTTGAGAGCTGGGTTGGAATGAAAACCAGCAGACACGGGGTCCCTAGGACCGGGTTTGGGAAGCCCTGCCCTGGAGGCAGAGAGGCACAGGCTTATAGTCAGACTCAGGTATACCAGCTGTACTTGGAGAGAAGTCATGTTTGAGAACTGGATTGAAGCGATGGGTTTTTTAAGCATATGAATTTTGTGGGGTGTGATAACTGAACTAGACAGTTATATACAAAGTGATTCATAACAAGAAGAATACATAACTATTTTAATATGCATACCAAGTTGCTCTATAAGTAACCGTTTGAGTATTATTATTATTATTACAGGTTTGTATTTACTTTTGACTTGTACTGTAGTTTGATATGCAGTCAGACTCCTATGACTAAAACCTACATAATACCTGAGGAATAGCAGAACATGAGCTGCCTGTCTGCGTGATTGCATTCACTGTTCAGTGGTTTCTGATGCTTAAGCGTGCTTTTGTTGTTTTAAAAACAGGAGGAAAGAGCCATGAAGTATACTTGAACACCCCATCAGAAGATCAAGAGTTCAAATATAGAAGAAAAGTAAAAGGTGTTGTTCTGTTTGTCGTTTGTTAAATTTGTTATACTGCATACAAAAAAAAATACTGTAGATTTGTATTATTGTTTTTTTGAATAAAGGTGTCAAACGCAGAAGCAAAAGAAACAGTGCTACCGTTCAGTTATATACTGCTCTGATATACATTATTAACGCAAATATTGTAAAAACATTCTCTTTGGTTAAAGGGTTCTTTGAGAACTTAGAATAAACTTCTAACCCTGGACTGAAAAATATGTTTTTCATTAATCAAAATGGGGCCTATGTTTCTTGCAATAACAATCAGAATATCTGTCATTATTATTTTTTTAGTAAAAAAAAACAAAACACTTTCCTTTTATAAACTGCAGAATTTTTCACTCTTTTTTTCATACTCAGCTGCCTGAATATGAAAGGGTTTGTTGTTTTATGATATATAATATACAAATTGTGCAACATCGCTGTATTGAGACTGCAAGCTCAGCCATCTGTCCTGGGTTTATTTAATGGATAAAAGTGTCCAAGAACAGGAGTTAACCCTGAATGTAAATCCTTAAACTCATAAACCTGCTTTATTGCAGATGATTTATAGGCATGTTATTATTGTTTTTAATGATGTTAACAAGAGGGTCAATAAATCATGCATGAGGAAAAGATATAGTTAGTGTGGTGTGTTTAGATCATTCACATATACCCCATTAGCTGAAAGTCAGTTATGAAATGATTAAACCACTCCTAATTGAGTACTGTTAATTACATTCATTAGCTGCCTGTGCCAGCTTGTCTAACTAACTCTAAATTCAGGTTATTGAAAGTCATCCTGCCTTGGAAGACCTCCAAGCAACTGTACTGTGCTTTTTGAGAAATGCTGGCTGCGTATTATTATTATTATTATTATTATTATTATTATTATTATTATTAATAATGCGTACAATCTGTGCAGCATTTAACCCAAATACCACAGATGAAAACCAGAGCACAGATTCTTCCAGACTGTATTTCACACCAAGATACTGTTTACTAGTTCAGACATCTGATGAGAGCCCTAGCCAGGGATTCAAGTCAGTTTGTCTTGCAATACAACAGTCCAAAATCCTGTCCAGCTGTTAATAAAAGAATGCTAACAAATGCTTCAATTTAGATTATTACTGATCCCCCCTGTTACTGTGCTGAGAATAGTTAGATTCTTCACTCTTACGTTAATTCATGATATGTAAATATATTAAATATAAAGCTATAGATAATCAGCTGTATCCTGGTACCTTTGCTGGTCTGATTGCAGCTAGACCATTGGATTGACATTATTATTATTATTATTATTATTATTATTATTATTATTATTATTATTATTATTTAGTGATTTAGCAGACATTTTTATCCAAAACTACTTACAGAGACTTGGGGGTGAACTATGTCTCACATACAATTGAGCCTTGGGTTTACATCTCATCCAAAGGACTGAACACAAGGAGGTTAAGTGACTTGCTTAAGATCAATCAAAAAGACTTTTACATACAGTGGAGTGGTTTATTGAGCTATATGTGTGTGGTGAATTGTGGGGGGAGATACTGAATTAGTGGCTTTTGAGACCCTATTTAACCACTGAGCAGGGACAGCACAAGCAGTGACAATGCTCTTCCCTGCATTGGCCTCATGAGAGACTAATTCCATTCCGTATTGCAAGCCGAGTTTGTTTTTAAGTATTTATCAAATATGTTATAATAAACAGATGTTGGACAGGTCTTTTGTCCCGTTTTTCACCTATTGAGGGGTATGTAAAGTCATCTTCAATATCAAGGCCACATACATTTGTTGTCTGTTTGATCTTTTTAGGTGTCTCGTGAAGTGCCTGGGAAAAGCTTCCAGTAATAATATAAATTAAACTATGCATGAAGAAAATGGGTATATAAAAACCCATATGGAAAGAATTATAGCCTAAGCAAGGAAGACTGCAGTTTCTGTATTGCCTCAGTTAGGCTCAGGCTTGGGTCCTGCTTATTTTTTCTGTGTGATCTCTGCTCTGATATGCCATGAGAAAAAGTATGCGGAACACTATTTAACTGCTTAAATTCTGCTTCCTGTTAGTTGTAGGATGGATTTGAGCAACTCCAGTCTTGTAGAAAAGCAGTCCAGATGTGAATGTAGAGTTATGTTGAAATGTTAAATTAATGCATTTGTATTTCTCAAAAGTATTTTAAAATCATTAATAAATTGTGTAATCAGCATGACAAGTACACGTTAAGAAATTCCTTTCCAGTGGAGAAAAAAAGATACATAACATTTCTGTAAACATTTTGTGTTATGTTTGCTGCATAGTAGGATGTTACGATGTGAATGCTCACATAGCTATATTCTCATAACTACATTTGACTTTTTATGTTCATACATAATTATACGACTTGTGGTTAGACCGCATTGGTTCCTGTTGAACTGGTGTATGTGGGTTTTTAAATTCACGTATTTAAATATTCTAGAAAGAGGAGGGGCTTGTACGGTTTGTTAACTGTGTGAAAGTGGACGAACTTTTTTTTTTTTTTTTGACTAAACCATTGTTCTCTGCAGTTGTTGGAAAAAAGGTCTAACTTAAATTAAAAATGGTACTAGAACTATATTTAGATCTGTATTCCCAGCCATGCAGGTCTGTTTACATCTTTGCCAAGAAAAACAACATCCCTTTTGAGTTTAAGCAGCTGTCGCTTTCTGAAGGTAAGTTATTTGTGGTTTGTTGTATACTTATTTGTAGTTTGCTGTGATGCTGTCCACACATTCAGATTTTGACTATAGACTTACTTTTCGTAATTGGGTGTATATATATATATATATATATATATATATATATATATATATATATATATATATATATATATATAGGCACACAATGTGTAATTATTTTGTGAGTTGTGTTTATGTACTTATGTACCTAGTTCGTGCATAACTAGAAGTCATTACTTTGCAATATATTTTCACACTTCACGCATATATCCCGTATATATTTTCGTTTGCAGAAATGAGGAAACATTAACGCTTTCCCTCATTGTCATTAACTATTGTTTTGTGTGTGTAGTTGATGTAAAATGTAGTCATTCGCGTACAGTACTTTGCAAAACAAAGGCGTTCATGCAACAGTAATCTCAAATGCATTTGTACACGTAATGGTTTTGTAAGCACGCAATGTTGTAAAGAATCATGGTTGTTTTAATTGTTCAGTTTGTGGACCTTACAATACCCTTTATACAAAATAATGGGTGCATTTTGTTTGCCTTTTTACAAAGTAGTTGAACGGAATCGTGTAGGTCTTTAGAATCAATCCGCCTCGTTTTACTATATGCCGCATTCTGTCTGAACAGTATCCTGCTTTCACTATGCTTATCCGTTTCTGGGTCGCGCCATGCAAATGCAGTGTTATGTAATGTTATACATTAGAAATCTTATTGATTTCAGACTACTGGCAAACCCAAGACGTTTTGCTGAGCATGGGTATTAGAATAATCACCACAACACTTTGGAGCTTGCCGTTCTGATAATGACGTATCATTTTCATAGAACTGGATCAAATAATTAGATTTAGACATTACCTTGATGTCCACTATACAGACAGACATTGTCGTATATACACTTACAAGAATACATTTGCTTGAAATATGAAAAAACAAATATCATTGGGACCGAACTGTTAAATTGGTCAGTGGTGAAGTCATCCACACACCTAAAGGAAATTTCATAACGAAGTAGATTACTTCCTCTTTGACTCGTGGGCGTAATAATAAAGAATTGCTTCAGATGCATAATAGCTCTCTGAGTTAAGGGCTTTGAGGAGTACTCTGGCGGTTCCTTGTAGAGATGGGAAAAGGACATTAATTCAGTGAATTCCTGGCTGTACAGAGGCTTAAAATGACGTTTCTCTATTTGCATGTCCTTTATTCCAGGTCAGCACTATAGTGAAGAATTCGGGAAGATTAATCCTCTGAGGAAAGTTCCAGCCATGAAAGATGGCGACTACCAGCTGGCTGAAAGGTATGCCTTGCTAAAAGGCAGACAAACGTTTTATACTCCATAATGCCTGTGGCAAAAAAATAATAGTAATAATAATACAATAGGACTTTGTAGCTCTCTGTGCACGGTTTGAGTGGAGACAGGTGTCTGGGCCAGTGTTGAAGGTTCATGTGATTTGTGCCACTATAG
Source organism: Acipenser ruthenus (assembly GCF_902713425.1). Lineage (NCBI taxonomy): Eukaryota > Metazoa > Chordata > Actinopteri > Acipenseriformes > Acipenseridae > Acipenser > Acipenser ruthenus. Next base: position 6,958,909 of record NC_081209.1, read on the forward strand.
CAGGTCTGTTGCTTGTCACAATAACTTTTTTGGGCCAGTCAGTGGGGCTTCCTTTTCCCAGTGTAATTTCCTCGATGTATGGGGCTGACAGATTTTTGAGACAGTGTGTCATATCTGAGAAATATTAGCCCATGCCCCTGAAAACTGAAAACTAAGATTTAGTTCCACCCAGACTTTAGTATATATAATCTCGGCTGGAAATAAGACTCATATTGCATAGCAGTTTCACCCATTCCAGGTTTTACTAAGAGCTTGATCAGCCACAGTATATAGATCACTCATAGTAAAACCAGTAATAGACCAAACTGCTGTGTAATGGGAGTTTTTTTTTATTTTTTATCCTGTATAATAAATGTGGAGTTTTAATATTCACAGCACTTATTGTTATTGTCTTTTTTATTTTTGTTGTATTTTTATTTTATGGTAAATAGTATGAGGTTTCCATGGGCGCTATTACCGCCTTTGTATCCTGCCTGCTTGTGTTGTTTAGACAGAATTATATCCTGTATTGTGATTCATACAGTCACACCCAGTCAGCCTAGAATAATATGTTAGTGTTGTGAGATATGGCATCAAAAAGCGTGTTCATCTTCTTTTGAATTTGGTTGTTGAAACATGCTTTCTTTACCAGACCTTGTACTTGTTCTGTAGCATGCTGTGGTTATTTCACTCATGAGAATGCCCGTAAACATCAGGGCTATTCATCCGTCTTCATTAGTGGAATAACAACATTACTTCATGAACGTTGATGGCATATCAGCTATATACTGATATTACAGAATGGCAGTCTACCCCAAAAAACGCTGCACATTCTTCTATTTAAAGGAATCTCTCCTATCTCAATGTGAAATGTTTCTTTTTTTTTTTCTTTACGGTGTTGCAGCATTGCAATCCTGTTGTATATGTGTCGGAAGTTCAAGACCCCAGACCACTGGTACCCTTCAGACCTGCAGAAACAAGCCAAGGTGGATGAGTATCTCTCCTGGCAGCACGCAGCAATCAGAGCCCCTGCCTCGAAGCTCTTCTGGTTCAAGGTATCTGAGCCCAGTTACCTTCATGCCACAGTGCAGAGAAGAATGTTACACATGACCTGCTTGTACAGATATCGATTTTAGTGATCTAATCTGTGCTGGATTAATACTGCCACTTGTCAGATTTATTAACCTCCATTTTTCCAGACCTTATCCACTGTATTTAAATCACATTTGTTAATGTTAATAAGTGGGTCAGTAAATCGACCACGGGGGTAGTTTAGATAATGTATCTGTGGTTTTCATTTATCTGTTCCTACTTCTAATCTAGTGTGGTGGCTGAATAATGTATGTTTAATTTAGAATTTTAATAAAATGACAGATTAAAGGAATGAGTCTCAAATGAAAGCCTTGGTGTGGCAGAGCAGGGCTCTGCCCTTGGGAATACTGGCAGGGATGGAGTTAAATTCTCCTCCCTGCCCAGGTTGATTGCATCAGGTGGGACCAATCAGTTAATTATTCAATTAAGGACCCAGCCACCTGGCATAAAAGGAGGCCTCAGCCTCCCATTAGGGAGAGTTCTAGAAGGAGAGGAAGAAAGAATGTTTTTGTGTGTGCTGTGTTTTTGTTTTTGAAACCAGTGAAGGCAACGCCCAGCCTGGAAGCTTTATTTGTAAGTTTTGTTTTGTGTGTATTTTCTGTTTGAAACCTTTTTGTTTGGCCCTGTTTATTTTGTATTTTTGTTTATTAAAAAACTTTATTTTGAACTTTCAAACTGTCTCTGAGTCTCAACCTCTGTCATCCCTGTTACATTTGGTGTCAGAAGCGGGATAACGCCACCTGGAGGCTCAGGGCAGTATTTTTTTTGTTTTTGAATTTTGTGAGTAGGTTTGTTTTTTTTGTTTTTTTTGTTTTTTTTTTTGAATAAAAAAAAAAAAAAAAATACAAAATAAACCGGCACAAGGGCCAACCAAAAAGGTTTCAAACAGAAAATACACACAAAACAAATAAAGCTTCCAGGCTGGGTGTTGCCTTCACTGGTTTCAAAAACAAACACTGTCACTGCCAGCCCATGCCATCCTAATATGTGATCGAGGGACCACTCTTGTCTCCCTTATACAGCTGATGATGCCCTTTATAACTGGCAATAACACCCCGCAAGCTAAGATGGATTCCACATTGGAGGAACTGAACGCATCACTGCAGCTGTTTGAGGAGAACTTTCTGCAGGACAAAAACTTTATCGTGGGCCAGGAAATCTCCCTGGCAGACATTGTCGCCATAGTAGAGCTAATGCAGGTAGGTTGTGCTGTGTGAGAGATGAGGCCAGTGGGGAGATGAAGCATTGACTTTGATGTATTTCACAATAGAAATAGTCTCTCGTTGTATTTCAGTTGTAGCTATTTCAGTGAACTTTATATATGGCCCACCTGAGCTTTCCAACTCTTTGGTGTCTAAGCTTGGATTAGACTAAGCTCAAAGTAAAACCTGGAATGGCTCAATCTCCTACAGAATGGGAGTCCTATTTCGTTCACTGTATTTTAAACCGCCTAATCACTTTTACTTGAATTTAACAACACAAAGTGACTAACAGAAAAAAAAAGCCAGCAGTTTTTATTGTTTTTGTTTTGGGGTATGTGAAGAGGATTCTGGTGTATTTAAAATTGTTCCTTTGTAAATCATGAAGTTGAGTAATGTGGGAAATCAGTACAGACAACCGCATCTGGCACTAAACGTAAGGTGGTTGTTTTTAGTGGTTAATCAGGGACAAAACGTCCGCGTAAGTAGCCACTAGTCTGCTATCACAAGGCAGGGAATGTTATTTATTATAGGTAGTATTAGTCTTGAAGTGATTGAAATGTATTCCTATTAAAGTACATAGAGCTGACAACATTATTCCAGTAAGTCCAACCTAATATGTACTGGCAGCACTACTTCTGTTTTACATGTTCCATTCTAAAACATTTTTTTCTTGGTAATTTTCAGAAACTATCAATGAATTGTCATTAATACATGTCATTCAGATTTGGACATTAAAAACGCCTGTCGTTTTGTTTCTGTGTCCCTTCCTAACAAAGCCTCTTGGCTCCGGTCTGGATATCTTCGAAGGCAGGCCGAAGCTGACTGCGTGGCGGGAGCGGGTGAAAGCCAACATCGGAAAGGAGCTCTTTGACGAAGTTCATGAGCTCATATTGAACGCCGGGGATCTGCCCAAGAAAATGGAGCAGTCGGTTATGCTGCCGCATCTCAAAACCAGGCTCCAAAAAATGTTAAGTTAAAACCGGACCCTGTTCTGTGTGCACCGTATATGCGCCAGGTTCGGTTTTTATTGTGTAACCAGGATGAGTTGTATTATTTTTTTTGGATAAATATAGATACACAAATACCCATATACAAGAAGTTGACGGCATACCAAAGTTGTTTTTTGTACACTCTCTGTGTGTGTGTATACTACTACTGTATGCAGTGTTCTCCCAGTAACTAGTGTTAATAGTGTGTATGTGTGTGTGTGTGTGTGTGTGTGTATATATATATATATATATATATATATAAACATGCTGTACATTGTTGCATATTGACTAGAGTGCAGTGCAGCAGGGTTCCAGCGGGATATTTTCACACATTTGTAACCTGGAAAACTCGTGTTTCACAATAAAACTTTATAGAAACAAAAGCTGCCAGCAGTGATTTTCTTTTCAGAGTTTCTGTGGTACTGAAACTTCCTCTAATGGTTTACCACAGTACTTTAGCACTGAATTTGTGCACTTTCCCCATGCTCATACTATGCATGTATCATAGTTTAGCCTGGGTTGACATGTTTACTGATATGCTTTACCATACCTCCCTATTCTTTCCAATGCTCACCTTTGAGATACTGGAATCATGGAGGTACGACGCTGTATTGTGTGTGAGAGTTGAGTTTTAAAGTCCCGCAGTCATGTATTGCACAACAAATTAATACATTATTTATATAAATGTATCTACCCAATAGATTCCTTTTTATAAATCATTATTCTTGTAAGAAAAATGAAATGTCTGGCCCTGAATATAAGTATTAATAATAGTAAATATGCCAGCTATCCCTCAGCTTGTATGATGATCTGTGCATTCTTGTAGCAATACCTGTTTCAATACACCCTCCTATCTCTATACCTATCAGCAGCAGCTGTTTTGAATTTGATTCCACTTCAGTGAACACAGTCTGATTTTTAGGTCTGCTGAAATGTTCTTGAATAACTATAACACAATACTATTATTATTATTTGTTTATTTAGCAGACGCCTTTATCCAAGGCGACTTACAGACGCAAGGGTGTGTGAACTATGCGTCAGCTGCAGAGTCACTTACAACTACATCTCACTCAAAACACGGAGCACAAGGAGGTTAAGTGACTTGCTCAGGGTCACACAATGAGTCAGTGGCTGAGGTGGGATTTGAACCAGGGACCTCCTGGTTACAAGCCCTTTTCTTTAACCACTGGACCACACAGCCTCCTATAAGTATACTACTACATGTAGAGATACCTGAAGAAACTCAATGCATCCAATGACAAATGACACTAAATGTCAATGGGCTGTATTTTCAAAGCTTTTACTCCAGTCTTTAATTAACTCCTATTTTGAGGTCAAATGTATGTTCATTGTACAAAACTAGAACCAAACAACTAAGGAATACAATCAGATTTCTCTTAAGCACACTCAAGATGTTTTTCTCATTTTGTAACATTCACATGATTTTTTTTCTCCTTTAAAAAAAATAGCAGTGAATTGAAGACTGGAGGGTAACACTTTGAAAATATCGCCCAGTGTCCTTAAATGATTTGTACAGTTTTACTGAACCCTTTGTAGATATTGCCGTACTCCTGCTAGCACTGCTTCAAATGGGCATGCATGAAATCTCCTCTAACAATCTGCTTGCAGGACCATATCCCATTGAGTGAGAGTTCCTTAACTTCTGGCTAAGGGTTCCTTCATCATCCAGCACATTTCAATTCAGAGCCTGGTAACTCAGATTGAGAACATCTCTGATAATAATAGAGCTCTTCAACTAAAGAAACAAATGTGTCATCATTTTAAAGCTGCAATTCAAAAGCAAAGCAAATTGATAAAAGTGAGTAAGTGCACACTAGATTCACTTTAGAAAAGCAGTGCGTTCAGCACAAAGACGACTGCTTTTAAACAATTCTTCTAACAGGTGAGCAAATCTTAATGGATCTTGTCTTTTTTTAATGCATGTATAGTAAGTTTAGTCATGGAGTTAGTGTTTAAGGTGCAATACATCTTGGCTACATTCATATTTGTACTACGTTATAATTTCCGATGATTTGAACTTTGCACTTACTGGGACAGCCTAAGCTTTTTCCTGACGTGAGCTAACTTGTGAATTGATGTTTTGCTAAGGTAATGACGCTTGTAATAGTGTGAGAGAAACAGCCATAGTTTGCATGACCCTTTGCTGGTTGCAGCTGGTATTCTGAAGGCTGCTAGCTTTTTATTTGCATATCATGCTAGCTTTTTATTTGCATATCAAATGATCCATGTACCATATTTACATACAATCTTTTGACTGACTGATGAACAGTGGATTCAATTAAAACATCCTCCTGAAGCAACCACATCATTTGTATATGCTATATATATATAATTATTATTATTTATTTCTTAGCAGACACCCATATCCAGGGGGACTTACAATTGTTACAAGATATCACATTATTTTTATATACAATTACATTTTTTTTTACACATTATTTTTACATACAATTACCCATTTATACACTTGGGTTTTTACTGGAGCAATCTAGGTAAAGTACCTTGCTCAAGGGCACAGCAGCAGTGTCCCCCACCTGGGATTGAACCCATGACCCTCCGATCAAGAGTGCAGGGCCCTAACCACTACTCCACATCTATATGTGTGTAGATAATTAAAAAATAGTAAAAGGAACACACAGCCACAAATGGTAAAATGCATGAGACTCTAGAAGTTGTTTAGTTAAAGCACAAAGTGGTCTAACATTTTCACACAAGAGGGCCTGTTGTTTCTATATCACTGATAACTGACCGGAAATTGAAATTCTCCCACCCAGAGGTTTTCATGCAGGTAGGTATATAAAACGACTATTATGACTAATCTTGAGGTTCTAATAAATGTGCACACCACTGTGTGTGTGTGTGTGTGTGTGTGTATACACATTGTGCTTTTAAAAGTAAAGAGGGATCCTTGATGGCTTTTTGTAACTATCTGGAAATGTCATCCATTTGTCTAATGTAAGTTAACTGTAAGGTTTTTTTATTTTTTTTTTTATAAGATTCATGTTTGCTGATACAGTGTGTTTTATGTTGCTGCATGTGCATCAGCTGCTATTGTATTTAAAATAGATAAGGTTTATGCATGTTTTTTTACATTTTAGCCAAATACATGTCTGTTAGACACTAGGCAAATACTACCCAAATATTAAATAAGAAACATTTACAAAAAACTGACACTGATTTACGTTTTTCAAAATATTTATTTAAAAATAAACCAAATGAGCACAGCTACACACACTCTTCCAAAACATAACTAACCTGTTTACGTGTTCCACACAAATTCACAATTCAGCTCACTTATCCAGATTAATTCCACAGAAATACACAGCACATTGCTATTCACCGTTAAAAAAAAGAGAGTTTACTGCAGGGATGGAAATAAGACTCCTATTGCATAGCAGTCTGATCAATTCCTGGTTTCACTAAGATTTTAATAAGATACACCTGAGCCTGTTACCGATCCGCTGTGGCAAATCAAGCTTGTAGTGAAACCTGAAATGGGTGAACTTCTATGCAATAGGAGTCTTATTTCCATCCCTGTTACTGTTTAATATTTTGAAACAAATTCCTGTTGATACTTATGCATTTGTCACCTCGATGACCGTGGTGCTGATCGTTGAATTGAAGCATCCATCACTTTTTCTGAAATATATAATTCCCTGCACACCTTTGTTTTTACAGAGAGTTTTGCGTTTACCTGGCGTGTAGATAATCTTAAGGTAACAAGATAATCTTAAGGTAACAAAAACTACTTTTCTATTGAAACGGAATCTCTGACTAAGAAAATCACTGGAACGGTGAACATCTGTGAATCTAGAAAAGGGCTTAGCCCTGGTACAGACATAATAAATCTAGAATTGGTCATACCAGCTGCATGATAAATATCTGCCATCCAAGTTCTGACACAACAAAGAACGGTCAGTTAGTTTTTTTTCGATAATGAATATTTCTTTGGAAAAATCATTAGGGAGTGGTTGGTGATGGAAACTTAATATTCTGGGAAATACATTTTGGATACGAGGAAAAATTCAGACTTTTTTTTCTGTCAGCCAACCCTAAGTAAACCACCACCATCTGCTCTTCCTAGTGAAGTATACGGGGTGATTTGAAAACTGAGAGGCTGTTGCATGAATTCCTTAAAAAAGAACAGGCAAACAACACACCCTCTTTTTTTTTCAGAGGGTGTGTTGTCCATCAATCACCCTGTGTATGCTGCTTGTCCCCACTTATGTTGTACTTGCTTCATATTACATCACTTTCCTGTCCTTTGCCATTCTCAGTGGTTCTTATTGTAATTCATGTTGTGTGTGTGTTTAATGTTTTTATATATTGTGTGCTAAGCTGCTCTAAAGTTCCAATTGCCAGACTAACGTAACACATCTATTTGAAGCTATTCTTAAGAATTATAATATATCTGGTAATATATAAAGGTTCACCAGATGGAGCTGGCTCTTACTACTGTAAAGTAGATGTTACTACTGTAAAGACATTTTGGCTGATCCAGCCTGGATTATATTTGTCTTCATCTGACAACTAGATGTCCTTTGAAGCTTAAGTCCATTTCCCTGCCCTATGTTTTGTTTCCAGAGACCTTCACTTCACAACCACTGTGACATTTTGCTTTTGAAACTGGAGGATATGTTAATGACGCAAAATTTAATATTCTTTTAAGAAAAAGTATTTGAAATAAACAGTTGACAAAGGGCAAGTGCAGCTGATATTAAAGGAATGGATTTTAAAACTTTAGAGGGGAATTTGAATGTTGTACACCATGTCCTCTGGACATCTGTTTTTATAAAGAGCCCTCAAAACACCAATTCATATTATTATTTTTATTTTATTTTATTGGTTACTATAAGAAATATAGAGAATCCAACAGCACTTCAGCACACGACTAGAGTACTGGAGTAGCAGGAATAGGATCACAGCAAACATTACTATGAATTACAATATATTTTAATCACAGCTCTACAGAACAACCTGCATTTACATTACAAAACAGTCCGATGCAACACTTTATATGAACTGGTCAACCATGAATATTATAATCACAGGTAATGACCTCCTTTATTACTCTCAGAATTTACACACACACACACACACACACACATATACATATATATATATATATATATATATATATATATATATATATATTTGTTGTTGTACTAGGTTTAATGATATAGTACTAGCAAGAAACAACCTAGTTGCAGGCAGAAGCTGTTCATTTCTTCTTCTCAGTAGTATCTTGCTCGTTTTATATTATAAAATATAGCTGAATTTTGCATTTGCTTCCAAAATCTATGTTGTATACAGTACAACATTGCATTTTTATATGTGTAAAATCTGAACACACCAACAGCCACACGCAGTTCTATATTTAAAGATACATTCAATGAAAGAAAAAAAAATTACTATTTTTTTCATTGTAGAAAAATGTATTTGGTAGATTGTTCTATGTAACAATAGCTAAAGCAAATGCTGATTTTACATACACCTCAATCTCCACCAAATGCATCTTTATATTTACACAAAACAACAGCAATAAGAGGAAAGGCAAAAGAAAGCAATAGGAATTTTAAACAGTTAGACTGTAGTATTAGTCTGCTCTCAAGTCAGTCAGGAAAATAGCTCAAGCTGATGTTCTGCAAGTCGCCCTGGATAAGGGTGTCTGCTAAGAAATAAATGATAATAATAATAATAATAATAAAAACCAGCAAGACAAAAAGATGGACTTAAGAGTCTTGGTCTAGCTTCTCAAAGCTATTTACACCAAACTGTCATTAGCGCAATTTTTATCTGAAAGAAATAATACAAATATGAATAAGAAACCACTTGAGACTTCTTACAAGTTCCGAAGTTAAACGTCTTTACATATATATCTATATATCTATATATATATATATATATATATATATATCTATATATATATATATATATATATATATATATATATTGTAAACGGCCGGCACTCACGGTCGTTCGTTGCCACTTTAAAATCAGGACCCAGGACACAAGAAATTGATTTTTAAGCGCTTACGCGCTAATTTTAATACACACAAAAAATAAATAAACAAAACACCTAGCTCCGTTTTGAGCACTAACTAAACATTTCATGCAGGTCCCTGACTAGCTCGCAGGACGGCTACGCCGTTTACCTGTTTAATTCAGTACTTTGACTGCTCGGAAGCAGAGCGCACCTTCTGCCTCCTTCTACTCAACAGCCCTGTGCAGACAAGCTGCACGTCTCAAATACCCCACGCCTGGCATTAATTTACAATAAATATCAGGTGCGGGGGATAATTAAACAATAAACAAATTACCAAAATATAAAACAACTAAACAAAATGTGCATACGCACATGTTTTCTTCAGGGAGGATACTAACCCCCTCCCTGATGTGTTACAAATATATATATGATTTGGTAACTTTATTGGGTGTGTTTCTGTGAAATAAATAACATAATGTGCTAATGACAATTCAGAGTAATTAGTTTTGAGAATGTAGCCCTTTATATTAACCTGCTGAGCTGTTTCTCATTAGAAACACTGGGCATTTAATTTTACTTTCAAAAAAGTGCAAAATGCACTCTATAAGTAAATAGTGACAAATGCTCTGAATCAGTATGGCTTCTCATTTATGGCTCACTCTGCTGCTGTATTTTTCCACAACAGGACACAGACATAAGTTTCTCCTTCAGATTCTTGTTAGTGGCCGTCAACAGAACTCCCGTTGCTGCACAGTAGAAGGCCATATCTAAAAAAAGGGACTTGTCAGACATATGTTCTTTTTTTCCATGAGTAAGGAGGTAAACGAACGCCAGCGTGATGGTGAACAGATACACTACCACCAGGGACATGATCATTTTGCAGATCAGTAGGTAGGAGTTTCTGCTCTGGAACTCGTTCTGGTTTCTTTTCATTTGCTGGGTGTGTTTGTAGAGATGGACCACAAGCTGGCTGCTGGTGGTCACCATGATTATGAGGGGGATGGGACATAGAAATAACACAAAGATAAAAAAGTACAAATCTCTGGCAAAAGTCTCTGGGAAACTGAAAGCAGGTTTGGTGCATGGCGTGCCCAGGGTGTTGTTGATGTTGTAAGTGTTGTTAGCAGTAGCGTTTGCTGGCATTATTGGAATAAGATACAAAAATGGGCAGAACAAGACGAAGCAGAAGAACACAGAGAGGATGAGAGCCCCGTTGACAACCAGCGAGATATTCCTCTTGAGCTTGATGAAGAGAGTGGCTGGTAGGCTGATGATCTTCACACAGTAGAAGACACAAAGCCAAGCAATGGACCAGAAACTTGAAGCGCTGGCAATGAACAAGATGAAGAAGACCACTGGCATGACTCTTCCCATGTCGGTAGTGCAGTAGATTTTAAACTCATACAAATATAGACTGTAAATCGTTGACAAGTCCAAGATCATATTGGAGAGTGAGGTGCATGAAATTATGAATTCAAGTGTCTGATAACTTTTGCTTTTCCTCTGCAGCTGGACGGTCATGACAAGATTGAAGAGATTCCACAGCACTCCAAACACCAGCAGAGCTCCGCTGATGAATGTTAGTATTACAGCTCCAGTTGATTGCATTGTGATTTGTTATTTGTTACCCGCGTACAGATTGTGTTAAAAAAAAAAAACACCTGTAAGGTCTAAGCCTCAGCAAGCCGTGTGGAAGGAAGAAAATCTGTGACTGCTCATGATAATAACTATACAGTGATAATAAAAAGTCATGCAAATACAAGTATCTCAGTCCATTTCACTGGCTCAGCCTTGTTTTTGAGATGCAAGGTAAAAGTAATTAGCTGTGTAATATTTAGTCACTGCTGAGAAACGACTCAGTAAAACTGATTTACATTTGTTTTGTAATGTATTGAAATGCATTTAAAACAAGCAAATGAGGATTTATGATTTCACTTGCCTTCACTGAAAGAGGGTGAGGTGGCATACTCGGTCAATGCACATCAGTTCTAAAGGCCTGGAACAGAATCTGGCTAAAGTCACAGCCGCGTATAGTGGTCTTAACAAACCCAGCACACAATTCAGCACAGCCGGCACTGGACTGGACACATTTGCAAACCAATTACCTTAATTAAAAGCATGTAGCTGTGCAAAGGTGGCCATCTTGGCTCCAGGCTGTTCCTCCACTCCTGAGCCAAGATGGTCACCAGCCACAAAAACACAGATTTTAACTGTGCAGCGCCTCTGCCCAGTCACAGAGCTGCATCTTCTCTGTGGATGAAAAGAAGAATAGAGAGGCTCAACCCTGCAGCCTTTTAGGCTCAACCAGTCCTTTGCACTCTCAGGGACTGCATGCCCTCAGAAGAGCTTCATTAGTATGAGTTACGATGCTGTGTTTTGCCCTGTGGAAATCAGTCCACTAGGAACTGAAACCATCAGGCACTGAGACCACCAGAAGCACCAATATGACAGGATCTTTACTGACCAAAGGGCCTCCCTGGTGCTGGTAGAGAACCAAGGTGCAAAGCTCCTGCTGCTGCAGAGTCAGATACACATTTTTTTCTTTGGCTCTGCTTTGCAGAAAGGGAAAGCCTTGTGGTGCCAATATGAAGTGCTGATTTATCATTACTTTTCATATTTTATTAACAAATGCAGATTATCACAAATGTAATCAATTAAAGATAACTTATGCCAATAATCAATCAATATAATAAATGCCTGATTAAGGCACATTTGTTTACCACAGACCCATGTGCTTTTTGCACTGTGTATTGGTGAAAGTAAAAACACACCAGCAATGATTCAGAACTAGTAAGAGAAAAAGATGGACAATCACCCTGTGTATGCTGCTTGTCCCCACTTTGATGTACATGCTTCATATTACATCACTTTATGTTCTTTGCCATTCTCAGTGGTTCTTAAAGCAATCCATGTTGTGTGTGTGTGTGTGTGTGTGTGTGTGTGTGTGTGTGTGTGTGTGTGTGTGTGTGTGTGTAGGAAAATGACACATAATTTAATATATTTATTTTAAGAAAACTTATTTGAAATAAACAGTTGACACAGGGCAGTGAAAATGTTACTGCAGCTGATATTAAAGGAACAGATTTTAAAACTTTAGAGGGGAATTTGAATTTTGTACACCATGTCCTCTGGACAGCTGTTTTTATAAAGATCCCTCAAAACACCAACTCATATTATTATTATTTTTTTTATTGGTTACTACAAGAAATATAGAGAATCCAACAGCACTTCAGCACACGACTAGAGTACTGGAGTAGCAGGAATAGGATCACAGCAAACATTACTACCAAATACAATTTATTTTAACCACAGCTCTACAGAACAACCTGCATTTACATTACAAAACATTCCGATGCAACACTTTATATGAACCGGGCAACCATGAATATTATAATTACAGGTAATTACCTCCTTTATTACTTTCAGAATTTATACACACACACACACACACATATATCTATACAATATTTTTGTTGTTGTACTAGGTTTAATGATATAGTACTAGCAAGAAACAACCTAGTTGCAGGCAGAAGCTGTTCATTTCTTCTTCTCAGTAGTATCTTGCTCGTTTTATATTATAAAATATAGCTGAATTTTGCATTTGCTTCCAAAATCTATGTTGTATACAGTACAACATTGCATTTTTATATGTGTAAAATCTGAACACACCAACAGCCACACACAGTTCTATATTTAAAGATACATTCAATGAAAGAAAAAAAAACAACTCCTCAGCTTTACATTAAATGATTTTTACTATTTTTTTTCATTGTAGAAAAATGTATTTGGTAGATTGTTCTATGTAACAATAGCTAAAGCAAATGCTGATTTTACATACACCTTAATCTCCACCAAATGCATCTTTATATTTACACAAAACAACAGCAATAAGAGGAAGTCAGTCAGGAAAATTAAAATATTAATATCAGGCTTAGTTATTACTCATCATATTTTATTTAGCTCAAGCAGACGTTCTAATCAATTTAAGCTAATTTGTACGATTAAATGGACCCCACAGACCAGGCTGCTATTTGCACTGTGTTTTCATGAAAGCAAAATACTCCAGCAATGAGTCAAAACTAGAAAGACAAAAAGATGGACTTAAGAGTCTTGGTCTAGCTTCTCAAAGCTATTTACTCCAATCTGTCATTAGCGCAATTTTTATCTGAAAGAAATAATACAAATATGAATAAGAAACCACTTGAGACTTCTTACAAGTTCCTAAGTTAAATGTCTTAGTTGTATATATCTGATTTGGTAACTTTATTGGGTGTGTTTGTCTGAAATAAATAACATAATGTGCTAATGACGATTCAGAGTAATTAGCTTTGAGACTGTAGCCCTTTATATTAACCTGCTGAGCTGTTTCTCATTAGAAACACTGGGCATTTCATTTTACTTTCACAAAAACAGTGCAAAATGCACACTATAAATAAATAGTGACTAATGCTCTGAATCAATATGGCTTCTCACTTCGGCTCACTCTGCTGCTGTATTTTTCCACAGCAGGACACAGACATAAGTTTCTCCTTCAGATTCTTGTTAGTGGCCGTCAACAGAACTCCTGTTGCTGCACAGTAGAAGGCCGTATCTAAAAAAAGGGACTCGTCAGACATTTTTTCATCTTTTCCCAGAGTCAAGAAGTAAACGAACGCCAGCGTGATGGTGAACAAATACACTATCACCAGGGAAATGATCATTTTGCAGATCAGTAGGTAGGAGTTTCTGCTCTGGAACTCGTTCTGGTTTCTTTTCATTTGCTGGGTGTGCTTGTAGATATGGACCACAAGCTGGCTGCTGGTGGTCACCATGATTATGAGGGGGATGGGACATAGAAATAACACAAAGATAAAAAAGTAAAGATCGCTGGCAAACTTCTTTGGGAAACTGAAAGCAGGTTTGGTGCATGGCGTGCCCAGGGTGTTGTTGATATTGTAAGTGTTGTTAGCAGTAGCGTTTGCTGGCATTATTGGAATAAGATACAAAAATGGGCAGAACAAGACGAAGCAGAAGAACACAGAGAGGATGAGAGCCCCGTTGACAACCAGCGAGATATTCCTCTTGAGCTTGATGAAGAGAGTGGCTGGTAGGCTGATGATCTTCACACAGTAGAAGACACAAAGCCAAGCAATGGACCAGAAACTTGAAGCGCTGGCACTGAACAAGATGAAGAAGACCACTGGTATGACTCTTCCCATGTCGGTAGTGCAGTAGATTTTAAACTCATACAAATATAGACTGTAAATCGTTGACAAGTCCAAGATCATATTGGAGAGTGAGGTGCATGAAATTATGAATTCAAGTGTCTGATAACTTTTGCTTTTCCTCTGCAGATGGACGGTCATGACAAGATTGAAGAGATTCCACAGCACTCCAAACACCAGCAGAGCTCCGCTGATGAATGTTAGTATTACAGCTCCAGCTGATTGCATTGTGATTTGTTATTTACTACCAGCGTACAGATTGTGTCCAAAAAAAAAAACACCTGTAAGGTCTAAGCCTCAGCAAGCTTGTGTGGAACAAAAGATGTGAAATCCGTAACTGCTTGAGACAGTGATTATAAAAAAAGTCATGCCAATATATCAGTCAGTTTCACTGGCTCAGACTAGCTTTTGACATGCAAGGTAAAAAGAAATAGCTGCGTTATATTTAGCCACTGCTAAAATACAATTGGCTCCATTAAGCTGATTTACATTTGCTATTTATCATATTGAAATGCATTAAAAAAACAATGATGTTAATGCATGTAAAGGACTAGGATCTGGTTTAAGTCAACAGAGTATGGTGATCTTAACAGGGGCGGCAGAGCCGGGGAGGGGGGGGGGGCATGCACTCTCACTTTTTTACAAAAGAATCAAGTGCACAGCAGAAAAAGGCACTTGTATACACACAGTGTTTAATTGTGGTTATACTCTATGTACACTTTTAGTTTGTGAGATGTTTCTTCACAATAAAGGGCTAAAGTACAACAAAAAAAAATGTTTAACAGAAACAAAAAATAGTAGCAATGTAAATTAATGTATTTTATTATTCGTTGTATTTATTCTTTAATAACAATAAAACTCAGTAAGGAGAAAAGACCTCAGTATTAAGAGATGTCCAATTTCTTAGTGGGTGTTAGTGTTGTGGCAGTAGAAATGTTTGATTTCAATTGTGACTCACCAGATCAATGCTAAACTAATTGTGTTAATAAGACCCAAATGACCTCTCCACTGAGCAACTCCAGCTCTAATTTGCAAAAAGGGAAATTTAGATGATGAATCCAGGCAGCTCATAGACTTCCGATGAACCCATCTCTCAACCGTATGGATGGAAGTAGTCTTTCCTCATAGATTGTCATTTTCTAATATTGTGACATATTTATTGTTACATTCGTGGAATTCAGGAGCCATCTCAAAATGCTTTAAAAAAATTTAAAAAAACAGCTTTAGTCAAAAAGCAACACTGACGAAGTCATCAGGCTGCAGGATGCTTTTTTTTTTTAAACTCACTCTACAATGCATTCAGGTACCAGCTTTTACATGTCTCTTTCCTTTATGAGACTGCACGAACCAGAATTCATTGTGATGTCCCATAGTAAATACATAGCCAAGTGTAATAAAGCACAGTGAATGCACGGTAAACCACAGGTAAGCATAGTAGAGGAAGGGTAAAGCATATTTAGAAAATGGCAAACCATATAGTAAACTATGGTAAATACATAGTAAAACCATAGGAAAAGTGAAAAATTGTGCAAATCTACCATGGTAAACTTTTCTAAAGGGTGAGTTAAAAGATATCCTGAACTGTCCCAGAGAAACACCATTCCCATCCTACTCTGTCCATATTCACATACAATGTTTAATCAGTTATACAACTCCTTACCGCTATAAAAACGAGGAAAGGCAATCTTGATGAACGAGATGGTGCTTCCAGCTGGAAACATCCTGCTATAAAACCCTTTTTTTATTTAGCTGGATCGCTTTCCTTCTGCTGAGAAGTCTGATCACAGTATTTTCATACTTTACTGCAGGCTGACACCCAGTGGTGTCCTGCAGTAAAACAGTGGAAACTTAGCAAGAAGGTTACCCCTTCTATTATATACTCATACTGCATACTGCTATTACCATTGCCTAACTATATTTACGGTTTCGGGTTCTTTTGGGGACAGAAATGAAACTGAGGCTGTGATGGAATGAAGGCTGAAGCCGTTTATTTATGAACAATAATTATTTATTTCTTAGCAGACGCCCTTATCCAGGGAGACTTACAATTGTTACAAGATATCACATTAGTTTTACATACAATTACCCATTTATACAGTTGGGTTTTTACTGGAGCAATCTAGATAAAGTACCTTGCTCAAGAGTACAGCAGCAGCGTCCCCCACCTGGGATTGAACCCATGACCCTCTGGTCAAGAGTCCAGAGACCTAACCACTACTCCACACTGCTGCCCTATTAATTAATCAAATAAAATGATAAAGTAGGGAAGGGAACTGGGAGTCAAAAATGAAATTAAACGATTTCAAGTAGCTTTTTCTTTACTCTACCGTATGCACTTTCCCTCTCTATCTCTCTATCTCTCCACGCACACCCTTCTCTCTCACTCGTCTTCCCCGAATCTCCAGGTCTTTTCCAAGTATATGCGCTCCGCCCTCTACATCTTGCGCGTCAAACCTGCACCCCAATTGCCCTACACACACATTCACACACACACAGGCACCCCCTGCACGCATACACATACATTGCAACCCCCCCCCCCACACACAACATGCAACCCCCTGCACGCACACACCACCAGGCAACCCCTGCACGCACACACACAACCTCTACCCTATCCTGACCTTATCCTCCCCAGGACCGCTACAATGACATAAATCGACCATTTTCACCGAAATGAGTGCAAGTATGCATTATAAAATATTTGCTTTGATTCAGAAAATTGTTCCACTACAGTACTGATAATGTTAGTTATTCTTTGCAGACTTGGAAAAATCGCACCCACTGTGATGACTCACATTGCAGAGTCTGTAAATGAATAGATCTTTGGAATATAATGACGCCTATGGAAGTTTACAGCAGTGCATTTCCACGGTCATTGTGCAGTTTTCACATAGCAGTTTACCATTATCGGTCATGTTTTTCAATAGGCTTGACCATATCCCTGTGGGCTATGCAGTGCGTACCTTGTATGCTTTACCATGGCTAAATTACACTTTTAGTATAGTTAGTACATTTTTATAAGGGAGATCCTTAACTGAACATTACTAATTAATTATTCATTAAAAGATATTGCGGCTCTATTGTTATAACAAAAATCTCCGAATTTCCGAAGCCTTTACATTTTAGAAGTATTACACTTTCGGTCAGGAATTCTAACCACGAGGACCCCTCTGAATGAATGCATTGTGCTGCTCCAATGTGTGGGCTGAGGGATCCGTGCTGGACCCTTACTGCGGTTTAACCGCTTCGATACGCTATCACTTTACCACGGCATTGCATCTTTAGCAAAGAGGGATGTTCGGATACGTCTTTTAAAGTCATGATCTCAATTAATACTAAAAACCTGAAATTAAAGGTTGTATTGCTAAATTCAAAACCCAAATTCAAACCACATTTCAACACATCTGCTCTTGCTGGTATAATTAGATGATTATTTCTAGTTCTGTTTATATATATATATATATATATATATATATATATATATATATATATATATATATATATATATATATATATATATATAGATAGATAGATAGATAGATAGATAGATAGATAGATAGATAGATAGATAGACCAGCGCAATCTCACGCTGGCTATGACGCGCAACAAATAGAAAATCGAGTTTTATCCTGTGGGTTAGAAAAACACAAAGAAATGTATCATTTTTAGGCTTGCGTTTCTTTTTTTTTATATGGAGACGTCATAAAAGCACCTTAAGGGCTATATTTGCAGAATTAACAGTTAAATGTATACTTCCTTTTTGCTGTTTACAAACTGAGAATAAGTTATCATAACAATTAAAGAGAAAATGAAAATAACAGGTCGATACCAGTTAAAAATGCTCCAAAAAATACAAAGTAGCTGTCCTCAAACGAGGACAACAGCAATTAATGGGTTAAAGGAAGTGAAATAATAAGTCTTTTCTGTAGTCCTTTCTTAAAACGTGCCTATCTGTTTAAGTGAAAGATTTAAAATACCCCTATTTCCAGTTGTTCACAAAAAAAAAAATGCACACGAAGTACAATAATGTAATTACACTGCCTTACGAGCATATCGTTGGCATATTTATTATAGTAATGGTGCTTAGTGTCTATTCGTGTGCTAATGTTGCTAATACTGCTGTCTGCCCACATCTCTAACAATGAACAACAGAATACGCGTGTACCTCCGCGTAGTCGTGCATGCGACGGGAGTGCCTTGCTAATTTTAAGGAAGAGAATTAAGAACGCTATGTTTTTGTAACGTTTTCAGAGGCATCAGAATGGGTCTGCGTGATTTCTGCGAGTACGAGACGATTAAATTAGTGCGGATTAGAAGCGTTAAACTGGGATCCCTGAAATGGAGCATAAACGGGACCATTTTAGCATTTATCTGGTGAGTCAAAATTCAAGTTAGAGATTTCTACTGCAAAAGCATTGACAGTGAAATAAAATGGACATGAGGACGGTTCCTCGAGGTGAATTGTCGAGGAAAATATACTATTTGTTGAATTGTGCCCGTTAGATTGGGGTATTAGGATACGTTTTGCAGATGCAAGTTATTGACCGTTTATAAAAACTATTAAATTATTTTCAATATCATCGTCATAGTGATTGATTCTTTTTCAATCACATTATTATTATTATTATTATTATTATTATTATTATTATTATTATTATTATTATTATTAATAAGAATACAACTTATAATAAAATAAATTCATTTTTTCTTTTGAAATAATATATCACAAAATGTTTTGGTCAGTGGTTCCTTCTTTCAACGAATCATGGAGTAGCATAGCTCAGATTCCTGAGTTTACATTGTTTGAAACGAAGGTCTTTAAAAGTGAGACCTACCAGAACCAAGGAGAGGATTGTACACTATTCTCTCCTGATCTTTGTCATCATCCTGAGTGTTTCTGAGTTATGTTGCTCCAACACTGAGACTGAATTAGTTTTCCCTTAATTTGACTCCTAACGTGTTTTTGAGTTAAATTCACTGTCTGCTGCAGATTGTAGGCTTATTCACTGGAAACATTTGATGTGCACAAAAACTTAATAACATTGCACTTTCCAAGAATAAATAGATGCTAATTAATTCTATAATTTTGTATTCCCGTGTATTTACTGTATTCAGATTAGGGTGTGCCAATAATTTGTTCCCCTAGAATTAAATCTGTATTATGACAGTGCTATCAAACTTTAAAAGTACTAAATAATAAAACAAACAACTGGGTAACTGATGGTTTGGAGCATTGTATGGTGCGACATCTGCTGCAAGGATAGCAGCACCATAATTACAATTTAATCCTGCAGTAAGCGTGACTAAATGTTTTTCTGTGTCAATTCTACCTGCTAACACTGTGTTTGCGACTGCGCAGCATCATGCTGGTTTGGAATAAGGAATACCAGGAACACGATTACGTCGTCAGCTCGGTGACCGCGAAAGTGAAAGGCGTGGCGGTTACCAAGGACTCCGATCTGGAGGGAGTATTATGGGATGTGGCCGATCACAGTGGTCTATCACAGGTAACACACTAACCTACGTTATACCAAGTCAAGTAGACAAACCTTACTTGATGTTACAAGGTACATACTATAAAATACTGTAAACAACATGCTCTTGAGCAAGCTAAAGGAATGATCAGTATCCGAAACTCCTATCTGTAAACCGTTAATTCACTGGACTTTTCCTCATGGTCTACTATTGCAGCCTACAAATGGGTCAGTTGGATCAACCTATACACCACCACGATAGGTAACAGCTGGATTTCATTGGAGAATCACCCAAAAAAACAAACATATGTGCATTATCCTGGTGGGGTGTAGGTTAAGGAAATCCAGCCCCAAGCCTAATTGTGTGACCCCCCTGTGCAGTTCAGCAGTAAATGTAATATAGTTGACTACGCCACCCTCACCAGATGTTAAGAATATATAAGCGACCTTGAATATTTATCCAGTCATTAGATCTTACCCCTAACACAGATTCCCTTCAATTAGAAAGATTGCCCCCAATGGAACTGTTTATTAAAACAAAGTCAAACTCTGAATAGGAAGGGTAGCAATGTATTATACAAACAAGCAATATGATATTTAGTAAACAACAATAGTCCAAAACACCTGTTAGGTTGATGCAATACTAGGGTAGATTATAAAGGTGCTGCAATTTTACACAATTGATAGTGTGAGCTATAATGCAAGGATATTTTCTCATGGAATTAAACACAACATACATTGGTTCTCATTTGTTAATTGCTCTAAATAACAAACACACATTTCACTAACTAATGCTTTAAGGGCTATGTATGTTCTAATTGACTTTGTATTACAAATCTCGTTTTCTTCCACAGGGGAAAGACTCCTTTTTTGTTGTTACTAATGCAATAGTCACAAAGAATCAAAAACAAGGCAGCTGTCCGGAGGTAACTACTTTCAAATGCGTTGGCATCTGTATTGTATATTATCAAAGGTGCTGTAAATATATGCATGGAAGCACCTACCATTCAAGCACCTACAACCGGGCCTCTATCAAAGTGTCAGGTGTTCCGTCTTGCCCGTTGTAACTGAAACTCACTTGAAACAGTGAGAAGCTGCTGTTGTATATTACAGAATGCATTATTCAGTCTTCACTTACAGGACAATCCATTTACACAGAAGTGTATTCTGCAGCATTCGTTCAAAAAACTTGGTTTTCAGTGATTTACTTAAGGACGCCTTATTGACTGAAGTCACACACATAGACAAGCTTAACAATGTTATCCTTGATGTCCTTGAAAAAAAAAGCAGGTACATTTATGTAGCCTGCATACAGAAACCAGGCCTTTTCAATCGTTTTTAGGTGCCAGATTCTGGAAAAAAATGCCGTTCAAATAAGGATTGCACAAAGGGATATACTGACCAGAAGAGTAATGGTATGTCATGTTTTACTCTATTGCCTGTTTTAATTGAGCTGCCATCTTTAAACATTTGTGTATGGAATTGGGATTCTGCAAAACTCAATGATTCTATTCTTCAATAATGAGCCTGAAAGCAAAATGAACCTTGCTTTAAGTAATGTTTAAAAGTAAGGTTTTTAAACAATCTACATTTCAAACCAGTTTCAGTGCCCCTGTACCCTCGTATATCATTGTTTAGTTAACTTACTTAACTTAGAAAACATCATAGAGAAGAGCTTACTAGTTTATTTGGGCTGTTATTCACTCCCTTAAAATTGTTTCCCTGATCTACTACATTCCTCATATAACTGTATTTGTATTGTGCTTAGTTATGTTATGTAAATAAATGTTGATGGAAAACCATACAGTACTGTGCAAAAGTTTTAGGTAGGTGTGAAAAAATGCTGTAAAGTAAGAATGCTTTCAAAAATAGACATGTTAATAGATTATATTTGTCAATTAACTAAATGCAAAGTGAGTGAACAGAAGAAAAATCTAAATCAAATCCATATTTGGTGTGACCACCCTTTGCCTTCAAAACAGCATCAATTCTTCTAGGTACACTTGCACAAAGTCAGGGATTTTGTAGGCATATAGTCAGGTGTATGATTAAACAATTATACCAAACAGGTGCTAATGATCATCAATTCAATATGTAGGCTGAAACACAATCATTAACTGAAACAGAAACAGCTGTGTAGGAGGAATAAAACTGGGTGAGGAACAGCCAAACTCAGCTAACAAGGTGAGGTTGCTGAAGACAGTTTACTGTCAAAAGTCATACACCATGGCAAGACTGAGCACAGCAACAAGACACAAGGTAGTTCTACTGCATCAGCAAGGTCTCTCCCAGGCAGAAATTTCAAGGCAGACAGGGGTTTCCAGATGTGCTGTCCAAGCTCTTTTGAAGAAGCACAAAGAAACGGGCAACGCTGAGGACCGTAGACGCAGTGGTCGGCCAAGGAAACTTACTGCAGCAGATGAAAGACACTTACTTCCCTTCGCAATCGGAAGGTGTCCAGCAGTGCCATCAGCTCAGAATTGGCAGAAAACAGTGGGACCCTGGTACACCCATCTACTGTCCGGAGAAGTCTGGTCAGAAGTGGCCTTCATGGAAGACTTGCGGCCAAAAAGCCATACCTCCGACGTGGAAACAAGGCCAAGCGACTCAACTATGCACGAAAACACAGGAACTGGGGGCAGAAAAATGGCAGCAGGTGTTCTGGACTGATGAGTCAAAATTTGAAATATTTGGCTGTAGCAGAAGGCAGTTTGTTCGCCGAGGGGCTGGAGAGCAGTACACGAATGAGTGTCTGCAGGCAACAGTGAAGCATGGTGGAGGTTCCTTGCAAGTTTGGGGCTGCATTTCTGCAAATGGAGTTGGGGATTTGGTCAGAATTAATGGTCTCCTCAATGCTGAGAAGTACAGGCAGATACTTATCCATCATTCAATACCATCAGGGAGGCATCTGATTGGCCCCAAATTTATTCTGCAGCATGACAACGACCCCAAACATACAGCGAAAGTCATTAAGAACTATCTTCAGCGTAAAGAAGAACAAGGAGTCCTGGAAGTGATGGTATGGCCCCCACAGAGTCCTGATCTCAACATCATCGAGTCTGTCTGGGATTACATGAAGAGAGAGAAGCAACTGAGGCTGCCTAAATCCACAGAAGAACTGTGGTTAGTTCTCCAAGATGTTTGGGCCAGCCTACCTGCCGAGTTCCTTCAAAAACTGTGTGCAAGTGTACCTAGAAGAATTGATGCTGTTTTGAAGGCAAAGGGTGGTCACACCAAATATTGATTTGATGTAGATTTTTCTTCTGTTCACTCACTTTGCATTTTGTTAATTGATAAATATAAACTATTAACATGTCTATTTTTGAAAGCATTCTTACTTTACAGCATTTTTTCACACCTGCCTAAAACTTTTGCACAGTACTGTACATGAATAATGTTGAGTATTAGAATCTGCCACTTTTTAAATCACTCAGATAGTACCTTTAGAGGCCTTTCAAAGGAAGAAAATTATAAAAAAAAGTTATAGAACAAATTGAAACCTTTGAAAATGTTTTGATTTTTATATCCTCAGGGGTTCAGACTGGCAAATGTGTTGATTTTGACTGGTCAGTAAAGACCTGTGAGGTTTTTGCCTGGTGTCCGATCGAGAAAAGGAGGGTTGGTCCCAAGTAAGTGTTTTATAGAGCACAGTGTGGTATTGTGTATGTTTTTTACAAACTCAAAATTCTGTTATTTAAAGCTGACAAACGTTTGGGCTATTGCCTTCAGTTAAACCATACACCACTCAGATACCTTCAGCCACTACTGGGAAACAACCACATTTTGATTGTGTAGCGTATATTATAACAATAATTAGATTTCCTCAAGAAAAAAATGGGGGCAAACAGAATGAAAAGGATTTTGTCATATTAATAATCCCAGTATTTCATTGGTTGCGGCTGGCTGTTGAGTTTCTGTTTCCCTAAAAGGAAATCAAGACGAGCAGTTTGTCAGCTAGTCCGTCTTGGTTCTCCCTTTTTTCTTCTTTCCAGTCCATAAATAGAGCTGACGTGATTTTGCCTCCGATGCTGTTTTCTGAGCTTCCTTTTTTCAGATGGTATCTGTTCCCCATTGCAGTCACAACGTCCAGTGTGCAGAGCTCTCCAGAGGAGCGGTTACTTTCAGGATTAGACTGCACTTGCAGATCTCTTGATCGAGACCTCCTACTATGCATTCACTGTGTCCCTGTGATCTACACACCACATTACTGGATCCTCAGCTGATGCACTATCCTTGCACTATTGCACTACTAATATGTCATTGTAGTTATAACTTGTTGTAATCCTAACTTGTTACATCCTACTTCATATTGCATTTTACTAGTATTATTTGCACTTACAGTAAACCATACTGTATTTAAATATGAATCTTGCATTGTAACCCTGTAGTGCCCTATAGCACCTGTAAGTCACCTTGGATAAAGACGTCTGTCAAATAAATAAAGAAATAGTAATAATAATTACCAGACTGCAGGCTATAGTCTGGACAAATGTTTTTTTTTTTTTTTTTTATTTTCTTTTTTTAAAATGTAGTCGTCGCCAATTATTTTTACCCCGGTTTTCACCCCAATTTAGCATGCCCAATTATTATCTGTATCCCCGGCTCACCGCTCGCAACCCCCCCACCGACTCAGGAAACGGAGGCTGAAACACGCGTCCTCCGAAACGTGCTCCTTCCAAGCCGTCATTTTTCGCACTGCAGATCCACAGCAATGCTACCAGACCTATAGTGCCGGAGGACAACACAGATCTGGCGGCTCCGCTGCAGAGCCACAGGCGCCCTATCGGCCACAGGGGTCGCTGATGCGCGGTGAGCCGTGGATTCCCCTGCCGACCTAAGCCCTCCCTACCCGGGCAGCGCTCAGCCAATTGTGCGCCGCCCCCTAGGAACTCTCGGTCACGGTCAGCTGTGACATAGCCTGGATTCGAACCTGCGATCTCCAGGCTATAGGGCACATCCTGCGAGGAGCGCCTTTACTGGATGCGCCACTCGGGAGCCCCTGGACAAATGTTTTGTAGTAAGAATACTGTTTCTGATTCTTATTGATTGAGTCCACTACTAGAGGGAGCTCTGCTTAAGCAGTCTTCTGAGTGCATACAAATGGAACAGGTATCTGTATGGCAGAGTTGGGTTCACTGATGGGATCAAATCACACATGACTATTGTCTTTCCCTAATGTGAAGGGTCAAAGGCATGAAAATGAATTCTCAGTCAATAATGTCATTCTTTTTTTCTCCCTAGACCTGCTATTTTGGGATCAGCAGAAAACTTTACCGTCTTAATTAAAAACAACATTGGATTCCCTAACTTCAATTACACGAAGTAAGACTTTAGATTACAATCCTTTGGATAAGACATAAAACCGAGGTCCTAGTGTAAGTGACTCTGCAGCAGCAGCTGTGATGCATAGTTCACCCCTAGTCTCTGTAACTTGCTTTCGATAAAAGTGTCTGCTAAGTGACCAATTAATAATAATAATAATAATAATAATAATAATACAAGGTATCTTATTGTAGTGCACCATGCTGTATTAAAAGCATGTCACATTTATTCTGCTGTGTTTTTTTTACAGTAGAAACATTTTGCCGCACATGAATGACACCTATTTGCGAGGGTGTGTTTTTAACCGAACGACGGATCCATACTGCCCGATATTCCGCCTGGGATATATCGTCCAAGAAGCCGGGGAGAATTTCACAGAAATGGCTATTGAGGTTCGTTCCTGATTGTTTTCCCTTCGTAGAGTCACACAATGGGGCTTCTGTTCTCAGGGCCAGAGCGGCCAACTGCAACCCTCTGGATTGCATTGCAGAGAAATGAGAAAACAAAGCAAAGGAGGGAGAACCGGGGACTTCACATGACTTTCCTTACTTACTGTCCCCTTTTTCTTGTGTTGAAGAGTATGCTTATTTGGCTCATAGAGTGATAACAGGTTTAACAGGGGTAGATCTTGAGTCTTTACAACTAAAACCAACGACAAGCCTTTCTAAAAGTGCTATTATTCTTTACCATCTTAAGGAAGCTTTCATTTTACATACTTTTCCTTGGTTTGTCTTGCTTACATTTTTGTATAAAACTGCTGATTAAATGGGGACGAAACTTGGTATTAACGTGATTTAACATAAGTTACTGGGAGTATCAGATTGTGAGGATATCTGGAGGTGTCTCTCTGTCTGTCCACCTGTCAGTCATTGCCATTCAACCATTTCTTATTCTATTCTATTCTGTAGCTACTGTTCTGCACGCTGTGTAAGGGTGGTTTGTGCATACACTTGCATTGCAGGGGGGAGTGATAGCAATACAGATCAACTGGGAATGTAACCTGGATCGGCTGTTTCACAAGTGCGTCCCGGAGTACAGCTTTCGAAGACTGGACGAGAAAAACAGCAACAAGACCATATTTCCTGGCTTGAACTTCAGGTTAGCAGGAGTTTAATCTTGTATTACAGGGAAGGGATGCGCTTTCAGTGTCTGATAAACTGTTACCAGGAGCTGGTGATGTCACATTAGGCTATAGATGATATTGCATACTGTTGACTGGTAGGCTTGAGTTGTCAGCCACAGTGAAAGCTTGTTGCTATTAGTCTTAGTTGTTTCAAAGTGGGACAATACCCTAGAGCTGGAGAACCATCCAGTGGCAGACAGAGGAACTGTTGTATTTCAGTTTAAACGTTGTCATTTTGGCAGTGATGTGATGTAGTTGGAAATGGCTTTGCAACAACAATATACTGTTGCAATTTGCAATTGTGCTGCTTGATAACAAACCATAAGAGATACTGATATGCCTATTAATAATTCCTGTGGGTTTAGCAGATAACGCTGTATACCAGAGAGCAAGCTGTTGGTCTTTATTTGCAGATTTGCAAGAAACTATAAGCAGAATGGAGTGGAAGAACGCATGCTGTTTAAGGCGTATGGAATCCGGTTTGATGTCATGGTTTTTGGAAAGGTGATTGGGGCTCTTAGTTTTAGCTTTATTTAGTGCATGTAAAATGAAACCAAGTTCTCAGATCACTGTGTATAAACTGCTAAAAAGTACACCGACCCTAGGTTTATTAATTATCTTTCAGTCCTTTAAACAGGTTAATGCTCTGCTTAAGTTTCAGCAGTTTGAAAGTGAACAACCCTTCCTGTTAAACCTGCAGTCTCATTTAGAGTTTCTCCTGACACAAAATTAAAGACAATAATAATAATAATAATAATAATAATAATAATAATAATAATAATAATAATAATACTGACCTTTAAAGCTGCTTAAATGATGTCTATTTTTCATTTCAAAAGGCAGGGAAATTCAGTGCAGTTCAGCTGATTATATACATTGGCTCCACACTCTCCTACTACGCACTGGTGAGTCTGAAAACAATTGCGATATATTGTGCTAATGCGCCCTTGTCTGTAAAGTGTGTACACAGTTTAGTTAGTCACGGATCTCTTGAAGGTTATTTCTTCCATGTGCCTTTCAGACTACAGTGTTGCTTGACTGGTTCATTACAACATATGTTCATCCCAGTTGCTGTTCAAAGGAGGTCAAAAGTAACTACACTGGGAAGAAGTTTGAATCTGTGGATCTGAAACAGGTAAGGACCGGTTACCAACGCTGCTACATTGAAGTGAATTAGAAAACGTTAGGTGGGGCTCCCAGGTGGCTCACCCAGTACAGGTTTGATAAGTCAGGAGCTGACCGGTTTGAATCTTGCTTGCGCTTACTACTGTAGATACTACTGTAGGGCAGCAGTGCGGAGTAGTGGTTAGAGTTCTGGACTCTTGACCGGAGGGTTGTGGGTTCAATCCCAGGTGGGGGACACTGCTGCGGTATTCTTGAGCAAGGTACTTTACCTAGATTGCTCCAGTAAAAACCCAACTGTATAAATGAGTAATTGTATGTACAAATAATGTGATATCTTGTAACAATTGTAAGTCGCCCTGGATAAGGGCGTCTGCTGAGAAATAAATAATAATAATAGTTGCCGATCTAGTTGCTGCATTTGCTTTTTTCAATTGACTGTGATTAGTTTTTCTCACCAAGCAACAGCGGCCCCCACCATCCAAGTGTAATCGATTGGCTAAAGTCCTCAGGATGGTTTGTGGGGAGCTGCCTAATCGAATTGGTCATTCCAAAGCTGATCTGAGTGATAACCGAGGTGAAATCTATATTGGGCATTCCTATTTAAAGAAAAAAAAAATAATCTACTTAAAAGTTTTTTTGACAGAATAATAATAATAATAATAATAATAATAATAATAATAATAATAATAATAATAATAATAACATACATGAGCAAAGCACAGGAGTGGTTAGAAACAGATAGTATCCAAGGTGACAGAGTTAGGATTGTAATCTCCTGTGTCTTCTGTAGAGCCCTCTGTACGTCTCCTTTGTGGATGAGGACAACATTGCGGTGGTGAAAGGGCCCTTCAGAAAGAGCTTACAGGAAATGAAACCTGCCGCTGTTCAAGTGAGAAGGGTAAGTTGTGAGACTGTTTACGGTAGATGATGGGGAGTTTATTCAGAATTTTCACTCCTGGAATTAACATGTTTTCTCCAGGCAGGAAGGTAATGTCATGTATCTCCCGTACCACACCTTTGAATGTTTCCTGTTGGTCACTATCGCCTCGGAAAAGAAGGGGAGGGGTCTACAGGGGATGTCTGACATCCTTATCCTGTTTGGTCAAGCAAATGCATGTGGAACCAAGGAAAGAAAATGAAAAAAGTGAAAAAATATTACAAACTCTACAAGTTCTTAAAGGTGATGAGATTGTCATGTACTGTGTGTGGTTCTCCGTCCACATGGTTTACAAGGACTGTATCTCATTTATTTTCCAGCTGCACAATGAAAGTATGAGAGAATGCCTGAGCTTGCTGCAGAGGCCTCCCAGCCGCAGCAAAGACATGGAGATGCGAGAAGTGAGACAAACGGGAGAGAATTCGAAGGAACACGAAACAAACCCTCCACTGTGGTGCCGCTGTGGACAGTGCCACCCGATGCCAAGCTTGCAGGAGCAGCTGTGCTGCCGCCGAAGCGCCGGGCACTGCATCAGCACCTCAGCTACATTCTCTCGACTCGTCCTTGACAGGCAGACTCTGGAGTCTGTACTGCTGTACAGGGGCCCGCTGCTGGACCTCAGCCAGGCACACACCAGCACCAAGTGGCTGCGCCACTGCGCCTACAGCCAGTACACCCAGTGGCGCTTTGGAGACGTGGAGCCAGGCAGCTGCACTGTGATACCGAGCTGCAGTGTGTGGAAGATTAGGGAGAGATACCCCAGTGTGGAGGGGCAGTACACTGGCTTGTGTTGTGAGAAGAGGGTGCTAATCAAACATGATCAAGGTGATAAATGAGACTCTAGGTTTAGCTTTAGTGGCCCTGAAACTACTGGAGTTTGTTCATCAAAAAAGACTCAACGTGCAGTTTTTAAGTGGAATAAGGAAAGGGGTACCCTTACAAACCTGAATTCACAGACTACAGCCGTCAGTGCATTTTTTATACTGTTTTATTGTCGTTTTACCATGTATTGTTCTGAGTGTTTATACTGTATATTTTTCATTGATAATCAAAGACAGATAATTAAGTTTTGTCCTGAAGTGATGTTTTACAAGCCTTTTGTACCACGCTGAATGCACAGAAAAAGGACCTTTTAAGAGCCTCTGGGCAATGAACTGCTCTGGACCCCCAGTGCTTACTGCCTTGAATAACTGGCTCATTTTAAAAGACAGTACTGCTCCATTTCACATTATATTCAGAATCTGAAGATTAAGAAGTTGATTTGATCAAACTATATCCTACCAGGCTAAGCTACAGTGTGATTTTTTGTGCATTTTGCAGCACCAGGAAAGGCCCCTGTCTTCTTTATGGGTTCACGTATATTGTTAATTTTTTAATTAATTTTATTTGTTTAATTAATTTTCATTGTTATGTTATTCATTAAAAAAAAAACACTGTTTCAGAGTCTATGACCTTGTTAATAGTGGTGCTTCCACTGTCAATGATAACATGTGCTCTTCGCTTTACTACCTAGATTAATAAAGGAAATTATTGAAATTAAAAGGAATGCCACTTTTGGATTAAAGTTGAGGAGATATATAGTAACCAATCACAAGACAATTGGTCATAATTGGGTGGCAGGCATAGATGTGTGTGATTAGACTCATTAATATGCAACATCGTATTGCTCAGATTGCACAATACAATAATAAGACAGTAGCCTATATTGTACATACATGCTATGTATTTTTTTTTTTTTTTTAAATGCCATCTATTCCAAAGACTAGATATTAAACAGATGTTGTTGAAGAGGTGGCAACCAGCACAACATCTGACCTGATGATGTAGTTAAAACACCTGATCAAATTAACAGAGCTGTGAACATTGTCCTCTTGTGGTTTGTGTGACTCCATCTGAAAGTCTTGTGACTGGTCTGGTGGGAAAGTGTAATCGTTTTCTACAGTCAGCGCATTGTTAAACAGACATGTCTTTTTCATGCGGTTGCTGCAGAATTCTTGGCCCGGTGCTTTTTGAATACGACACACCGAGAATAGTGTCAATTAAAAGCAGAAAGGTCGGACTAATAAACAGACTTGTACAGCTGGGGATCTTAGCGTATGTGATTGGGTAAGTGTAGGATTTGCGGTAAAGATGTATTCCGGTAGGTGAATGTAACTTTGACATGATCTTTATTTAACAGCGCGAAATTGCAACGATTAGAAGGATAATATTATAAAAACAATTCTGTTTAATACACCTCTTTTAATGTTACTTCTTTTTTCAAAATATGTAGCCTACTTTTTATGTACAGCCCAGTTGGGTCACTCTGTTCGTGTTAGTTAAGAAGTTTCAGTTTCGTTTTAAATCAAAGTAAAGTGAGGATTACTGTGTATGCATACTAAATCTTGCGCCACGCCATCCCAACAATTTGATCCAGTCTGTTCCTGTTTTACTGGAGACGACGTTCCTTATTTTTCGCGTACACTGTGGCCGACGCAGGAAATAGTGAAAACAAATCGAAATAACTCAATTCAAAGTCAAAACAATAGAAGATTAGAATTAAGAATTATTGACACTGTCAAAATTTGACTCGTGTGGTTTCTAATAATATGAGTGCACGTTTCGTAAAAAATAAAGCAAAAAACTACGTTGACATACAAAAAACTCTCCTGTTTCAGTACGCTAGCAAGCGAGGGATAATGGCTTCTTCTGAAGCAGTGTCCAACTTTCTATTGGGTTTATTAGGGTTATAATTACATTTTAATCACCCCCATGAATCAAAAAATGACGCCCTGCGCTGAAGATTGTTTCATTCTATTTCATAAAGGGTCATTTGAAAGGTTACCAAGTTTATATTAAAACTTTAAAGAATATGCCAATGTTTTTTGTTTTTCATAAGAATATTTGAACATTATGAATCCATACTTAAAACTAAGTGTGTTAAACTGCCCATTGCCCCTGTGTCCACAGCTGGGTGTTTGTTTGGCAGAAAGGTTACCAGCAGTTTGACTCGGTCATCAGTTCAGTCACAACCAAGGTGAAGGGCGTCGCAGTGACCAACACCACTGACCAGGGAGTGAAGATCTGGGATGTGGCTGATTATATTATCCCACCACAGGTATTAGACTGCTCCATGAATCACTTGTGTACACACTATCATCCGCGCCGATACACCTACACACTCTCCCAAGGATTGCATGACAATTAAGACACCATATAGTGGCTTTTAAAAAGTACCAAATAACAAAAACAACAGTTTGCAATTATACAATGCTAACACTGCATCAAGTAACAGAATCATCAATTATATACATTCGTTTTTTTTTACTTCTTTTCATAAGCCCTTATAAGGATTGCAACGGCAGAATTAAAATTGAATTCTGGGGTATGTAATGTACAGCAGTTTTGTTTCATGTTGTCCACCATTGTTAAGGTGACCATATGGCTCTGTGTTTAGCGGGACAGTTAAGGCTTTTCAACTCGCAACCCAATGCATTGTGGTACGTTTTACCTGTCTCGGGTACCATTCTTACCTTTAAGAGAAGCAGGACTACGCTTACCAGAATGCATTGGGTTGTGAGTTGAAAAGCCTGAACTATCCCAAACTATCCTGCTGAACACGGAGCCATATGGTCACCTTAACCATGGCTGCTGTCTCCAGCTATTGGCTCAATTAACTGCTGATGTGCAATGGTAACTGCCTAGAGACAGTGGGGTCTATTGAATTCATCTTCACAGAGTTCAGCTGGTATTTGATTCAGCACATACTGTATAAGATCTCTGTGAAGCCTGTGTCACCAGGCAACCTGTATCTTCTTTTTCCTTCACAGGAAGAGACTTCCTTTTTTGTGATGACAAACCTGATCATGACTCTGAACCAACAGCAGGGGCGCTGTCCTGAGGTAAGGGTAGAACCAGAGACCTTACTGGTTTAGTGATTGTATTGAAATGTAAACTACTGCCTCACGTTTACACTACATTCTGTATTTCTCGCAGATGCCAGAGGACAGCCCGCACTGTATCTCAGACAGTAACTGCACTGCAGGAGAACAATCGCCTAGAAGCAATGGTATGATTCGGAGTGTATAGTGATAGACTTGTAGCTAGTAAAATGCATCTTATTTCAACTTGCTCTTTGTTAAAGCTTAAAGCGTTTCTGTTTTCACCATCACTTGGAATATCTCTCTCTCCCTCTCATTCTATAATATATATATATATATATATATATACACACACACACACACACACACAGAAATTTACAAACAGCTCTGTATCCAAGGATACCCATCAATCACTAGAAATGCTTAATGACAAAGAAAAGTAATTGATAATAGTAATTAATAGCTAATTACGGTATTAAAATAGTAAGGTTTCAGTTTATCAATTGCTTTTCTTATATATATATATATATATATATATATGTGTGTGTGTGTGTGTGTGGTTTGTGAGCAATTAAACAATACTCGATGCTTCCATACAGTATTATTACTTTTTGTGTGCATTGGAAATAAAGCTGACTAAATACATTTCCATGTTTAGGTATTCAGACTGGAAAATGTGTTCCTGTCAACAGTAGCACAGCTGTTCACACCTGTGAAGTACTTGCTTGGTGTCCCTTGGAGAATGATGTTGACCTCTCTCAGTAAGTTCCAGACTCAACGAGATCCCCAAGGAGCAGAATTGGGAGGTTTCCTTTCCTGTAAAGAATGAATAAACCACAAATCAAAACCTGTTTTCACAATGAGAAATAAAATACTTGTCATTTTTCCTTTTAGATTTGCACATTTAGTCTCCAGTAATACGACAATACAAATGTGATGTTTGTGATGTGTGTACGTGTGTTACTCTCTTCAAATACAAGAGGGCGCTGCCTCATTGAAATAACGACTAGATGCAGTTGCAAGACCAAGGTTGTTAAGAAGTGCAAGGGCTGTCTGTGTAGATGTACAGCGACAAGAGTTCATATTAATGCTTCTTTTTGTTTCTCCAAAGCCACCCTGCCCTTCTGAAAGATGCAGAACAATTTACAGTACTAATAAAGAACAACATCAGATATCCCAAATTTAACTTCACCAGGTAAGTGTTTTTGATAATGCTTTATGTTCTCTACATTCACATTCATGGGTTCCAGGAGTAAATGGCATCAAATAAAGTCCAGTTAAAAAGAACAGTGTCACCCAACACGCTTGTTTTAAAATCTATTCTATCTTGGGGGGGGTTCATCTGTGCTAGACAAGATTTGCCTGGCAGTCAGCATTTATTGAAATAGTACGATGTTACCTATTTCAGAAGAAATTGTAGAGACCTACTTGTTTCATGCATTGTCTCCCCCCCCCCCCCCCGCCAGGAGAAATATTTTGCCGCATATTAACGGCAGCTATCTGAAGCAATGTGTATTTAACCGGACGACTGACCCAGACTGTCCCATCTTCAGACTGGGAGACATTGTCCGAGAGGCTGGGGAGGACTTCCAGGAGATCGCTGTGGAGGTCTGTGTCCCAGCATCTCTCTCACACAGGCTCATTTGCTAAGCATTTAGTGTATACCAGCCTGCTGTATTATACATTATTTCTGCAAGGGTCTTTAAATACCAAGGAAAAATTGCTTCCCACGCATTACAATTTTACAGCATTGTACAGGGAATAAACCTGGATTGCATCCCCAACTTTTTAGGGGTAATCTCTGGAGGTGGGAGGTGGTTGAAGCAATCCAGTTCTTATAAAATGCTTTAAAAAAAAAAACACAAAAAAAAAAACTGTTCAGTGGGTAACCCGAGTTTATTTTCTGTTTTTACCTTTGATTGGGGTGTGTATCTGAGCCAAAAATAATTTCTTTTAAAAGTAATTTAATTAAGAATCTGTGCTGCTGTCAATGTATTTTTTAAATATAAAAGGCAGAAGCTTCAAACCTCTTGCACATTGTGGAATTGAAAATGAAAACCACAATCGACTCCGTAACTATTAGGGAAAGAGTGAAAACCTAAAGTAAATGCAAGGTTTCCTGGGAGGGGGTAAAAGTGTTTTTGAAGAAAGCACGGTATGTGGGGTTTGTTCCAGGGTGGAGTGATGGGAATCCAGATTAAATGGGATTGTGATCTGGATCAGTCGGTCTCCAAGTGTGTCCCCCAGTACACCTTCCGCAGGCTGGACAACAAGGATGTGCAGAACACAGTGGCACCTGGATACAACTTCCGGTGAGAAAAAAGGCATTGCTATAAATAAAAATTACTGAGAGTTTCATTTCCAAGATGTTAGAAAAAGCACATTTAATCTATTCTCACTGTACGCTAGGTAATGACGTATAGTACCTGTCGGACTAACTGAACAATAGATTCTCATCAAAAACCTAAAAGGCAACTTGGCAGCACTTTGATGCAATGTGTTTTAATACCTTCTGTTATTATGGTTACTCTGATGATTATTTCAACAGGTTTGCCAAATATTATAAGGGTCCTGGCGAGGTTGAATCCAGAACACTGATCAAGGCTTATGGAATTCGCTTTGATGTCATGGTGTTTGGAAAGGTGAGTCTTGGCTGTTCCGTTTCCTCTAATCAGCTCTGCACATTTGGATATTGGTCTAGGAAAGACAGCTACTTAAATAATGAAGACGTAAAGTAGGATATGTATATCTATGCCGAATTGTATTTCATTTTCCGTATATGATAAACATATGTATTAAATTAGTTATCCTCAGTTATTTAATTCTGAAAGAGTTATTTGACCCAAACCATTCAGCATACTCCTTATTTTCACAGGCAGGGAAATTTGACATTATTCCAACGATGATAAACATTGGCTCAGGACTGGCACTTCTGGGAGTGGTGAGTAATACACGGTTACACACAAACATGTACTGCAGTTATAATTCAGAAGAACATTAGAAAATGTACGAACGAGAGGCGGCCATTGAGCCCATCTAAGCTTGTGCGGTCTCAGAACTTTGTCAAGTTGGGTGATTCTGCCTAACACCGTGACTAGGTAGCCTATTCCATAACCTCACCACTCTCTGTGTGAAGTGTCTCCTTCCCTCTGTCTTAAGTCAATCTCCACTTAATTTCCAACTGTGTCCTGTGATCCTGGTTTCTGTACTGTGCTTTAAGCATTGGTTTTGGGTTAACTGTCATCAGACCTAACAGTGGTGTGTGTGTGTGTGTGTGTGTCTATATCTAAGATGGATAGAACCCAACGTGTTGCAGTGGTTGTCCGGGACTGAACTGTGTTTGTATTGAGATATACAAATTCAATGTATAAATCACCTTTGCTTCTCTTAGGCTACAGTTCTGTGTGATGTGATTGTCCTGCACATACTGAAGAAGAAGACTTTTTACAGAGAAAAGAAATACAAATACGTAGAAGACTATGACTTGGTAAGTCAATTAAACCGCCATATTTCAAGAACATACCTGTAATATTCAACTTGTAAAATAAGAAACTGAACCCTGAACAGTTTTACACCTGTCCATCCAGGAAGAGGAGTCTCTTTCCTCAAAAGGCAGAAGACTGTTGGTGCAGCTGTCCGTGTAATTCTGAAAATCCAGTTTGTCTTAAATACTGTATATCCATTATTTGAGATCCAGATGTGTTAAATACCTTTTGAAACACGTTGTACCTCATTCAAAGCACCTACCACAATGTAATCATATGTGTGTGGCTGTGTGTATAAATACATATGCATGTTAAATTATTTTGCAATGGAGATGATAATGTTTATTAAAAAGTGGTCTTCTAACTTGGATTTTCTTTTTGAATTTAAAGGTAGGAAATTCACCTGAATGTGAAACCCCCTAGGCAGTCTTTCACAGAGGTGTCACATAACCAGGCAGGGCTGCTCATCGAGCTCCGCACTCTGTGGAAACCAAGCGCACATTGTGCATGAACTGAGGATGATGTGTTAACCTTGCCTCAGACGAGCCCTACTCACATGCTGTACCCACCTGTATCACAATGCTAGAACCCAGCTGATGATCATGAAACCTGAATAGATGGTCTGTTCACTTAGTTAAGAAACATTCAGAACAGCTGAGTATCAAAGTATTTTATTCCACAAGAAAATTGGAAAAAAACATTACCATATTGAAATGACTTGGGTATATGACAGGCTGCATAGCACAGTGCATACTTTTGCCCGTCAACAAAAGGAGGTGGAACTAATCTTAATCCCTTATGAAGTGCAGTGACTACACGATTCCTAACCTGAACTGATTGTACTTGTGCAGAATCTCTTGTATCTGGATTCATTGTCAAATGTATTTTTTTGTTTTCTATTCACTGGAGAATTTATTGAAAATCTTTTTTTCACTTGTTATAAAATAATACCTGTTTTTTTATTAATGTTTTTAATATATATATATATATATATATATATATATATATATATATACACACACACTGTATAATGTGGTTATAGAAAATTACTATGCCATCTAATAGGATATTTGCATTGCACAATGTTACAACTGTAGTCGGGATCCTAAACGAAAAATCAAACCCGACTTATTTTTTTAACATTAAAATTGTGGGTTGTGTTGTTGCCCATTAAGCTTGTGTTTGCTTTCTGCCTAGATTTGGAAGCCATCACACGGTATAAAATCAATCTATGACATTGTAAAATAAACACACAGTACAATGAAGGCAACTTTTATTTTATTTAAATAATATATATTTCACCATGAAGCTGTATTCAAGACCTTTCATAGCCCTGCCGTGTGTAGTGCATTTCAGCCTCTGCTGTCAGGTGAACAGCTGTCTATATAACATGGATACGGAGTACAGGAGAGCAAGTAAAGAATGAAGCATGTGCTTAAGGGTTAGCAACTACTGTTTTGTGCCAGACCCTGGAGTGGGAAGGCAGTTGTATCTTTTTAAACATGATTACAGTATATCAAGACATTTTGTTCAGATATTTATTTATTTATTTTTTTTAACAGTTTTACCTCAAAATACATGAGCAGTAATACCCAACACAGATAAATGAATTGCACGAAGCAGCCTTCCTTACATCTCATCCAAAGTGGCATTTTTGTACAGCATTGTTTTTGTCTTTTAAATTTCCACTGCTTTCCAGTTAGCAAACAAAGCACTACTTGCAGTCTCAGGGCCAATGGACTCTCATGAGACTGTGCTCCTCTCGTCTGGCTGCAATTCAAATTGATTTGAACACCAATGTTCTAGAATGGTTGCCGTAGTTACCAATGTGTGGAGGGTATTGCTTCTTATATATATCACATGTATACTACTTTTTTTCTTCTTTGCATTCTGCATACACTATTTCATTGCAGTTAAGATTGTATGCAAGTTGAGAGATTACTGACCGGCTTTAACCCTCTGTTGCACTGTGTCAAGGAAATTGAATTAGGTGGTCCATATAGCAAGCTTTGTGCGACGTGTTTGGAATATTTATCACACAGCATGTACATCTTTCAGTGTGCAGTAATTCTTTTTTTTTTTTTTTTTTGTCAAGTGTATGTAACTCTCAAACAGGATAAATGACCTTCACGTGACCTTGATCTAGTGTTCTTGTTTGGGACACCATGCAACATCAGGTTAATATTTCTTAAGCTAGGTCTGTGATTTTAAACCTTCTGTATACATGCGTTATATTAAACTAGACAGATACACTGCAGCCCAGGTCTGATAATAACAACCAATGCTATTGTACTTCAAAGAAGGGTGGCATCTACATAAAACATAAGAAATACAGTCCATACATATCATACTAAGAAATACAATCCATTCTACTACACTGGAACAGCAATAACTTACAGCAGTATAACAAGGCCTTTGGCCTATGTGTGCTCTCAAAGGCATACAAAAATGTCACCCTAAAAGTCTAAAGTTTGTCTCCCTCCGCTCCTTCAGAAGACATCAAGGGCAGAAGGACTTTCCACAGCCATCAGTCGGGGATTTTCTAGTACAGATTTATGATTTTGACAGTAACAAAAACAATAGTTTTAAATGTGGTTTTAAAATGGTCGCTTTTTTCCCTTACAGATTTGATATTAGGTTATTAAGATTGAATCATTTCAGTACCACTATCGTCTATCTAACTTTGTCACATGAACTGCCTGCTGTCTCCAGCGTCCTCACTGCAGAAAGTGTGGCGGTGGCCTTTCACTGGGAACCCTGCTCTGTGTGTAGTAATGGGTGTCACAGGGGGCAACACAACAGGACGGTTTATAGGGAAAAGGTCATTCTCAATGTAAAACCGAGAACCACTCAAAATGATTGAAAATGTCTAAATAGCAGATGTACTTTTTTCCATTCCACAAATCTTTTTACACTAAAAAAAAGACAATCTAAAAATCAGAATGTAATAATAAATAATAATAATAATAATAATAATAATAATAATAATAATACAGTAGATGCTGCTTATTAACAACCTCTCGGTTCCCAGCAAAAAGTTGTTGTTAACCCAAAGTTGCCAATAAGCGAAAAGCCCGTTTAAGTGTATTTATATGGAACAATGATATATACTGTAGTTGTACAAATATAGCACTGAAATACATGTGTTACAGTGTTAAAAAATGAACATGAGAAACACGAAATACCCAAACACAGAACTGTTTAATTCACGCGTGTGTAAAACAAACAAAAAAAAGGGAGTAGGCTTAAATAGTACTACAAACGATGTACTACAACTGTCCTTACAATGAGTAAAGCAAACATAAAAAATATGTGTTGTACTTAAAATCAATTCTAAAGAACACCATTTTAAAATAAGAAGTTGTCCAACGTTGTCTGCTTTTTACAATGTATCCCCTCTCGCTGTAAATCCATCTCAATTTTGCGTGCAGCTTCGTAGCCAGTTTCAAAGCCACGATTCTGCCTCAGTCCGCCAGAAATACGCAGTTGCGAAGTCAGTGTGTTATAAAAGCTGCTTGAAGTGTGCGCATAAATCATGCAAATGCACTCTGTAGCACTGGCAGCTAGTAATAAAGTTGTCAATAAGCGGTGTGCAGTTGATAATATCAGAATTTTATTAACATTAAAGTCTATGGGACAGGATTGATTCCTGGGAATATGTTGTTAATAACCGAAAGTTGTCTATCAGGGTTGCTAACAACCAGCATCATAATAATAATAATAATAATAATCTTCATCAATACCACACTGAAGCCATGGTTCACAATGAGAATCACCTCCCTAACCCTCCAGAGATTGAACAGATTCCATTGCTACTTTTTCACTTTTCTAGGAATCTGAATTCACATGGAATTGTAGGGCCAAACCTTTTTCTGATGGGTTTGTAACAGTTATCAAGAGAAACAGGCCATTAGAAGGGGAGCTAAAACAAAAAAACACTTTCACTGTTCCCAAGATATGCACAGGGTAAACAGTGCATAGGATCACAGAGGGTATAAACAGACTGAAAGAGAAGAACATTGAACTTTTTATTCAATGTACAATGAGGCTTAATCAATGCACAGAACCTTTCATATAGCATGTCATGTTCCTGCACACTTTTAGGGCTACCCTTAACTACTAATGGGATTCACCTGCACCTAAATAAAGTCGAGTACATTTAAAAACATATATTTATAAAATGTATTTGACCACATTGGGCTGTAACCATTCCTGCCTCGAATTCCATTATATTATCCAAAGATGCATGTATAGTGTTCTGGTTTGCCTCAGCCCCCAGAACCTCTTGTTTAATTATCAATCAGTATTTACAAAATGTAAAAAAAAGCATACGGAAGCATTACTTTAATCAACTGACTGGTTCAGAATCAACTGCATTACATGCTGAATACGTTTCAGTCCATTTATCTGCAACTAACAACTACGATACACCCTAACTGGAACTAGAATAAAATACTGGACTATCACATAGTAGAGATTCAGTTTTGTTCTATTTACAGCCAACAGTTAATCAGGGTATATTTACTAGGCGTGTATTGAAAGCAGTCGCTACCACAAAGCTCCTATTTGAAATATTTTACATCCATGTAGTGGATTGGTTATGGAAGCATTGGTACATGCATTATTCAAGTCACTCAGCTAAAATAGGGCCATCTTGTTTAAAGTAAAACATTGTAATGCTTTGTAATGCAAAAAGGTCACATAGCCCTTGTACCAAAACAGGCAAAACCGTTTGGCGTTTTTTTCCACTCAAAAGCGTTTTTTTTTTTCCAGGCTGCTCTGTACGTCACAAAAATCATTAAAACCATCAACCAAACTCCAGTAAAATTCAGCCTGCTTTTCATTTACGGCTAGTTTCCCAGACCCTGATTAACACTGGTCTCGGACTACCTTGCCTATGGTAACATTAGGTAATCCAGGATTAGTGGTAATCACGGTCTGTGAAAACAGCTGCAGCTCGGATTCAGAAACACGCCGGTGTTAGTCCATGCTTAAATTAATGGTTTTCAAATTAAGTAAGAAGCACCATCAAGTGAGCACTATCGTGTATGTGTTGTTTCTCAATATTGCTGTCAATCTTTATATTAAATAGCTTATCAGAGGTTTGTAGAAAGAACTTGGAATCAGCAGATTAGTGATAATGTGGCACTTGATCAAAACAGGCAACTCGCACAGTGCCTAAACTACCGTTTTATTAAAACGATATTGAAAGCAGTAAATACATTTACTGTACCAACTGTATAGTGACCGTTAAATTTAACAGCAAAGCTATAAGCTCCTAAGACTTGGAAAACAAAACGCAGTGACA
This sequence comes from Acipenser ruthenus, assembly GCF_902713425.1. NCBI lineage: Eukaryota > Metazoa > Chordata > Actinopteri > Acipenseriformes > Acipenseridae > Acipenser > Acipenser ruthenus. The sequence continues at coordinate 7,000,016 of NC_081209.1, forward strand.
AATACCGTCAATACTCCACAACAACGCTTAAAGAATGCTATTGTGTGCTACAACAATAACAGTACTGCTCCTGCCACCGAACTGTATGCAGATATCCAACATGTTATACTATAGGACATTGTACATGATCTTTTTCTTAAACACACTTTAAAGAAACAAATGTTCAAACTGCACCTTTATATCAGTATCAGGTTTTGTTAAACCACAATTCTTAAGTATATTAAAAACCCAAAAAAGTAGTACACTTAAAAAGCGATCCAATCCTATACCGATCACAAATAGCAAAGCAGTTCATGCTGGGGGAGGGTGGTAATTTGCACCAGTAGGTAAGATACTGATCTGCTGTACAAGTCTGGATCATTGATGAAATGTTTATCTTGTATTTGAAAACATGCAAACCACAAGGACTGACCCATGCCAGGCGCCTGCCTATTGTAAAGCTGCACACAAACAGATTACTGTTCTGGGGGCTCCTTCAAACCACTGCATGAGACCTCGCTGCTGGCAGCAGATGTGCTTTAGCCTCCAGTGCTTCAGAGACTCGTGACAATCCGTCCGCTGTCTAAAGTCGACAGCCACCTTCAGGACAGGACCTCATCCTCCCCCACGTCCGGCAGGTCTGCGCTCTTTATACTGTCCCCGCTGCCTTGCTTCCTGGGAGAAAGAGAATCAACAGAAAAGCAAAGCAGGGATGCCGTAGTTAGAAAAAAAAAAACAGCTCTCCATTCATTTAGAGTGAGGAGGAGGGGGGGAAATCAATGTTAAAATCGGTAAATAATTCTGGACTGAAATATTTTCTGCGCTGTGAAATATTTCATCTATTTTAAATCGGGTGCACCCAATTGTAAATATATGGGGACAGCATTGGCAGTGATTTTGTCGTCGTGGGTTTGAGATGGTTAACAGCATGCCTTCCCTATCGTAGTGCCCATGCACACGTGGCAGGATTCCAATGCAACAGCGCCGATCTGAACTCACCGTCGTCAACACTGCAGCACAGCAGGAGGATTTCATACTGTTCCGCCTCTGTGTGCTCACACCTCTGTTCTCAGTCACAATTCAATGATGAAACTCCGCAGGGAGGCAGCCTAGCTTTGGGATTCTAACACATGCTCAACTAGGCTTCTGTTACACTCAAACTGTGTTGCCCCTGAAGCACTTTAGCTGCAATACCTGAATGAATTGTACATTTCGAATTCAGAGCACCCACAGTTGATATCGGGAACCGGCCTGACCCAAATTCTCAGCACTTCCAGATTTTGCCTTGCTCTCATGTCTTTTAACTGCATACAGCATTCACCAAGGAGTTCCCAAACGTCACACAAATGATTATAAAAGTTAAAAGCTATTTTATCTTGCATGATCAGTTCTCTGCTTATTTGTCAGTAGCATTTGTAAAGTCATAATTTCAAGACACCATGCAAGGGGTTTTTGACCTATAATACTTACTCATAAGTTCATGTGCTACAGGAATAAGCAAATGCAGTATGCAGATTTAGTTTGTTCAATTGTAATGTTTTTTTTACATGGCAAAAGCACAAACTAGTTCTCAACTTTAGGTGGGGAGTTGCCTATGCAAAATAAACTGGGTATTTTTAACAGGGCACTCCAGCATTAATTTTCTCATGCTATTTTAATGTTCAAATCAGTAAAAAGAATGATTGTTATTAGATATTTCATGCAGATCAGGATTCATGCAGAGATTTATTCGTTTAGCAAGTTACTCTCGTCAGAAAATTCACTTGCTGTTTGCAAAGTGTGATCCAAAGTAGGCGGCGGCATACACAACTGAATTGTGTTTTTAGAAAAATAAAACAATCTGTAGGGGGCAGCAGTGTGGAGTAGTGGTGAGGGCTCTGGACTCTTGACCGGAGGGTCGTGGGTTCAATCCCAGGTGAGAGACACTGCTGCTGTACCCTTGAGCAAGGTACTTTACCTAGATTGCTCCAATAAAAACCCAACTGGATAAATGGGGAATTGTATGTAAAAAATAATGTGATATCTTGTAACAATTGTAAGTCGCCCTGGATAAGGGCGTCTGCTAAGAAATAATTAATTAATTAATTACCATGGTTTTCCATGCTTTTAAATACAGCATGCTTTACGATACCTCTCTGGGCATTAAAAGGCTTACCTATGCTTTTGCTATGCTTTATTACACTTTGCTATGCTTTTACTATGGTAAACATTTTTTCCCCCTCACTCCAGATAAACTCAACTTCTTTTTCACCCTTCTCCACAGTAAACAATGACTCACTTGCAGGTGTCTCATGACCTCAGTTTTGATGTAGATGTGACCAATTATTTTACGTGTGTGCCCTTCAAGTATCGTAGCACATTGCATCAATGGGGATTCCATGCGTAGTCTGAGTTTCAGAATGCGTTTTCAGAGCTGACAAGCTGTTTCCCAAAAGCAATGAAATTCACACATCCTTACATCACTGCTCGCTGCGGCAGCCTCTCAGAATCGAGCAGGCTCCCACTGTTGCCATGCAGACGCAGACAGAGACGTAGGAGTTTGTACCTTCAGCACCTTGGATCACACTTCACAGCTCTCGAGCAACCCACCTCGGTTAGTTGCATTTGGATTCAAATTTACAAGCAAACGAGATTTGCAGCAGAGGAATGGTTTTACCTGTGGCTACTGTGAATGTAGCAGTATTTCACATTTCCTGACTTGTTTTTTCTAGAAAGTGGGAAGGTAAGAAGGAACAGTGAGATAAGCTGTATTGTTACTGGTGTCGCAGATCATCAAATGGAAGTTGCTCAATGACCCAGGTCAGATAATTAGAACATGCCATGGCTGTTTCAGTAAAAATTCAAAACAAAATGAAATGCCCTATGGCTTAGCGGGATATATGAGCAATAGCAAAACAAACCACTCAGGAAGAGTAAAGGATAAATACATACATACATAAATAACACAGCTATCATCCCTATATATGGGATCTGGAATCCTCTCCTCTTTCTTGGCACAGTGGAATTTGTCTGAATAAATTCAAACAAATAAACACATAAAGCTGACATACACATCTGGCCCAGCGCTTTCTGGCTGGGCTCAGGCTGGGCAACAGTCCCGGTAAAACAGCCTGGGCTCTGATAAGAGAGTGTAACTGTGTCAAATTGCTTTAACTATGGGTTCTTTTAAGTGTGTTTCTTAAAAGCCAAGTTCTGTTCAGACTCACATGAGCAAGTTTCCCGAGGCAGACAGACAGCGTTCCTCTCGCCTGCTCCAATCAAAGGGGTTCCCAAAGGATCGCTTCCGAAGCATGGTCTTTACCAAAATCTGAAGAAAGGAAACGTGTCACTGCAGTGCGTCTTACAAGCGTGCTAAACAGCCTGCTGTGGTGACAAGAAACTCATGACTTTACCGTTGCTGCATCCTGTGCTGTCCGTATCGCACCAATATATTTGTATTTTTAAAATGGTTTTGACTCACACGTTAACCAGCTGAAAATATTTTTTTTACTCGAGTGTGTCTACCAGAATTCCTTTTATAGGCATTGTAGTTTCTGCAGACTCTCCTGCTGCAATGTTGGTGCTCTGACTGAAGTGAGAGAAAACAATGAAATTCAGGAGGGAGCATGATCCGGACACGCTACGATGCTTATAAGAGAAAGTTTCTTTCCCCTGGCAAACACTCTCCAGTAAAAGTTGAGAAATTTTATGTTAAAAAATATATTAAAAAAAGCAGAAGAATGTCAAAAATATATATTGCTGCGAGATACGGCAAAAGTAAAGCAATGCGTTTCTTATAAACACTACAGGGGGTCTGTAACATTTTAACACAAGTGTTCTCACTGCAGCTGCCTTGCTTCCTGGTTTCATTGAGCAGGGACTTCTGCCACAGTACTCTACTTGAAAAATATGTTGTTGTTTGTACAGTGATGTTGAATTTATTAAGAATAGCTGTTCCTGTTTGGCATGCAGGACTTCCTATTCAAGCACACAAACACATTTATTTTACAGTAATGTCCACTACAAATAGATGTATTTCCTGTTATAAAGGTATCACTTATTGAAATGGTTACTCAAATCTCAGCCATGTGCCAGATTTTTATTTTTTATGACTGTGTACCAATCTGACCATTGTTTAGCTGTACGAGTACAGCAATTAAACCAACACACAGATCTTTCTTTCCAATAAAACTATACCAAATCGACAGCAGCTAGATTGTAAGGCCTCAAGGGAATTAAACAAATCTAAAAAGAACAGAACAGTCACGAGATAACGATCAAGCACATGTCGTTATATGGAAATCCAATGTTAATATGTATATCCTGCTTTCCTCTAAACAGACTTCAATACACATCCAGGTGCTTTGTTTTATTTTTCATACATTTTCACTAGTCATGTTGAGAGACACAGGTTTTCAGGTTACACCAGCATAATAGTAAACGTTTACAGAAAAAAAAGTCTTTGGCTGCCCAGACATTTAACAAACTCACTATGTGTAAGAGGATCTGACAATATAGTGATGCTTTTGACCTTTTAAGATCACAGAAGCACATGGCTTTTTGGAATGAGAACATCAAAGACTGAACAGCCACAGCCAACAGATGAAATGATCAGATGGAGGCTGGCTGTGTGGTCCAGTGGTTAAAGAAACGGGCTTGTAACCAGGAGGTCCCTGGTTCAAATCCCACCTCAGCCACTGACTCACTGTGTGACCCTGAGCAAGTCACTTAACCTCCTTGTGCTCCGTCTTTCGGGTGAGACGTAATTGTAAGTGACTCTGCAGCTGATGCATAGTTCACACACCCGAGTCTCTGTAAGTCGCCTTGGATAAAGGCGCCTGCTAAATAAACAAATAACAAATATTTCAATACTGGAGCAACTTGCTAATTATGTGAAGTTCTGCAAAAATGTAGGAAATGGACTTGAAGTTCACCAAGTGTATTTTGCAGTGCCTTGGCTGGATGGAATGCATAATGTTCACCTGTGAAAGCTCTTCTTTTTTCAATATATAAAGAATGTAAGAAAATGTTCAAATGAGAGGAAGTCATTTGGCCCATCTAAGCTTGTCTGGTTCCTAGTAGTTGATTGATCTCCGATTTTTCTGTGTGAAGAAGTGTCTCCTCCTCTCTGTCCGAAGACTATCTCTACTTCAATTCCAACTGCATCCACTGAAACTGGTTTCTGTACTGCGCTTAGAGTATTAGTCTGGGTTAACTATGTCAACTCCATTTCAGATTTTAAAAAAAGCATTGATGTTTGAAGCTACAGTATTTACTCTTTAATCATCCAACCCTATAAACTGCCCAGCCCTGCAGTATAAAGGAATGAGTGTGGGGGAAGAGCTGCTTCTCACCACTGTAGCCAGGCTGGGGATGTGCTTGACAGAGTTCTCCACCTCCTCCTCGGTCACCTCTATCAGCGTGCAGTTCTCATCCTCCGAGGGGAGAGGCTCGGCCCCGTGTCTCGTTACCCAGGGGTGGACCTGCACAGACAGGGCGAGGACGGCCATTACACACCGCGCGGCTCAGTCCGGGACACACAGTAATGCACTTTCCAGAATAGCACACTGTACCTTCATCTCAGGGACTGTGATTCTCATCTCCGGGTTCTTGTTCAACATTTTTAATAGCAGGTCCTTTAAATCTTCAGATACATCTCGTCTGCAATCCCAAAAGATTGTTACCAGCGCTTCTGAGGCACAGTAATTACTGACGTTTCCTGACCCCTCAGAACTGAAAGCCTGCTGGGGAAATCATTTCCCTAGCTACACTGGGTATAACTTTTGTTCTCCCCCCCTCACCCCTCATACTAGCATACTAGTTATATGCTAAAGGGGCTTTACACATGTGAGTATGGAAGGTTTTTACAGATCCTGATTAACTCTAGTCTTGTATTATGTTACAACGCCCAGTATGGTAACATTAGGTGAGGTAGCCCAAGATTAGTGCTGATGCCTTCAGATGTGTTTTAATAGGGGGCTCCAATGGTCTAAATCATCCCTGAAAGGTCTTTGAAACGAACTTATAACCCTAGGCAATGATCCATCACATACATGGGTCTCAAGCTCTCGCATTGCTGCCAGATTCATATAGAGTGGCGGTATCTGGCACTGTTTACAGCTATGGCCAAAGGTTTTGTATCACTCTATAAAATTAACACATTTTGCTTCATAAAGTTTAATGAAATCTGCTGCATAATGTTACGTTAACATATTGAATAACATACCGCTTTGTAGTTTCATATACTTAACGAAAAACTGACAAATTAAAAAATGTGACATATTGAAATTTAACATGAAATACTGTACTGTGTTGTTTTTTGTTTTTTGTTTTTTTTTTGTCTCAATCCTAAAGTTTTAGATGATGCAAAACTGTTTCTCATAGCTATAGGGACTGATGCCATATGCGAGTTACCACTGGAAGGGTAAATTAGAGGGCGAGTGAGGGGTTAAATAAAACACAAGTACAGAACACAACGCAGATCCCTGGCACTTACTGCTCTGGCAGTTCCACAAGCTGATTTTTAATTTTGTGATGCAGGCTCAATATCCGCTCATCCATGAAGGGACACTGAAATGCAAATGGAATTTGGCACATTGTGACAAGCGCTAAAGCAGATGAAAGGAACAGGTGTTCACAAGAACGTTTCTCTTTAAAGCAAGACTGAAAAACACGCTCAAAATTTCTAACCCACCCTTCAAACCCCATTTGAGGGAGAGGGTTTGATGTGCAGGATGCCAGGTGTGGTTCTTTACACTCATGCCAATAAAAGAACAGATGAAACTGCACAGGCTGATCGTCTGCTAGCTCACAAAGATGTCCCTGTACACCCACTCACAGCATTCAAATATTCAACTCCATGCACCTGCAGGACACAACTAGAGCTTTTATTGAAGTGGAATTTCCAAAGGGAAATTAACTGCACAACAAAAGAGGTTAGAACGATGAAAAACAAGGAATCTTCACTACGAGCAAAGTAACAATGTAACACTAACAGAAGCAGGTGTCTGCCGAAAAAATAGGACTTTTTTGTGAATTATTATTATTATTATTGTATGCGATATATTATTATTAATTTATTTATTTATTTATTTTTTTCTTGGGAAGCTACTGTAGCTTTAGTTTAAGATCCTACATAAAGAGAGAAACTTAAACAAATTAGATCTCACCATCTGTGATTATTGTTATGGCATTCATTCACTTTCTTTCCTTGAATGAGAACAGCACACACCTCATATGTTTTATTACCTGTCCAAACACGAAGCAGTATAAAGTGACTCCCATGGCCCAGACATCCAACGCCTTGAAAGAGAAGCAAAGAAAATGGTTTGGACTGCATAGAAGATGCAAGCAACACAACACAAGCAGTTACAGTCCTATATCCCAACAAAACACGAATCTTAGGTTCCAAACCAAACTGGTACCACAATCCAACAGGAATAATGTACTTCAGTATGCACTGTACAGGCAAATTAACGATAGCTGTGATGCACTGAACGATTCTGGTCCACCAGCCTATCCTCAGTTTGCTGGTAGATTATATTGTTTGCTCACATGATAACTTGTAGAGCCAAATCTAATCACATAAAAAGCAATTTGCACCATTTTTTGGGGGGAAAGAAAAATAAAACATGTTAATGTAACATAACTTGCAGGTGCACTTTTGAGTTAAATTGATTTTTATTATCTGTTACTTGTTTAATACAGTTTAATTTTACTTAAATGAAACATGGGGCAAATTGCATTATGGTGTTAATATAAATTAGTGCCGTAGTGCGGACTGCACCCTGTACACAGCCAGGAAACATGCACAGGTGATTGTATGTTCCTTACGCGGCTCCGAGGGATAATGGCGCTTGGTTACCTTGCCTGAGAAATTCTTCCTGGTCTCGGACAGGGTCTCAGGAGCCAGGAAGGCTGGAGTGCCCACAGTGCTGGTCAGCAGGGCGTCTGTGCCTTCAAACTGATTGCTGACTCCGAAGTCTGCGATCTTGATGTGCCCGTCTTCCCCCACCAGCAGATTGGACGGCTTAATATCCCGGTGGATTATCTTCTGATAGTGCACTGGCCCGGAGGAATAATAAAACACAGGTGTCCTGCCATTTTTGGAAGCCTAATATAGTGATCTTTCACCTCTGTTGGCTCCAGACTGCACTTTAAGCTAGTCATTAAAATGTTTTTATTTATATTAAAAAAAATGATAAGAAGTACTGGTCTAAGCCTGGTTACGTTTTGAAAAATTGCTTCGACACTTACAAAATTCGATTCCCCGCAACAAATCCTGGAAGTAGAACCGTGCCTGGTTTTCAGTTAGGGGTTTGTCTGTCGTAACTTCCATTACAGCACTGAAAAAATAAATAAAAAAAGAGCAACAAATGTACTTATTTTGTGCTGGTGCAGTGTGCTGGTGCAGTGTGCTGTGCTTGAATGCAATAGCAGAGGTACAGGTTTTTTCCTGCGAAAAAAAATCTAAAACTGTAGTGGAGTACCTTTGGGATATAACAGAAGCAGCCTGTCGACTCTGGTAGTATAAAAATGAAATACCATACAACGTTTACAAAAGCCTGAACTTGTCTACGTATATATCTTTATGTGGTACTGCTGGTGTGGTTTTACTGAATTCCTATTTCATGTATATGAATTAAAACATGCACATTGCTCAGCTTACCCTTGTTTCACCAGTTCAAACACTGCAAGCGAAAGAAATACACCATTAATACAAGGTGGTGCTTTTTTTTCAGGACCGTTTTTCATCAAATAGAGGTCAATGCATGAATGTTTTCTGACAGCGGGACTTGACAATATTGCTTGAAGCTATTGAGCAAGACGACAAGCTCTGAATGAACCGGACTGACAGCCTGCTAGTGACAGCCGATTCAGATAGATTTGAAAGAGATCATACAAGACTAACAAGATTACTTGTAAAGGTAGTCGAGATTGAATTAAAAGGCAGTAAGAAGGTTTCTACACCACTAGTTACACAGACACAGGGTGGGTGCTTAACCCTTAGTGATCAGGAAGACATACAAGTCTGGTTGTTGTCTTTGAAGACTATAGGATCCTCAAAATGTGGACCCCTATGCACTGACCATGCAAACATAACTGCCTTGAATTTGTGCTAATCTTCCCCAAACGTTTATCATAGCTTCTCAGCCTCCTACTTATCTTATGGTATAACCCTATAAACTGTGGATTTACTAATAGCTACATTATGAGGTATGTGTAAGCACTGGTTCACACTCACCTGGCCTCACAAAATACTGACTTTGCTGTCTGTACACGACTGAAATTCTGGTCTTAACTAACACAAATATTTCAAAAAAAGATTCATCATTATAATTTATGTTGGTATCAAGAGTTATTTAGTTAAGAATGTAGGAACAGTTGCAAGAAATGCAACAAAACAAGACTTTTTTTTATAACCCTTTCATGCATGGCAACCTCATATGTGGACGCATATGTAGTCTTTATATGGGAACACATGAAAGTCACCAATATGATGACCTCATATGAGGTTGCTATATTTATTACAGTATGTGTCCAAAACTACTTTTGCTTCAGCAATTTTCAACATTTCCTGCATGAAAGTGTTAAAGCTGTATCTAGGGTCACCAGAACAAGCTGTGCTGGTGCTGAGCAGCCTGACTGCAGCGTGTGAACACTGCAGAGACACAGCTGGGACCGACAAGCCCCTGCCTGGGTCTGTTCGCCGGGACAGACGGCTGTACTGCAAGCACACCCACCCATGTACAGATGGTCCTCACTGGGGTCGTCCAGCACCTGGTCAGCAAAGAGAGAAGAGGGGAGAGAGGAACAAAAGCATCACTGTGTCCTGACTAACAAATCCAAACGTCACCACCAGACGTTCTATATGCAAAAATATAAACGTGAATTCTTGCTGCCGTTTGCCGGTGTGTGTGAGGCGTGCTTGGTTCACGGGAGCTGTGGTTTAGTGGGCAGAAAAGCAGCGTTGATTATGTTGACAACAGCCCCTGAACTGATTCGAAGTGTCAGTTTACAGACCCAGAGCCGTGGGTTAACTTGAAGAGCGCACGGACTGTCACTTCAGCTCAGAGATGTGTCACATTTCAAATCACGCTTACAATTATCGAATATTGCCTTTCTGAAGTTTACAGCGGGAAAGAGTGGGCGTCAGTAAGGCCTGGATTTTTTATGATTATTACCGCCACATGAATTTGAGCTTTATACTTTCCACCAGTGTGAGCACATGTCTGTGTTTTGGAAGGGCAAAAGTGTTATACAATCTGTCATGTGTGTGGGCAGTTTAGTCTGGATTGAAAGAGGCACTCTGTCTTAAATACTGTACCAAAACCCATAATTCTGCCCAAAATTGACATCTGTCCTTCACACAATAACTTTATCAGGCTTTCTTTCTTGTACATGTTAATGGATCTTCTTGACGTGAATATGGTGTTACTAATAAAAAACAATATCGGTGCTGAAGGATTTCTAATTGGAGTGTTTTGAATCCATCCATTTCCAAATCGTTCCCGCTTGCATTCAGGGGAGCCTCACCTCGACCAGCTTCACCACGTTGGGGTGGTCCAGCTTCTTCAGGATGGCAATCTCCTGGTACACTCGCTCCAGGGGCCCCTTCGGCTGAGGGGGGCCCTCAGGGACCATTTTAGCACCCCGTGGGGGGGGCCGACCTGTAAAAAGGGAGAGGTTTATAACAGGCTTTGTTAGATAGAAATATCTGCCAAATAAATAATTAATAGATAGCCATGTTATCAGTACGATTTCCAAAAGGGGCAAAGTAAAAAAGAAGCTGTTGTCAAACGTTTTTAAAAAACCTTATTTAGCCCACTGACTGTGGGATATTCAAGAGGCTACAGAGGGTTTTACATCAATGTTTTATATATTGATAAAGTGAAAAATCACTATTTTAATAGCTGAACAGCAAATTATTAAAATAGTGGATTTTCAGTCTATTAATTACTACTTCTTCATGAAGTATTTCCAGTGGTGGATGAGTTGATCCTGATTTTCAATTCTCTCTATTCTATCAGCATCAGTAACGATGGTGCGTCACACAACCCTTTACATATGCTAAGGGTTCACCACCTGTGTGTAATTGATCTTTTTAAAGTTTTACATGAGCACTTACGAGGAAAGCCAGCTTGTCGCATGAGCTTCTTTTTGGAAAGAACTTTCATTGCCTGTGGAACAAAACAACAGCAGGAAAGAGTCCAGTTACAGTAAATCCTCTTTTATACTCTGCAAATAACTGTAAATAACTCGCTTGGACTGGAGGGCGGGACCCCACTGTGTCAACAAAAACAGAGTGGAAGCAGACAGGGCTCACAGCTCTATTGAGTGCTTAGTGTGGGCAGTGTGTTACATATTCACATAAGCCATCACTGTAGATACTGTAATACTGTAGATAATGCAATTACGGACAACGTTTCTTAACTTTGGGAGTCTGTTGCCATACCCACCCACACCAATTTCATTTATATAGTGTCCTTCATGGGCAACCAAAAATTAAAAAAAATAAATAAACTGCAAACCAAACAAGCACAAGCTCGCTAGTGAAAGGCCAAATCAAAGAGGAATGTTTTGAGCTTAGATGTAAAAATACTGACTCAGCATTCCGGATGAAATTTGTAAGCGAGTTCCAAAGTGAAAGAGCTAAAAAACTAAAAGCCTATAAACCCTAGGTTGTTAATCGAGTTCTTAGAATAGCCACGAAGTCATTCAGATGTTCATTGATTAAAATGAGAAATGATCTCATATCCATCTTGGACATCTTTTTGAAATAATGTATCCACACTATGCGAGCCATGCAATGCACCCATACGTACATAGTAGGTGTTGTCATCTTCATTGTAAGCCAGCTTGACAACTCCATAGGAGCCCTGGTCAAAACAAGACAGACAAGCGTTAGGAAGACATGTTTGCATGTCAGTTAATTTACAGTTACAAACATATAACTGCTCCTTACTAAACCATGTACTGCTATTGCAGGTTTACAAAAGATACCGTATCTGTCTGTATAAGCTCGCAGTAAAACGGGACATGGCTCCTACTGCTGTGCACGCAGTCATTGTGATGTGTGCTCAAGTCTGTTCCCCGAAAGGCAGTTCTATATTACATTCCCAACTGAGCTGCCAGACTGTACCGGCAGCAGGGGACCTGCTTGCGGTTTGTAACTGATTTTACAGTTGGACTGGACTGTGGAGGTGAAATGTCTGGCTGTGAATCCAAATCACAATCCCCCGACCCCTGGTCCTTAGCTGAAACAACTCAGCCACTCTGCCTTCTGCCTCGGAAGCCAACTTCTCTCTTACTGTACCTTTCCAATTTCATCTTTCAGCTTGTATTGGTTGAGCTGCACACAGTCCTGTAAAAACAAAACAAAAAACATGGCTAATGAGAACAAGGGTATGCAATTTAGCAGAAAGCTATACAATGTAATGGTAATGGTCTTAAACACTATTTACAATGCCAAATAAATGTGGAGAAGAAGACTTGGAATGAAGTGAATGAAAACATTATTTAGGTAGTATGATTAGTGTAGTTATTCTCAACTCTAAATACGTCCAGTTATTTTTTCACCGCATCTTCTTTTGCCTCTATTAACGTTTAAACCTTAGTATTAAAACTGTTAAAGGTTTAAACTTGAATCTGTTTGGAATGTTTGCAAACCAGAAAAGCCATCACAAGAAGTCAATCACTTTCTAAGCAAGTATATAAAGCTGTGTATAGAGCTGAATGTGAACAGCATTTCATATTATACATGGCAAAGACTTTGAAGACATACTGAACATGAAATAAAGTGGCGTCCACTGTACACACTATGCAATGCTTAAATGTTTAAACTCTAAGCTATGATCAACTGGAAAGGCATTCTTTCCTTCACTGTAATGCTGAGGACCAGCAGGGAAGAGACAGTGCTTTCCAGTGTTGCATCCTGTGACGTTTCAAAATGAAGAAAATACTCTTTTCTTATTTTATTGAAACTTTTGTCTTAACAGTGGTAAAGGGAGCTGTGGGAATTCCATGGAAATGGATTTTAAAATCTAACAGTACTGCGAATTTAAATACAACAAGCAAAGTGCCCTGCTCAAGCCACAGAATATAAAACTAACAGAGCTCCATATTAATGTTAAATATTTATTCTTGCCTCACGCTATTAACAATGATAATGTTTACCTTCACTGTAGTCACACAAGTTTTATTTTAATTTTTGACTATCTTCTGGCTAGAGCTGAGAGCTCTTGAATCATCTCAGAACAGCCGTGCTTTTGTTTCATTAACCCTGAATCTGTTAATCCTGATTTAATTAACCGGGAGGCAGCCTCTCACTGCTCGTGGGGTCCTGCTGGTTAGAGCTGGGGTGGAACTGGAGGATGAGAGGGTAGCTGGCTCAAGGGCTCCCAACATTTTGGCCTGCCATCAAGATCCCGCCTTGTAAAGAAAGATATTTAACTCAAAGACAGTTGCACTACTGTCTCCAGGATTGGGATGATACATAAACCGATTTGCATTTGCAGATGATGAATTTATAGAAATGACAAATTGACAAATTTATGATGATGTCAGTATGTTTTAAGGGCTACGATTCGTCAAGGGAATTTTTTTTTATTTTGGGGGACATGCATTTGTGAATGCAACAGATGGAAGTCCACAGTGCATTGAAATCTGCCCTGTGTAACTGGCACCGAATACTGGCGCCCAGTGAAACACAGGAAACACGCAAGGAGCTCCAACTGCTGCTTTTGGAACAGAAATAGAACAGCTCTGTGTGTGTTACAGTCCATGTCGACAAGCCTTTTTAAAATAAAATAAAGAGCAAGAAGCACACAAATCACACTTTCAAGGCTTTAAAACAGTTCTCTGGTTTTAAGAGCGGGCTTGAGATGTCAAACTGAAAGCTTTCCACTTCACATGAGCTTGCTTTTCACACAGAATGATGTCACACCTCCTTTCTAAACCCCATCCCTTCATTGCCTCTTCTGTTAAAAAAAATAATAATTATAATGAAAGCGACATGCCCTAGAAAGATGAAATGACCATGACAGGTGTGACAAATCAACTTGATTCTGCAGTAAAAAAAAAAAAAAAAACCTCAAGACTTTAACGTGTGTTTACATGTTCCTGAACCTGTGAAACTAGATTGTCTGAAACCCCTTAATTTTGTTATAGATCCAAATCCTGTACTGGCTGATTAGAAACTTAGAAACAAGTTTAGTGAACCTAACCAAAGAAAAAACAGCTACAAATGTCACTAAAAAGCATACAGAAGAACCATAAATACCCTCAAAAAAGGTCAAAGCACCATCATCAAAAATGCCATGTTTTCTGTTTCCTTGGGAATACAGAACTGCAGCAATACAGACACATCAGGTCCAGTCCTACCTGCAGATCAGTGATCGAGACTCTGTGAGACTCAACCGTGGGTCTCCGTGGCAGGCGAGGGGAGGAGTGGGGCGAGGTGACAGGCGAGTAGGGCAGGGAGGGGTAAATGTAGCGTCCGTTTACCCCTGGGTTGCTGCCCGGAGACTGGGCAGTCTGGGAGCGTTCCTGCAGGGATAGTTTGCGGTCGGAGAGGTTGAGGCGGACTCTGGCCTCCTGGCCCCCTTGGTTCTGCTCGTTCCTGAAGAGGGGCGCGGAGACCCCCGCTTCGGTGAGCTGGCCGCAGTCGGGCTGAAGCTCGGGGGAATTGCAGCTGTCCATGTCCTTGCCGTCACCCTGCCCGGCCGAGCTTGGGTCGTACTCTGTGACCACAATCAGGGACTCCATGCCGACGTCCAGGTTCAGTAGTGAGATGCTGCACACGAGGTCCGGGGGATGCTGCTGCTGCTGCTGCTGCTGCTTGGTCTTTCTGGTGCTGCTCTGCTCATCCCTGCAAACTGGAGTCTTCTCAGCAGCAGGCTGACTCGAAACACATGATGACATGGCGATCGTCCCAACTGCCGCCAGACTGCTCATCCATCAGCCCTTCAGGCAACAAGGCTGTAAGAGGGAAAGGCAGAACGTCAGGTCTCGCATTTCTATGTATTTGTATTATTACATTTTTTAATTGATATATAGCTATCTCTCTCTCGCTCCCTAAAGAAAAGACAGTTTTTCAATATTTATACAGAACATACGGTACTTTTTATTTCTCAATTCTATAATTGGTCATTCATATTTGTTTAATTCACTGCTGGCAGTAAATCGTACTGTACTGTGTAAGGAACTGTTTTCAATATTTCCCTTCCTGCTATTGAAATCTCTTTCAGAATGCATTCTCATTTTCAAAGCCATCCTTCTAATTTCTCTTAATATGTATTCTTTGTGTCTGTGGATACCCCTTGTCTGCATATTTATTCAGATCTACGTATCTGACTGATGCACACGCCTCCATGCTGTGTTTTGTTTAATTGATTTCCTGTTTTTGGTCATCCCTGGAAAATAGGATCTTGTCCTAGAGTTGTCTTTCATTACCCCTTTAATCCCATTTCTGTCTGAATTCAGTGCCTGAAACATAATCTTCAGGCCGTCTGGTGTGCAAGTACAGCTGATTTTCCCCTGCCATAGAATTATGACAAGCAAGTTTCAGTGTCAGTTTAGTAAAGAAATATTTCAGTTTGACATCTCAAGTCTGCAGTGCATGAGACTGGCACTGTGATGTTCCCTATGGCTCTAATCACAAACCTTGCGCTGCCTTAAAACATAACTTGCATTCCCTTAAATTGCCTTGGTGCCCAACAGCTGTCTATGATACTATCAAATTAATGATGAGCTCTGACACGGGGATAACACTTCACTTGCAAGGCATTAGGGGTAACGTAGTATCTCTTAACCTCATCAGCCAATTACATTGTTGTCTTTCCTGTTCTGGAGAGAGTACAGAATGGTCTACAGCAGTCCAGACAACTCCAGTGCTGGGATGCTGACCCACTATAGGTTTTAATAGGCAATTCAATAACAAAGTGCTTTAGGGTCTAGACAGGGGTTTACTTGGTCCAATAGAATAACTAAATTTACCTGAACCAATTCACTGCAGCGTCAAATGGCAATGTATTTTGTACACTTCCTTTACTATTTGGAGCTTATAACCATTGTGAATGGTTCTGGGTTTTGTTGCTTCAACACCGAGTTATCATATTTCTCTAAATCTGCCTTCACCTGGCTGTGAACTTGCTTTGAGCTTGTCTGGGGAATCCTAAATGCCAGCACTGCATAGCCTTCCTCGTGCCATTAAAATCCTGTCACGGTGTGACCTTTCAACTCTTCTAGCCCAGCCTACTCCTCTGTGTGTGTATAAATGTGGAGCAGGTCAGAGGTCACACTGTCACATGATTTAAACTGAATGAGGAGCGCTCTTCAGTGCAGGCACTTTCTCCAGACGATCTCAAATCTAGGTTAAGGCGGATATAGAGAAAATAATAGAGCACCATAAATCAGAGCCACTAAGAAGGATGGCATACACCCTGAAGTAGGAAGGGAAATGTAAAAATAGCAATTAGCATGACATTTGAAGCTACTTACTCTTAAACAGCATGGCTGGAACAAAAGCCTTGACTGAAAATACCAAGATAGACCCCTGGCTTGGGGTGTAACGATACACTACGTATCACAACACGCAATACACGTGATGGCCCGGATAGGGTACTTGCATGATGTATAATACGAGCAAATGATCAATGGTGGACTATTATATTAAAAGACCAATTAAATGAGTCAGGGAGAGTATGTATTTATACTAACTATAAAATACACCTATTCATTCAAGAACCACTTGGTGAACTACAATACATATCTCTGTTACTGTACGATATATCGTGTAAAGAAAGCATCACGAATGATCGATACACGATGAACCATTACACCTGGACTACAGTAGTGCAGGAAGACACACAGGAGGGCCAATTCCAGAGACAAAGCAGTCAATGATTACAGTTCACATGCTCATGTTGCAAGGGCTGCTTAGCAGTACACACACCTGTGGGAAAGGATCATTTTTATTAATAATGCCTCTCAACATGCATGCAACCAGTAGCTATCAAGTAGTTCAGTGTGCAGGTCTGCAGAGGGTTACCATGCTGTACTGCAGCAGCGATGGGACTCATGCGAAAGAGGGGTGCAGTGCATCGCCTACCTGCCCCGGTTAGTCTGCTGCTCAAATGCCAAAGAGACAAAGCCGAAAGAAGAAAAAACAATCACTTGAGTTAAGAGTGCACAGTATCTTAACATGCTGCACAGAAAGAGCGCTCATTACTGTTCTGGTTTTCCTTTCCTTGACAGTACATTGAAATCCATTGTCCAGATCTCATTTCACTGGGAGTGCTGTAAGAGTTGAAGAGAGAGTGCCACAGATTCAACGCAAGCTTTGGAAAAAGCCCCCCGATTCAAGACTACCTGCTGGTGGGTATGTTAACTGCACCCTCTGTAGTTGTCATATACTGTATCATATACTGTATTCCATCATGTTATTTTTTTCACAGAATGTCACTAGTACTGATCACATCTTTTAATCCACTGTGCAATTTACACCATACTGTTGAAAAGGAAAACAAAACTAGTGAAACTAAACTTTCTTTAGTTCTTGCTGCTTATGCACATTTAAGGGGTGCTTTTCTTTGAAAAAAGAACAAACGATGCACCCCTGTGCGTCATCTCTCCAAAAGAAATGCAGCTGAACTACAGCATGATCACAGTAAAACCTCTTCCCACCACCCACTGTCTAAAATAGATGATTGTGGGCGTTCACACCCCCTTCAGATGCCCCTGGCTCTTTTCAGTCACCCCCTCTAAGTGTAAACCGCCCCAACAATCTTCACAGAAGGTCATCCTGGATGTTCTGCCTCCCACAGCCACTCTCTGCGTGGGAAGCACTTCTCTTTGTGATGTATTGTTCTGGAGGCTGGTTTTTTTTATTACAGCAGTGCAGCCTGCCGATTACCGCTGTGCTGCTCTGCACACTCTTCCTCCGTGCTCTCGTTCCTCTTGAAGCTTCAGGCTTAGTGCTCTGCTGCGTGTGCTGCTTCTACCCCCACAAATGATCTTTCCTAATTGGCAAGGCACATTTGTCCTGATGATGCTTCAGCTAATGTACAGGACCAGAAAAATCTTCTTTATCAAACACAAGTATTCATCAGAACCTGGGACAAATTAAGCATGTGGCTGAATAAACAGGACCAATGCACATTTTCCTTCAACAGAATCCAGTTCAAGTAAATGTCTAAAACCTACTCTATTTGAAGGAGTTGTTCCCTTGATGACTTGAATTACCTTAACAAAGAAATGTGTTTTATGGAAATGTGATACATCTGCTATGTAATGCTTCTGCCACTTATTTTACATATTGTACATTCACTGCACAAATACTGCCAACTGATACCCACATCCACATACAGGGTGATTAGAAAGTAAGTTGTACAATAGTCCTTCTGCATGAATGACTGCAGCTCTGCCACATAGTGTTCGTTTTGTTTCCCACCAGCAACACAAACAGACCCTAATGAAGAAAGGCATGTTTCACACAGCACTAGCTAGAAGACTGAACTGGCGAAATCGCCTCTGCCAGTGTGAAAATACCAGGAGTAATTAGTGCAAACTGCTTAGGAAGACATTTATAAACACGACTCAAGTCATGTAATTACTCAGTTATCAAAGCAAATAATAGTCTGGAGGGACTGATGAGGGGGCTTCTTCTTGAGTGTTGAAATCATTGATGGGGAAGACAACGGGTACCTTTATAAGCAACCAGTTTACAAGAACATACCGTATAATCAAAACAGATGCAAAAATCCAGTCGACAGATTTAAAATAATGATGTCATACTTGTTTGTTGCATGCATGAAAACAGCCGTGCACGGTTAGATATGGGAGAAGCGGTGGAATCTCACGCCCTGTATAGAAACACACATTTTAATTCTAACTATATCTTGTGTATGATGACATGGTAGAAGTTACCAATGGAGAAATTCCACAGACTTCAGCAAACAGCTGGCTAGCTGGCATCTGATAAAAGCTTCTATTTTAATTCTACAATGACAGGGACTCAGGGATACAACCACACACTACAATGTGTGTGTGCCAATGAATCTGGATTGAAACAGAGCTTCAGATTGCTTTTGAGCTGCTTCTAATGTATTCAGCATCCCTGGTGGTCCCTGTGGGGGGTTATTCGTCAAAGCTGGAAGGGAAAGGGATACACCTTCCCTGTAATGACTAAGATATAAATACAGAATAAACAGAAGGGCCCTCGTCTAAAGTAAATCTCCAGGATGCGTTCCTAATTAAGTGGCAAGGCCCTGTATATTTCCAATGTTAGATTTACAGATCACAACTCATGCTATAGCTAAACCACAATAAAAACATGGCTAGGCAACCACAGGCACAACATCACAATCCAGTAATTTGCAGGACTCTGCTAGGTCAAGGGAATGCCCCCGAATCTAAGAATATTAT
The DNA here is from genome assembly GCF_902713425.1 of Acipenser ruthenus. Lineage (NCBI taxonomy): Eukaryota > Metazoa > Chordata > Actinopteri > Acipenseriformes > Acipenseridae > Acipenser > Acipenser ruthenus. The sequence goes on from NC_081209.1 coordinate 7,019,399, forward strand.
CTTTGACGTGTGGGTGATGTATCACAGGAACAACTTGTTATTCCAAACACTGGCCGAGTGAGTAAATGTTCCCATAAATGGTCAATTATAGCTGGCCAGAATCTAGTTGCATAAAGGCACAGCCGAAATGGAAAATGCAGCAACAGGCATTGAACCAGGTTGTCAAAAGGTGACTAATACAGAGTGGTAATTTGTATGTTGCAATCACGACCAGGGTTGTTTTTGCCTCTGAATACATTTGAATCATTGAGTTTGTTTAAACATTTGTCCCAGCACTTCATATCTCTGATGCTTGTACTGTACAAACTCCTACACACTTCCTTCCCAATTATCCACACACTGCACACGGTAGGAAACAGGGATGCTACACGTTACACAGCCGTTACACTCCTTCAACACTGCAGACCTGTAAGGAGGTCTAGAAACCACAGTGCAGGCACATGCTGAGGGTCCTAGGAACTGCACAGTACCTGAAAGGACCAAATGCAATCTGATAGATCTGCAGGACAAGACAGGTGAAGAGCAATGCAAAATCAAGCAGTTATTGTGTTCACCATGTGGAGTGTGACCGACAGACAGACAGACATGATCGGAAAAAAATACTCCAAAATGTATAATGATCTATAGCTGTTTCATTTGAAACTATTCTATAAAGCAGTACTTAAGTTTATAACTCCAAGGGCAATGCTGAACACATTTACAGAATCTAACTATTAAAGTATTAAACCCTGGAATGGCTGGCTGACAGTCACTATTCTCCCCTCTTCTTGTATACAAGAAACCGTACAAGCCCAGTGCATTGCATTAGTTGCTCAAACTCAGTGCTGCTTTGCTCTCTCATGGGAATTGCTTGCTGTACTCGAGCAGCGTTCACTGTCCCAGAAACAAACAGATGTTCCCATCATGTCGGTCTATGGGGCTCCTGATACCAGGGCTTGTGAATCAAAACAATGTCACATGCTCCAGCCTTTATCACCCTGGAAAGCACTGGAACGGGCTGAATACAAAATACAACAGCAATCAAAGCCATCTGGACTCTAGTATCTACAGCAGTTTGACATGCATGCACAATATCAAAAGCACAGAAATAAATGTAATTCATTTAAAGCTGTACTTGCCTGCCTTTACAAAATTCTTCCTATAACTAGTTCTGCTGTGGTGTGTTGGTGGAGCAAAGTCAGGATCTTATGCTTACAGCCTCCCACTGCTCTGTTTTAGACTTCGATCCAAGAGCGAACTTCCACTACAACAGGTACACTCAAATGACAAAACCTGACTGTCATTTCTGGATGTCACTGAGTAGTGAACCTGCCTCTTTCTGTTGCACTGGTATGTATTCTGCAACCAGTATGGCATTTGTCTGTGGTGACAAGAGCTCACACATTATATCCATCATATAATGATGTAAAATTACAGCACAGCATTCATTATATTCTGTGATTCTGAATCGCATGTTAGAATCAGCAAATCAAATAGTCAGATTGTTTTGCAAAACGTGAGTGGACAAATGACACTCATTGCATAGTAGGTCAAATCGTTTCAGGTCTTAATTAGACACAACCCAGCTAACATGTGTGGACGGACTCCTGTTTAATTTTATTTACTGAATGGCTGAAACTTATGTAATAGGCGTAAATTTCCATCACTACAGATCATTACCGTCACATTGAAAATATGTAATACTGTAACAAATAAATATAGAATTTAAATGTTGACCATCCGTACAGTATTACACAAAAGTATCATTTCCGCGGCAGAGCGAGTCTCCTACTGAGACCTCTCACAGGCGACTCTGCAGATACCCGTTTTGAACTCGGTTCTAGAGGTTTTTAAAGAGGCATGGTACATTTAGATTACTGAGGGTTTACATGGCTCGGTTATTATGACCCGCTTCTTCTGCACATGTCAAACACACACGGCTTTAAGACCCAGCGGACTACAAATAGTTAAGCAATAGTAAAACAAGCAACTCGAGTGGGATGCAGACACACGGCACTTTTAATTTCCTTTTGGTTTTCAAAGGATAACCTTCATAGTGTGTCTGCTCCGCGGTACATTTATAACTCGGGCCGTGCTTATTAATAATGCAAAACATGCAGACTGGAAAAGATCAGGCCTCTTATTATCCGGTTTTATATTAATGTACTAGATCGCGGCCCTTGTAGCCCCCTTGCTATACAGAAAACACCATTTTAGTGCAGACGACTGATTCACTGTGCTTATCACCAGAAATAAAATATCATGCATCTGCCCTAGATTTCCATTACAACCAATGCCTCTTCGGTTGCAAACGAATTGAGGCCACGTTATTCTTCTCCCTGGAGGCATACTATCATGTATAGACATTTCTCTTATAGCAAACGCAACATACCGCAATAAATACAAGTATGTTTTTATATTAGTCTACCAGAAAAGACATCCGATGTGTGCCAAATACACTGTGCATTCAGAAACAGAACATGTGCCTGTTTTTCTCTCGAAAAAAGGTGTACATAAATGTATGAACAAGAAACAGCTGTTTCCATTGTAAAAATAAAATAAAAAAAAATCTAAACATATGAACATTTGCACTTACAAAATGCATTTTGTATTTCCTATATCTATTTCCAATTTCAAGATTCAAAATAAAACAATGAGCCATTACCGTTTCATTTTTCACGTGAACAGGATACCAAGCATTCTTCACTTTCTTCTCTCTACCCTTCCGCTCGACTTTTGCCTGCAAATAAAGCTGCAGATTCGGGGAGAAGACTCCCGGCGCTGATTGGCTGGAGCGCAGAAGTGACAGACCAATCCTAAAAATGAATCAGGTTCACATTTTCCCCATCATATACCATATATTGACAAAAAGGTGGCCGTGTTTGAGTCCAAGTACATGTGTAATAATGCAAAAGAAAGGGTCCTCTCGTTTGACTTAACAGCAGAATGGTGCACTGCTATGTTTAATATATATATATTTTTAAAGAAACCATGCACGACTATTATCATAATAGTTTAACTAGGGCACACTAATTTGTTCCAGCCCAAAATAAATGTATTGATTCCACTAACAGTAGCATCTGGGGTTTTGGCTTTGATGCAACAGTAATATTGATCTACTTGTGCAACATATCACTATAAATGATTAACTGGTGAAAAAAAAGAACACATTTACACTTTAAACAGCCCAGGTATCGTACCGTTTGCTTGTTAAAAACACCAATATACCGTGAAGCTCTATTTTAATCATGTGTTTCCATATACAGTACATTGTTACAAATAAATACAACATTTTTCCCGTAACTTTAAAACTTTCACCGTTCAGTGTTGCCCATTTTTAACAAAATGCACAAAAACATTCTAGCAAAAACCACTACCTTCATATTGTGTAAACAATGCAGCCTTGGCTAAATGCCCAATTGATTATTCTGCACAGAAGACAAGCATATACTGAACACCCTGCCATTGCACTTTTTTTTGTTAAATGTAGGTTGCAGACCTATACAAAGTTTATAGCCTGTTTTGAAAGCTGTACAACTAATAGAGAAAGGCTAACATTTGCTTTTTAAGAGAGCTAAAGCTATACATGTGCTGTGCTGTTATCAATTGATTAAAAGTAGCTTAACCAATACAGACACTTATGCATTTTTCAGGTGGTTGCATTTACATTCAATAACATACAACACTGTTTTGCTGCTATAGTAGCAAAGATATTTTTTTGGTTACCTTTTAAATATACTTTAGCTATAGGGAGGCAGCCAAGTACATCTTATGTTTGTTTTAAAGACTTTGATCACTATATAACCATTTACAGAGGTAACCATTTGCTTACCATTAACAATCTTAGCAGCCATATGGAGACTTCGGAAAGTTGGTTACACTCTCTATACTGAACATTAACTGACAAAATTCAAACATTGCTTGCAAAAACACAGCATTTGCTTTCTCACATAATATACTAAACATGTTAGGGGTACACAATTGTATTGATTAGTATCAGATTTGTAGGTGTATGTACATATTTTGGCAGCATTGTTCCACCATGACTTTGTTTTATCATCCATGCTAGTAAAAAACAAAATGCCAAACAGGTGTTGGAAAACATTTATTATGGCCTTGCATCAGTCAATGCAGCCTCCATGCAACTGCAATCCCACTAGAAGCACCCAACAATTATAAAAACTGTACAAAAAGAATCAAAACAAAACTCCATGAAATCAATTTTAATTGGAGAGTAAAGATTATCGTCTCTTTTGGAAAATATTCCCCCGACCCATACTTCCACGACCCCTTCCCCTGGCAGCCACTGGAAAGAAAAGAAATAGGTTATTGAACATTTCACACATACAAGTGGACCTGAACAGCAAGTAAATGATACACAAACTCCTTGTACCGACACATGGTAAATAAAACAGACTAGTCAGGAGTGCATAATAACCAAAGAAGCAGAACAGCTGAAGGCAAGCGCTCAGATTATAAATTTAAACATGGACAGGCATTAAAGCTGCGTGTAGCCCTGTAGGTAAATATGAAACATGCAGTATGTGGCAGAGTAGCTAATCCAATTACAAGCCCTCTATGCAATTAAACCCTTACCAAGTCAGCCTCCAGACAAGGAGAGTCCTGATAAGACAAAGCAACCACACAAGACATGTGCAGCAATTGTTTTCTAGTGTGCTGTTAGACAGTAATTTCAATTTAATATATATATGTGTGCAAATCTTTGCTTAACCTCAATCTGAAAGCAGAACTGGTTTAAGCCAACTACATACCTTGGGCTTTGAGAATCGCAGCTTTTCCTCTTCCAGCCCCAGAACCTTGGTTTTTGTTCTTCATACTCTTCAACATCGGAGCATTTTTTAACATGTCTGGTAGTATGAGGAACCTGATCTTGCTGCCACGAATGTAGACCTGTTCCAACTGTGCGACGCGGCCATCTCTGTACGTCACAGTGATATTGGACATCTGTAAGCAAGCACAAAAAGTCAGAGCGTATCAAATGCTTCAGCAGAGCAGCTAGGCATCACAACTTACACACTTCTCAAATGTTTGAAACAAATTAGCAGTTTATTCTTATTTGTATGCTGTGGAGCGTGACCCTGCTGTTCTCTATGTTCTGCATATAACATTGTTGAAGTGCATCAGATAACATCCATTTTACAGAAAACAGAAATACTGAAATGCAAGTCAGGATAACATTAGTGAGCTGTTGATACAAGGGGGACCAACAATACTTTATTTTGCCTCACCTGGCAATTCATGTTGTCCTCGGCTTCAATGAGCTTCCCTCTGTAAACTTCACCGGTGTTGGTTTCACAGGTAACAATATGACCCTCCGCCTCATGAAGAACTTTAATTGGGACTCCGATAGACATCTTTCCTCTACGATTGCTGCAGGACAAAAGTAAAGGTTAGATTCACAGCAAAATAGTGCCAATACAAACACAGCTGCAAGCATTTCTTAACAGACAGAGCAAAGAATTCACCACAAAACACAAATTCCCACAGCAAGTCAGCCACTAAAATAACCTTAGATAAATATTCCAGCTAGAGCATGGATGGGGTGTAAATTTGACTCCCATTGCATAGCAGTTTCACCCATTCCAGTTTTTATTATGGGGTGTCTGATTAAACATTGTGAAACTGCTAAGCAATGGGAGTCTTATTTCCATCCCTGTAGTGCCTTACTCACTTTGAAAAACCACTGCTGGGTTTTACGTGTATATAAATAATAATGAAAAAGCCAGCATATCTGCATGTGTTATTACAAGCCTGAACTTACTAGACTCGATTTATTGTGCAGCTTCAACAAAAGATTCTGCAAGGCAAGTTCGAAACTCCCGGTACAAGAAAAAGAACCAAGTTGTTGTTAATAAAAGGGCCCAACCTGATCACTGACGAACACAGGTAACAATACAATTAGTCCTCCCAAGGCAAATGGGTTAGTTTTATTTAATTAGATTAGTAGATGCAGGATACATTAGAGTACCTGTGTCCTTTCAAAATAAGTGCTATATTTATTTACACCCAGACTGCACATATTTCCCTGTATGGATTTATGGCCTCATCTGCCCGCCCCCTATAAAAATGCATGTGATTATATATCGCTACATCATACGAAACGCAGAGTACCTATTACAATTCTAAAGCCATTATCTGTGTTAGAAAAAAAAATATTCATCATTTTGAATTAACATCCTACCCTACCAGACACTAATTTTACTCAATTTTTCTGGGTAAGCCGGTGTTACACAAGCGCCTAAACACAACCGTTCATTCATGGTTAGAGACACATTTTCACCAACGGAGGAAACATTCAACTTGCAAGAAATAATACTACATGGTTATTAAAGTCTGTAAATTGAATTAAAACGTACCTTTTCAACCTTAAACGTTGTGTTCTTTGTTGTTCTCAGTCTATCCGGTGTTCGGTAGCAGCGTGTATAAGACAGCCTCAAACAGCAAACTTGTACGTATCCCACGTCCCACAATGCACCACGTTGACCTGGATTCGAAAACTTCTTCCGTTTTGAGTCCCACCCCCTCATACGACAAATGTGATGCATGTTGGGACTAGGAGTTTTTTTTTTAACATGGAGAAAATGTTATTATAGTCAATTCATATCTCTTACATTAGTGGATGTGTGCATAGCTAGGCAATCTACAGAAACCAATGTTTTCTAAAGTCGCCTTAGTTTACGGTAAAGGGTGGAATTATCAGAACTAGAAAATGTTCCAAATTGATCAGTTGAAACCAGCTACCTAATAAGCGCGAATGAATATCTGTTCACGGGTCAAGGTTGTAGGTAAAGATGCAGGCTTGCTGCTGAGCACACAATGGTAATGAAACTTATTGTATTGTTCTATCATTTGCTAAGCACGTGTAGTACATTGAATACATATTTGACTCTAGCATAAGCAATATATCAAGATAAGCCCACCGTACAATGTACAGCATTTGTGATGTTAATTTGTGGTGGTAGTGAGGTAGTCCAGTAGTAAATTGAGATTTGGCATCTTGTTATTTCGCTTCATCCAGGTTAGGGGGCACTGTGGGATAAACACTTCCAACCAGACTCTCTCTGTTTCTCTCACTAGCTCTGTTTAGAAGTACTTCCTATTTATTTATAAAAATCCTTCTTCGAATATCAGGAGGAAGTTGTGCAGGAAATCCCAATCGGGGGCGGAGGGGAGGCAAATGCCGGAGGGAGAGTGGTACTTCCGAAATTAAAAACAAAAAAAAACTGCTTCAATAAGATCGATACGATGGCACCTGAACCTCCCGTTATAACAAAACAAAGACATGCATGAATAAAACTTCATCCAAATCATTCAAAGCGAGCAAAAGTGATACTGTATAGCACGATTAAAATAACAACAACAACAACATCAACACAGAATGACAGGTAAGAGAAAGTGATATATTTTACGACCAAAACAAGCTCCCTAATAGAAGTGCAAGACATCTGTCGTTGGGCCAGCTGAAACTGCGTTACTTTTTAGTTTTTTGTGGTGCACCATATGGCAACCATGTAGTTAAGATACAGTTTTGCTATTGAGATCTCCATGCTATAACTATAGCCGGTTTAGCAGTTCCAGAACGTAGGGGTGCTGCATGGTGTAACGCTGTACCGCAGTGTTCATATGGGGTTACAGTAATATAATTCATATTTGTATAGTACAGTAAAATGCGATTGATGTCAGTTTCATTAAGACTTAGCCACCACAGTCTATGCTTGTCACAGAACGTCTCATAGTTAAAACTGTCGCGTTATTTTTAATATCAGCTGGACCACAACTATAATAAGTTGACGTTTATTTGGACGGTGTCTTTTCTGTACAGCTCACCCTTTGATCTCGCTCATAGACTGCGGTGTGCTGTTATTTTAACACAGTTAATCATCTGTGCGGATTGTTTTCACGTTACTCAGTATCTAGGTGCAGTACTGTATTAGTTAATGTGTGTAACTGGCTGGTATTAAAACAAATGTAGAGACCATTTCCAGTATGTATTTGTGGTGAGCTTTCTGTAGTAGCGCCTGTATTTGAACGACATATAGCAACAAATAACACTACAGAAAAGCAGCTGGAGCCGGTCAAGTTGAAAGCAAACACATAAGAAAAAACAGGGCCAGGGTCCCATGCCTAGTGTAGTAATAAGAAGAAGAAGAAGAAGAAGACGTTTCCCTTGATAAATCCTTCAATTGCTAAACGAATCAGGTGTCAGCACCATGACAAAGTAGAAATATAGGGATTGTAACAAAATATTAAAATCACAGGTATTATAAGGAAGACATATTTATATTTGAATGTAGTTTGATACATGAATCAAGAATGTTCAAGATATTCTATTCACAACTTGTTAGATCATTAGATTGTATTTATGTCAGTTAAAAAAAAGTTAATAAATAAATATGATTTTTTTTTTTTTTCTAATAACTATGTGCAAAGAACACATACATAGCTAGGGTGTACATGGCTTCCATTATATCTCCATTGTTGAGACTAATAACACTATGTAACACAATTTTTGTTCCTGGGTAGTAAGTGTTATTTCCTAATTGCTTATGCCTCAAAAGTATAGAAAATGGCTATTATTCCCCACAAACTTTGCTTTTGTGACCAGGACAGTGATATTTTGAAATTTACCTAATTTCCAATGAGAAAACGGGCAAATTTGTGTCTTTTCGTTCACATAAAGTCAGAAAAAAACAACATATGAATCCAAATTAACATGTATTTATACTAAAGTAATACAAAAATGACTACAAAAGATTTAGAAGTGAGTAGTTTTTCGAGATTTACGATTATACTGTAAATCACTTTCACGAATCAGCCCCCAAATGTAGTCTCCCATCATGTTCTCGTTATACTGTCCTTGGTAGCGGCATTCAAAGTCCAGTATATCCTGGTGGAAGCGCTCGCCTTGCTCCTCCGAGTACGCTCCCATGTTCTCCTTGAATTTATCAAGAGGAGCATCAAGGATATGGACTTTAAGGGACATCGTACAGCCCATTGTGCCGTAGTTCTTCACCAGAGTCTCAACCAGCTCCACATAGTTTTCGGCCTTGTGATTGCCCAGGAAGCCCCGAACCACTGCGACAAAGCTGTTCCAAGCCGCTTTCTCCTTACTAGTGAGCTTCTTGGGGAATTCATTGCACTCCAGGATCTTCTTTATCTGTGGTCCGACGAAGACACCGGCTTTGACCTTTGCCTCAGACAGCTTAGGGAAGAAGTCTTGAAGGTACTTGAAGGCTGCCGACTCCTTATCTAGAGCTCTGACAAATTGTTTCATAAAGCACAATTTGATGGGCAGTGGTGGCATCAGCACCTTCCGGGGGTCCACCAGTGGCTCCCACTTGACGTTGTTCCTCCCCACAGAGAACTCAGTCCGCTTGGAAGGGTCCATCATGCAGAAGTAGCAGTTGCTTGAGTGGTCAGTGGGTTCCCGCCAAATTCTTCGGATAGCGAACTTCATGGCTCTCTTTTCCCCTCTGTACCACCCTACAAAAATACATTTATTTCACCCATGACTAATGTGTAAGAGATTCTCGCAACATTTTTCATATATGATATATTTTTTCAATAACATTGAAAATTGTAAAACATTTTAAAATTAAAAACTTTTACAATTTAAAAAATGTTAACAAATTTTATAACATAAAATTCCGAGCAACAATTGTCCATCTTACCTTCCAGAGTTTTTTTGCAGTGCTCGCAGGTGAAATGAGGTGCCCAGGGTTTGTCTTGATCCACGACAGGCATGCCGAAATATGCCTTGTATGCCTCACACATCTTAGCAGATGCTTCCACTGAGAACTTTTTTGCTCTTGTCTTGATAAATTGGCCGCAGACATAGCAAAATGCGTCTGCCGGATGCTTGCAGCCTCTTGATGCCATCTCAGAAAAATGCAGATATGTATCCACTTAGGCAGCTGGAACTAAACTGAACTGGTGGGCTTAAGGCCCCTGTATTTATACTACTATTTATATTACTGGAAAGTTCTAGAAAGTTCTAGAAGTTACTCCAAGTTTACTCAGCACTGAATCTATCTGGAATGTTCTGGAAAATAGGTAAATTTCAAAATATCACTGTCCTGGTCACAAAAGCAAAGTTTGTGGGGAATAATAGCCATTTTCTATACTTTTGAGGCATAAGCAATTAGGAAATAACACTTACTACCCAGGAACAAAAAAAAAAAAAAAAATTGTTACACAGTGTAATACTAGCAGCAGAAGTTAAGTCTGACCATTTATAGTAACGGCACACCAGGCTATCCTGAGAGTTTTCCCAGAGACTGTAATGTACACAAGCTAAAAATAAGAAAACGGAATTGCTATCTGTTCCTCTGAAGTCCTTCATCACAATCCGGGCTTGAGAAAGATCCGTGCCCTTTAGTTTTTCATCAGTAATGCCCTGTCCGGCAGAACAAATCCAACGTAAATTATACACAGCTTTATTGGCTAAACTAATAAGTGTGTTTCCAACTGTTACATTTTACAAAAGTAGACCCAAACACCTTAACATCTCTTACGGACTCAAGTTTGTTATTTAATTTTGCAACGTGTGGTTTTCCCTTTTCACAAGTCGGAGCATGTCAGTGCTGTAATAGTGTGGTTTGTTTCCTAGATGTCCAACTGAAAGTACCTGTCATTCGGCAGCTGTATCACTGGGACTGTGGGCTGGCTTGTTCCAGGATGGTTTTGAAGTAAGTATTTCAACTGTTCTTGTTTCGTTAGGGTAGCAGAGATAATGTCGTCTTACCTGGAATCTGTTTATAGGGTCCACACAGAATTACATTTACAAAAGAACTGCAACTGTGAGACCCAAAGATGCCAATAATGAACACGAAAACCCTTGAAAACATGCTGAGACAGGTTTTACTTGAAACTGCTGCCACATGTACAATACCCTTCAGCAACTGAGAATACTTTTTTGTGCAAGTTGGGCTGTGTGTGTAATCAGATTCTCTCTTGATACCTTGAGCTTGGACAGGAAACAGTGTGGTAATAAGTTTTGTAGCCCCAGCAAAATGAAAGGGATTCCTGAGATTGCTGTAGACATAAGGTAGAACTGAAGACAGAGGACAACATGTTACACCTTTTAAAGAAAGCAATGTAAAATCAGAATTTGGGGGGGGGGTGGGGGTCCTCAGTCAGGATGCCTAATGTCATGGGTGGGAGTCCTGAGCTGAGGTAGTTTGGGAGCCCCTGTTGTCCATGGCAGCCACCACCATCAACTTGCACAGGTACCTGCATCCAGTGAGTGAGGAAGAGTTCCAGAATGCCTGCTGGGAGCTCAAGTTGACGGAGAGCGTGTGGACGATCGACCTGGCCTATCTGATGTGCCAGCTGGGGGTGAGGCAGAGGTTCTGTACCCAGACCCTGGGCGTGGACAAGGGCTATCGAAACCAGGCGAGTGGGTCACCAACAGCCTTCGGTCTTTGTTAATTTGATAGTAGTGTGGAGTGGGGCAGCAGTGTGGAGTGGTGGTTAGGGCTTTTGGCTCTTGACCGGAGGGTTGTGGGTTCAGTCCCTGGTAGGGGACACTGCTGCTGTACCCTTGAGCAAGGTACTTTACCTAGATTGATCCAGTAAAAGCCCAACTGTATAAATGGGTAATTGTATGTAAAAAAAAAATAATGTGATATCTTGTAACAATTGTAAGTCGCCCTGGATAAGGGCGTCTGCTAAGAAATAAATAATAATAATAATAATAATAATAATAGTGCTAACCAGATGTGATGTTTGATTGAATCACTAGTATAGGGAATTGGGGGACATGCTGTAGGAGCGTTATAACCGGGAGCACTGTATACATTATTCAGCATTGTAGCAAAACATTTAGATACATCTTCTCCAAACAGTGTGATTGATTGGAAACCAGGTGGTGATGTGTTTCTGATTAGTGATATCGTCTGAGTTCAGCTTGTACGTGTGTGTTGGGTATTTGATTATCTCTCTGTTTACACCTCTAGTCGTTTTATAAGAAGCATTTCAGTACTGAAGAGGACAGAGTCAATGAGCTGTTTGCCAAAGCCGAAGCCAACGGTGTAGTGGTGGAGAAACGGTATGAAACATTTTATTAGTTACTCAGCATTTTTCTTTTAATATAAATATGCTGTTATTAGGACTGAAGTCATTGTATTATGTGTCTTGCTCTTAATTGTACTGTACTCGTAGTGTAAGTCATCCTGGGTAAGGGCGTCTGCCAAGAAATAAATAATAGTAAATAGATTTATTTATTTATTTATTTATTGGTTTTGAACACGTCATGGTCATTTTATTTATCTTTAACAGTGGCAGATCCTAATACTACCACCCTAAACCCTCTTTCCACATATTATCATTCTATGTATAACTAAGCCAATAAATTGCAGCTGAAGTGAAAGCAATTAATATTTAGTGAAACAACAGCAGTATTTAGATATATTGCTGTTTAGGTCCTTACCCATTCAACACTTAACAATGAGCTAAGCCCATTGAATAACATGTTCCCTGTGTCATGATTCAGCATTCTCACTGTTGCTGCCTCCTTTACATACAAAAATGAATTGAATGTTACCATTCCTAATTCCTGTGTGCTCTCGTCTCGCCCAGTTCTGTAACTATTCAGGAGATCCAGAATCACCTGGCTCAAGGACACGTGGCGATTGTGCTGGTGAACGCGGTCCTGCTGGTCTGTGACCTCTGCTCGACCCCTGTCAAGTACTGCTGCTTCCTTCCTGTCGGCCAGAAGTGCTTCTGCAGGAAGCCGGACTATCAGGGGCACTTTGTGGTGGTCTGCGGCTTCAACAGGGCCACAGGCTGCATCTTCTACAACAACCCTGCCTACTCTGACCGTGAGTTATCCATTCAGACAGCAAAGAGCACTGGTTTGCAAAACCTTGTCCAGGACAGAGGCAATCAATTAGAATTTTATTTGTAGACAACAGCCCTGTGGCCATAATGAAACATAACAGATCCAGCCAGCTGCACACAATGTAAAACATGTGCAATGCTGAGATGTTCTTTGAGGCTGATTTGCTACAGAGGTCGGCAAATAGAAGGCTTTATTTCAGTTCTCAAGATTCAGTTCTTATGACTTTCAAAGAGCTATGTTTACAGTATTCTTGCTGTCTGGGATATTCTCCCCCCATTAGCGGATCCAAATTAGACTAATCTGTATTATCAGAAGTACCACATTTGGGAGAAAAGCACAGGTCTCATTTCATGGATCACGTGCTGCACTCTTGTAAAACCCCTTCCTGTGTGCTGTGTGTCCCCCAGGAGTGTGCAGCACCAGCACCAGCACCTTTGAGGAGGCACGGATGAGCTACGGGACGGATCAAGACATTCTCTTTGTATACAAGGAGAGCTGATATCCGCGCGGAGCACTGGACACTCACTGTGACCACCAGTCTATGCAGCCCCGGACACGGCAGGGCTCGTGGCTCTCAACCATGACTTGCACAACAGCTTAAAAAAAAAAAAACAAAGAAAAAATTTGTACAATGGACTGAGACCCTGAGATCCGTGACTGTCTCTCTTTTCATCTCTTTCTCTCTCGCATCAATTCTGGGTAAAAAAGGGAAAATTTAAGGTTAAAGACAAGACGTGGGGGGAAAAAAAACACAACCAGCGTTTTAAATCTAAAGCCTAACAAGTCGAATGATTACTAAATGAACTACCTTAACAGGCTACTGTTCAGATCACCCAGGTTGTGACGTTCCACAGCCAAGGAATGCAAACACAGTTTTTAAAACCGGATAACCAAGAGGGTGGCCTTGAGGACAGTTGTGCACCCCAAGAATAGAAATACAGGGTGTCCCATAAGTTGGCTATCCTTTTGCATAGTTGTTAATATTGGCTGTCTCTCTGTTTTCTTTCAGGTTTTAGATAATTTTGATGCGTGGTTCAGATAGTCAACTGGGTATGGCCGTCCAATTTAATAGAGAACATCTGATGCCTGGCTTATCGGACACTGTAAAATAGTGGAAGGTAGGAAACTGTAGTCCCGAAGTTTCACCGCCTTGTCCTATAATGTTTATTCAATACCGACACCTCTCTGGAGACACAATGGAGACACGGCATGAAGTCTGAGGTGTTTCTGTGTCAGGCAGTTTCTAAGAGCAACCGTTTGAAGATCTTTGAGAAGAGTGAGAGATTATTTTTTCTCTTTTCCATTTTGATCCGCACTTTAGATTTGGGAGACCTCCGCCTGTGCTGTGATAAAGATTTAAAAGGGCAATATTGTATTTATTTATTTTTTTGGAGGAGGGAGGGGGGGAGGTAAAACATCTTGTGAGATCTGTATTTTTTTTTGCATTGGAGCGGAGTTTATTTGGGGAAATCCTCACTGTGAATCTCAGGTACTGCATTTAGGTAACTAGTGCATTATAAATACTATTCAAGGAACGTAGTGTTTTCTGTTCACGCAACAGAGCTTTAGAGGGAATAGATTGTGCAGAAACTTGCTATCTAATCATGGGAAGAAAAATGGTGTAAAACATCAGGAAATACAAAGTGACCTCACAGGGACCGGAACACTGACTGGGTCAGCTGCCTGGCTAGCGGCGCCCCCTGTTGTCTACTCATGGCTCATCCATTCTCAAGTCACACTTACAGGAAATTAAAAGTAAAGGTAATCAGTTTTCCTTGAAGATGAAATTGAAATGAAATGTGTTTATTTTAACATGCATTTTGTTTAATCAACTGCTTCATAACTTCCGGGGATTATGCAATATAAAGGTGTTATTATTTTTATTATTATTTTTTGTAAGACTAAATGTCTGTTTCTCATTAATAAGTGTGTTATTATTATCTTGCATGTTTTTCATTGTAACAAAAGCAGTGCTAAAATAAGGATTTGGGATCAGTGTAGAATCCTGGAGCCCAGTTCACAAAGCTTAGTTTATAAAATAAAGTTAACATTCGTCAAACTTTTTCTGAATGTTATTTAAGAAGCCAGCAACAGTCTCATGGTAATAACAGTTTGTTTGATTCATTAAATTGTTAGTTAAGCTTTGTGAATTGACCCCAAATGGCAAATCTGGATACATCCCTTAAACCCTGAAACCATAATATTACCATAAAGAGCATGTTTTTCAAAGCATCTACTCCAGTCGTAATGCAAACACTTTTTACAAAACAAAGAAAGAATATAACTGAAGATCTCGTAAACACTCTCAAGTGTGTTGTTCCTGACACTGGAGTCGATACTTTGAAAGTTTGCCCCAAAGTTCAGTGGAGGTGCAGCTATATATAAAGTTTTGCTGGCTGGTGCTAGAAAAGAAGACTGCAAGTACAGTTTATGACTGTCTGTAAACAAATGAAGAGAACAACAGTGAAAAGATCCAAATGGAAGTGAAGATAAGCATGCCCTGTGATTGACCAGTGTTAGAGTGGAGAAGTGAGTGCAACCTGATAATGGTCAGAATCCTCTATTTTGCCCATTTAAGAAACTGAAGCAATCCAGAATCATACTGTACATTTTGAGATCAGAGAGATTTGATCTTTTCATGTTTGTGCTCTTCAAATGGTATGGAAGTGTATCCCATTCTGGGATATAAACATGCACACATTTCCAGATCACATCCTTAATGTTTTTGTTTTTACATCACTAATAGAGTCAGGGGTGTGAGAAACTTTCAGTGTTGGACTTTTCAGATTTGTATATGGTAACAAACTGGTTAAAACACTGCACTGGAGTGAACACACACTTTTGTCACAAATGCATTTATTAAAACACTGCAGGGGTATCTCACACCCCTTAACAAAGTAGCTCTTTTTATTCTTCATCATTTTAGAATAATGACTTTTCAAAACCAGCTTATCACTCCTTATTATAGAGTATCTGTAGCATAGTGTTTTGGGTTTTCTATACATCAGAGTGTTATGCAGTGAGTAAAGGTATTACACCATAAGGTTTTTCGACAGCCATAACTGTACTGTATTACATGCACATTATCATAAGTTCACATAAATGGGTATGTTATTTAATTTTTTTTTTTTCTGCTGTCAGTAAATTTTAAAGAAAAGTTAAAGCGTTTTGAATCTAAGCACACGAGGAAATGTAACGGAATTATATTCACGTAATCAATAAAGTATAGTATTCAACTCTGGTCCAGCTCTTCAGTTTGTACACTAGAGGGTGCTCAATACCCAGTTTTATGGGGCAAATTGTTCTTAGTTCTGTAACACTGATGATGCAGAGGGACTTTAAATAACTTGGGAAACAACTCTTTATTCTGTTTGGTTTCATTCCACCTGCTTTAAGACAACCGTGACATTATGTTACAACAAATATTACTACGATACAGACCACGCAGTACACGGCAAAGGTAAACTGTACATGTTCTGTAACCTTTTTAGTTGGTCATTGCACAACTGGTGCGGTACACCACTTGTAAAAGGCAGGTTTGGCCGTGTGTCCTGGGTAGCTATCCAATCAGAGCCATGGGCGTGTGATCACTCCTTGATGATGTTCGCTTTGAAGTCGTGTTGAACAACCTTCGCCAGCTCCTCCGCATACATCTCGTATCTGCCTGTCATCTGGAAAACACACAGAAGAATCACGCGGCTGTCAGTGCGCTGGGAAGGCTGAGGGACGTTTTATAGATTGCTTCTGCCGAGCGAGAGAGCGAGTGTCAAAGTAAAAGCTTGACCCTGTCAAAGTGAACAATACATGTCTTGTTGGGGAATGGCCTAATCCATCCTCCCTTGTGCTAAATCCACAAATACTTGTCAAACCTACCGCAAAAAATAATTAAACTATGTGAATCGCTGTAGATCCGTGATTAAAACAGTCTCCTTTGTGTGCAGTTTCCTTTTGCTGTATGTTTTATAAATAGAAAAACAGCAGCTGTCCCAAACTAATTGGAAAGGAGTGAAAAGTTTGCTCGCTGTCAATTTATTTGTAATAAATCGTAAAAAAATAATAAGCAGCCTTTCATCCACATACGCTGTCTATTTGTGTAGTGCTTACTATTAAGCCTTTAAATAATGGCTTAACAATAGTGAAATACTGAAAACTGTGAATTAATGGAAGGGGCTTAATACAGTGACCATATGGCCTTATCGTGAATTATGGAATTGTAAAATAATGAGGGACCACTGTATATGCAAGTCCTCACTAACAGTGGGTGGAAGGTCACATTTATTGGTACTGGGATGCTATAATAATCTTGTCTGAAGCACTGGCTAAGTGTAGTTCTACTGCTAAGTCAGGTTTTTTCGTAAACTAAACTTTATATGTGCAGTATAAGAAACCAATGGTAATTGGTTTGTCTCTTAACCAAAATAGTTGGACAGCTCTTCAATACAGGGTTAAACAGCAGGCTTATTTAGATTATTTATTCATAGCTGTTAAGATTGACAGACAGACTGAACACAGTAGATCCATGTTCTCTAAAACCTTTGACAAAGTCAGCAATTCTGTGCAAACCTTGTATGAAAACAAACGGGTGGAATTTTACAGGCCAGCTTCCAGAAGATTTATTTGTCCGGAGTGAAGGATGATTCTGATGCCCTTAACATGACAGATAGTCGTTCAGGAAGCATTTCCCTGGTAAACCATTCCATTTTGTAAATGTTAAGCCATTGTGAAAATGACAGTGCAATGAATTATTTAGCAAGTTCAAAAGAGAAAATAAGACCAATATGTCTATAAACAGCACAGGCTGAAACTATATGGGATTACATTTTAATTATGGTGCCAATATCCTAGCAGCTTTAAAGAATTGACTGTATAAATCTGCAAAGAAGAACTGTGATAAAGATCCTTAGTAATTGGCTTGCACAAAACATCAATTCCACGTTTTTTCATGTCAAAGCAAGATCTTAAAAACCGTTTTTTTTTTCCCCCCAGTATCAAAATAAGTGTGACTTTGAAGTACCTGCTCTCAAGGCTTCAAATGCAATCATCTTTATTACAGTTTCCGTTGTTTTGATAGCGATGCCGTAACTGAAATGTAATCCCAGCCATGGTACTCTGGACAACATACCGGGTATATAGAGCGATCACAAAAGTGACACGTTACATATTTCTGACTTCGCTGTAGAAGCGCATCTGAGGTCGTGAGCGGATCAATTCACCTCCCTTCTGTAAAATGTTATTAGTGTAGGATATCCGCTGTGCAATTAGTCCCTGCAACTGGGGTGAAGACGGATAACAAGGGTGCTAATTTGAGAATTTGAAAAGTACTTAACAAACAATTAATACATTGAAGGCATGCCATTATTCTAGAGGCGAAAACTATTACTACTTATACTGCTTACTCCTACAGAGCTTGCTTTTCATAAAATCGTCCTGAAGTTCTTTCTCCTCTCCTCCCCTTCGCCTCCTTTGCAGTGGCATTTCCCTTTAAGGGCATTCCACCAGCCAACCTTGGTTGACCCCTGACAGTGTCAGAGGTCGCACCTCAATTGAGGGAGGCTCCTGGCACCCCGGAAGGTGAGATCACGGGAGTCCCCCCATTCAGTCCAAACTCAGTCATTCAGCCCACAATACTTATGCAAGTTTTGTTCTTTCAATATACTGAATATATATATTCTTGCTTTCTCCTTGTTTCCCAGATTTACATACCTTCTTTGGAAGAAAGAAAAAGATACGAACAACAAGGGTATTAATATGATATATGCAAGAAAGAAAAGCAGTGTGAGCTTCCTTACTTTGAAGCTCCATTTATCACTGATCTGCCTGGTCAGGTTAAGGTCCATCTCAGCCACCAGCAGCCCGTCTCGTGTACGGGACAGGCCAGGGGTGCGGCTGCCATCAGGGGCGGCCACATAGCTAGAGCCGTAGAAATGGCCAAAATCCGTGTGTGCTGAAAAACAGAAACGCATCATGCTGTGCACAGTGCAAATGGGCACATTCAATGTATTTTCTTGGGCAACATTTTGGATAATCTTACATTCATGCAATAGATGCAGAGCAAATGTGTGTTGTGATTGGATTAGCATTTTGCGATTTTCCCCATTAAAAAGTTGATCGAATTTGGCTTTAAAAACAAAATTAATAGATTCGTTTGTCATAATACACCCTTACTGACAGACTGACCCCTAATCCCTGGTGACTCTGCCTGTATTGCCTCTTTTTATTTAAGTACTGTATCATCCAACTGACAAGTATATTTAAGTACTTGATATTTACCTTTCTTTCCATCTCCTGATGTAAACTCATTCTTAAAATGCTCCTGTAGATAGGCACAGAAATCAGAATAACCAGAAAAAAACATTGTTTAGCTATTTGATAGATGAAGTCAGTGGATCCCTGACATACTGATCTACTATGTTTTAATTTCAAATTCTAGTTTTGAAACAAACATTTTATTCCTTAGGATTTTGCACTGGTGAGTCTAGCCCACTGTATTCTGTAGAGGGCACTGTATCACCACAAGCAGCAGCAACAGTAGTAAGCTGCTGCACTCACATGAAAGTAATGGAAAACAAACTTGTCTACATGGAATTTAGACTGAATACTGCTTGGAATTATTCTTTTATTTTTGCATTTCAAGGACTTCCAAACCTGGTATTCGTCAGATGTTAAGGAGACACACAGCCTGTCAGTCTATCTGGAATTTGTATGTAAACCAACCAGAACTGTGCAATGTACAGAAAGCGAAAAGCCTGTCAAATTCAAGGGCTTCTCTCTGAGGCAGAGGGTCATTGTAGGTTAACCTAGCACACCTGCAGCAGCCTGTGACATGCTCTGACATTGCTGAAGTGAAATGATCTATGGAGCGCAAGTGTAAGAGACCCTGTAAAACCGAAAGCTTTGTTTTAACCTAGTAATATATATATTTTTTAATGAAAACATGTTTGCCATCACGGTCTAGTCAGAACTAACAGTGAATTACCCACCGTTCCCACTCTGTTGATGGCGCAGGTGAAGCAGTGGTTGGCGATAGCTGCGTTTCTTGCTTCGATTGGCCACATTGGTTCACTGAAAGAGAAAATAATAATAAAAGGAAATAATGTACATCCAGTCCAACTGTATATAGTAACACCAATTCCATAGAGGGATCCTGGTGATATAAAAACCCACAAGAGCCACAAGGACCCTTATAAGTCCAGTCAGAACTGTTGTGGGGCTTTGACAAGAGCATACCTATTACAATAATTACAATATGGCTAGCATTGTTTGTTGTTGTTTTAAACAATGTTAAAATACATCTCCTGATCTGGAGAAACTCCAGCTCACTAGGGCCCAGGCAGTGGAACATTCCACAACAACCGTCACCTTTCACCCTCACTTAAGCCGATCAGGATTGAAAACGCTTTCAAATTGTTCAACTGCATTTCTAAACAAGGCCAAAACAGGCTTACGTGCTCAAGGACAAGACTGGCTGCACGTCAGCTGGACAGCTCAATCCACTTGCTTGTATATCACATGGCAATAACGGGGTACAGTACGAGTCTTCCTGTGCAATATGCCAGAGTTCTGAGAGAGGGCGTCAATGCCAGCTGGCACTGAAGAAATGCTCCACAGTGCCAAGACACAACTGAGACAAACCACTCACCAACACTACAATTAACTAGCATTGTTCCCAGTTGTTTTAAGGCAAAGGTTAAGGAGTAAAAGGATACATATTGAAAAGTTAATTTAGAAATGAGGCAGCTTTGGTAACTCCTAAATCATCATACTAGGTTTATTTTTCACAGTAATGAAGCTTTAACAAATAGGGGGCCACTGAGGCTACATTTTGTATGATTTCAAACAAAGGCACGGTCTACTACTATTTTGTACATTAAAGATTACTGGCACTATTTCAGAGAATCAAGGGGTGTCCTATACTATCCTACACTAACAGACCAAAGAATTTGAAAATATACAATTATAAAATCTTCTAGTCTGAAATTTAATGCAAACTAATGTGGTGACGTGTGTGAGAGCGGTGTGCAACTATTCAGTAACAATCATGGGAAAGCATGAGGTCCAGATCACAGAAATCTTCAACACTGGACAAGACATGCCTGTTTCCCCTCGAAACAATGAGGCAGTAGCTATGCACTGCGGGCTTCAGTAGCAGCACTCAGTGTAGTTTCTGGGTACAGCCCCCCTGCCCACCTCAGTACCTGAGCTCCCCGACAGTGGCGGAGGGGTTGAAGATGATTTCGGCCCCGTTCAGGCTGTACATGAACCAGTTGAGTGGATGGTGCCGCCCATAGCAGATATTCACAGCGATCTTCCCAAACTGGGTCTGGAACACTCGGTGTCCAGTGTTCCCCTCCATGTAATAGGTCGACTGCACAAAAAAGAGAAACAATTTGGAAAGGGATAAAAAGACTTGCTATAGAACTATGCAACTATTGTTTAATAAAAGCTTACATCACCGTCACTGCTATATTATTACTGATCCAAAGTTTGCATGGTAATGTTTGTATTTTCCATGCTTTTCCCATGCTTACACAGTGTTTTGTTTCAGTCTAACTGATTAAGGCGTTAACCTATCTACTAGACTTAGCTTCTTGTAATTTCACCTTCTTTTATTTACATGGTGCACACAGTAGGAGAAAACGGGGGTCGATCTCGTGTTTGTTAAGCCAGAGTGTCACACTGAAAGCAGCTTGGGTAATCCGAAAGGTATTCAGCCTCATAACCAACAGTGATACGATGTTCATCAGAATGATCTGCCAATATGAACTTTGCTATGCAGAGCGGTTTTTTACAGCGTGCAGGGTTACCTTGTGTGATCTGGAAGACAATGAAGACACAGACACAGTATTTCTAAAAGATATTGATTGAGGGTGTTCACACCGTTTAGTTACAAACCCTATCAGTCCGACAGGCTGTGACACTCAAAATGAATCGTACTATTATTATTTAATTATTATTATTTATTTCTTAGCAGACGCCCTTATCCAGGGCGACTTACAATCGTAAGCAAATACATTTCAAGTGTTACAATACAAGTAATACAATAAGAGCAAGAAATACAATAACTTTTGTTCAAGCAAAGTACAAGTGTGACAAACCACAATTCAATAATACAGCAGATAATAGTGATAGTTACATCAGGATATGATTAAATAGTGATAGTTACATCAGGATGTGATTAAATACAAAGTACTACAGGTTAAACACTTGGCAGATTACAGTATTCTGAAGTACAGGATTAAATGCAGTAAAATAGGGGGCAGATAAGAGCAAAATAAAGCACATTTACATGAAGGGTGATAGTGTCCCAGGATACAAACAGAGGAGTTCTACAGGTGCTCTTTGAACAGGTGAGTCTTGAGGAGGCGACGGAATGTGGTCAGGGACTGGGCAGTCCTGACATCTGTAGGAAGGTCATTCCACCACTGCGGAGCAAGGGTGGAGAAGGAGCGGGCTCTGGAGGCAGGGGAGCGTAGCGGAGGTAGAGCTAGTCTTCTAGTGCAGGCGGAGCGGAGAGGTCGAGTGGGGGTGTAGGGAGAGATGAGGGTCTGGAGGTAGCTGGGTGCAGTCTGGTCAAGGCATCTGTAGGCTAGTACAAGAGTCTTGAACTGGATGCGAGCGGTGATCGGGAGCCAGTGGAGCGAGCGGAGTAGTGGAGTAGCGTGGGCGAAGCGAGGCAGAGAGAACACCAGGCGGGCAGCAGAGTTCTGGATGAGCTGGAGCGGACGGGTGGCGGACGCAGGGAGGCCAGCCAGGAGGGAGTTGCAGTAGTCTAGGCGGGAGAGTACCAGGGCCTGGACCAGGAGCTGGGTAGCATAGTTGGTGAGGAAGGGTCGGATTCTTCGGATGTTGCTCAGGAAGAATCGGCAAGTGCGTGCCACAGTGGAGATGTGCTGGGAATAAGAGAGGCAGGGGTCCAGGGTGACTCCAAGGTTCTTAGCTGAGGAAGAGGGAGAGAGTGTGGTAGATTCCAGAGGAACAGAGATAGAGAGATCAGAGGAGGGGGAGGAGGAGGAGGGAAAGAAAAGGAGGTCAGATTTAGAGAGGTTGAGTTTGAGGTGATGCAAGTGCATCCAGGAGGAAATAGCAGACAGACAGGTAGAGATACGGGAGGAGATGGTGGAGTCAGAGGTGGGGAAGGAGAGGAAAATCTGAGCATCATCAGCATAGAAATGGTATGAGAAACCATAGGATGCGATGAGGGGGCCCAGGGAGCGGGTGTAGAGAGAGAACAGGAGAGGACCCAAGACTGACCCTTGGGGGACTCCAGTTAAGAGAGGGTGAGGTGTGGAGGTTGGAGAGGTAGGAGGAGAACCAGGCCAGAGCAGTGCCAGAGATCCCCAGGTCAGCAAGAGATGATAGTAGAATAGAGTGATCAACAGTGTCAAAGGCAGCAGAGAGGTCGAGGAGAATTAGGACAGAGGAGAGAGAGGCAGCTCGGTATGTACTACAAGTAATAACAGAAGAAATACTTATTAAAGCAATCAATCACATGTCCGGTATACACCACTAGAGGCAGAATTGCAGGTTTTAGTTTGAGAAATACATCATCAATTGGTTATAGATGGAGAACATACAATAGAAAAAGGATACTGATATAACATACAGAGCTTGCTTATTGGTAACCTGTGTCACAGTATTAGTCAAACAGATTATCGGTTGGCGTGGACCACAAGATATAGCACATGTATTGCATTGTCCCAATGCTGACAAGTGCTCCCCTTGTCTATGAGACCGTAACTTAGTCTGTCATCCCCAGGGAGATATTTGATGGTGTGCAGCAATATTTAGACAAATAAATTAATGCTCTAAGAGAGGGTGACATTGCAAAGAATGGGAGAGCTCTCAAAGCACTAATTACAATGATCTGGCTTTGTAATTTAGTGCATTTGTTAATGACTGGTGTCTTGTCAACACATCGCTTCATTGCAGTGATAAAAGTTTTTTTTTGCTGATAGCAAGGCATTGTCATTTCTCAAAAGCCTTGCCTCTCACAGCAAGGGTAACAGTAGAATCATGCACAAAACTGTCAGAATTTACTGGCATGTCACAATCCTGAAGAGTACATAGCTGGTTTTCTTAATGTCATGTTTTAAATATCAGGGTGTCTGGGTGCACAGTGACACTGAAAATGCATGCACACTGTCCTACTTTCACTTCCTTGTTAATTCAATGAAGCATCTGTTTTATTAAGGAGCATGCAGACACCTTTCCCTGCTGTGACAGCGCTGGGATTGCAAGTTTTCTGACTTGCCATGTCACTTACTCTGTTTCCAGAGCACGCAGAACCTGTGCGTGCTTGTTATCCTGCCTTTGACAAACTCAAATCTAATTCTGCTGCGATTTCAAGACATCATCGGGCCAATCACTGAGCAGGTCAATGCAATCTATCGAAAATACAAGCAGAAGCTGGGCGCGGCCCCCAAAGGAGTGACTTTTCCAAGCTCCTGTTATCTGGTCTCATCTGTAGGGGTCAGCAGTCGCCATGACAGCAGTGTGTGACGCATAGGCAAGCCGTCAATTGCTCAAAACAAAGCAATCGGCTGAAAACACTGCTACCTGTTGTAATAGGTAGGTGTCTGTGCTCTTTCTGGTGATGGTTTTCCATTGTCTTTGCCATGTGCAAACTCTAGTATCTTTGACAGCCTTGACAATAATGGTTTGCCTTGGCCTGTGCATAGACCACAATGAACATTAATGTACAGCAAGGCTCTCCAAGTTTAACTCAAGAAAGTGACTGAACATGTCCAAATGTCCTCAGACTCTTCACACAGGCTCCCAATGCATATCAGTTTGATCCATTCCTGATTTTACTATGAGTTTAACAAGACACACCTGAGCTTGTTACATATACAATGCTGTATACTGTGGCTAATCAAGCTCATAGAAAAATGTGGAATGGGTGAAACTGTGCATCCGTTCACACCTTTAATCAATTAATAAATCAGTAACATAATCTGCATATCTATCCTGTTGGCTTGTTAAAAAAGGATCACATTTTACCAGTCCTTCATTGTGCTCTAGTGTACTGAGCCGTCAACACTTTCCGTTCTACTTGGCCATACGTAAACAGCAGTATCCATCAACCCTCACCAATAACAGACAGACGCCTTGGTGTTTCCAAGTCTGACACACTGACCCCAAGGAGCAGATCATGACCCCTCTGATACTGGACACGATCACCTCAAACAGGACCTTCTCTCAAGCCTGAAATCACTGGATCAACACAGACAGAGCTTCTGTATAATGTCAATATATCCTGCGGTGACAAACAGACTTGAGTTGTCATCCTGATGCAATTATATCTGCTGGATTAGGAAGGTCACAGTAAAACAGAGCAGATTTAAAGCTAATCAGCTCAGATCTCAAGTCAGCCCACAGAATGATGCACTAAAATGCTCGTCCTGGTTGTTAAAGCACAATTACTCATCGTTTGATGACTTCTTAAATTGTTCTTGCGGTTTTTATTTGCTCTCTTAAATACTGTATAATTTCCTAATGACAGGCTCTGTTCCAACGAATGCCTGTTTTGGATTTGTGTGAACTAGCCTGCCCCCGGTGAATGGCTGCTGTGGATTCTGAAGCACAATCAGTGTATTCTGTGTTTCTAAATCTCGAAAGTATACCCATTTATTTGAGATTTTAAAAATTATTCATAGAGAATCAGCCATATTGTAAAAGTGTCTATGAATTAGACTATCAATCATGATCCCTGTGCAGCGCTGTAAAAGCATAGGGAAGGATAGTAGTGTAATATAAAGAAAGTATAACATATACAAATATGGTAAAGCATGGGAAATCATGAGAAAAGCATGGGAAAAAATACGGGGCCAATCTACCATGGCAAACTTAAGGCAAAATGACAAATGCCGTTAAATAAGATGCCTTGTCAAAACGTTTGTCTACTGGACTGTTTTCTTAAGTTTCATTCAGCCTTTAGTAACACTGTCACATATTATCTATGAAGTGGTTTTCTACAGTTGTTACCTCATTGAAGTCCCCAACACGTGGGATGTGGTTTTTGCGTGTCTTGCCCAGCACGCTGCCGGAGTTGGAGATGACCACGGCGGTATTCCACAAGGTCTCTCCGTGGACCTCGTCACGCTCCAGTATCGGGGACACCACCACCACATTGTACTTCCTAGCAAGCTGGAATTGAGACACAAAGTCAAAGCCAGCTGGAGTTTTCCTCTGACTTCCAAACCAGCCTCACTACTTACTTCTCCTGTATACCGTACTGCAGAACTTCTTAATCATAAAATCCTTAATTTTGATCTTTGGTCATAATTGGGGAATTGCTCCCCAAGGACTCCCCCTCCCCCCCAACCCCAACCCCAACCCCCAACCCCCAACCCCAAACACCCAACCCCCCAACCCCTACCCCAAACCCCCAACCCCCAACCCCCAACCCCAACCCCCAACCCAAACCCCCAACCCCTACTCCTATATATTATTGCCCATGCTGTCATATTTTACAAATACATTACAGCCAGAAGGAACCAAAGCAAGTTGAAATATAACTTGTAATATGAATCACAAACCTTTCCTTAAAAGCATCACCTTCAGATATGATGGCGAATGTCACATGAAGATTTAATCATCTCAACAACAGTGGCTCTGACGCTTGCTGAGATTTATAGACTCATTCACATCCTGCACTTGGGTGTGCTTACACTCCTAATACTGGCATTAGGAATTCAATGTGTTTTAGGCGGCCACTGATGGAATGCAGCAAAACATAATTTACGTCCTTGATATAGCACATAGTAGCTGTGGAGGGTAGACTAAGTGAACTGAATCATTACTCCAAGAAGAAAAAGCCCACAATAATAGTGCGGGCATTGTAATTGACTGTATTAAACTGACATGTTTGCACATCTCAGTGACTTGCAAGTGACTCAAAATATGAAGCTGAAAAAATGAAACTAAAACTGAAGCCAATGCTTAGTAAAAAAATATGTTGTTCAACCTTCTATAATTATAACAACAACAACGAAGCAATAATACCCAACACATCACTGTAATCCACATCTAAAGAATACCTAAACCAAGCTGATCATCACAATTGAGTAAGCAGCTCTCTCCATTCACTCAAAGTAAGTGTGACGCACATACATACTGAAGCATGGCCACTTTAACCCTGGAGTCTTTTACAGGTCAGGTGGATCAATAAAATGCCATCTGTGTGGCTGCGATGACAGACAACCATAAACCAGTCTTCTGTAAATCGCACTTATCTCCTAAAAAATGCACCTGGTGATTTCTTGCTTTTTAACTGCTCTCTTCAGTTCCTGATTCTTTCTAGCTGACTCGCCTAGAGAATTTAGCTAAACCGATTTTATGAGCAGAAAGCTACATGCATTCGTAAGGTTGCCTCTCAGATGCATGCTCATTATTCAGATGAACACAACTTCATTGTAAAGAGGAATGCTTAAAATCTGTTTTGTTTTATTGTGATCTGTCTGTCTACAAGCACCCTGATAAATGGATTATAAACCATTGCAGAAACAAATTGGCTTCACTGAAAAAGAATGTTGCATTGTGGGTAGTCGGGAGATTTAATTTCTTCTTCATTTCTTATATAATCAGGCATGTGCTCGGCATGCATGCAGCTTGCACGTTAACCTTTAGCCTCCAGCCTCTCACCTCCTGGCAGAAGCGTGTTGTTTGTCCTTCCTCGGCTGACTCAGCGAACTCTGTCCAGGGCACCTTCTCCCTGGTACAGAAGGCGAAGGGCATTGCTGCACAAAAACAGAAGCAAACACCTGAATCAGGGATTTCAAATGGTTTAAACAGTGGTTCACTGCCTTTTACAAGGACTACTACAGTTTCAACAGATATGCTTTTATACAACAAACTATAGCCTTATTGCTATATTAGATATTATCAGCTTTTTCAAAATGGTAGTATATCCCAGGCTCCAGCTACAGATGTGTTCATGTTTCTCATGCAGTTAAGCTGCCAAAGCAAATACTGTATGGTATCTCTCTTGCTCTGCAGAGGATAGCAATGAACACAAGTAAAGGTACTTCTAAAAACAACAGACAAAGTGTTTTTAGGGTCCTCATTCAAAATGTAGACCCCTGTCCATTGATTGTGTCTATCACACTCTCAATGGCAAACACAATAAATTCCTTGGATTTTCACAAACCTTATCCAGAGAAAGCCTGTAACTCCAACCCTCTGTAATGCAAATCTCTCGGGGAATCTTGACCAAGCCCCCGTGGTTGTTAAAACAAGATTTTTTATGGACTGTAAATCCCAGATACCAGAAGTCCTTTGGGATTTCTGTTTTTCTCAGGCCTTGCTGTCCTGTGGCTCTCCAGAGGCAGCTCCAGGAGTCAATAGGAGAAGGACATGGGACCTTTCTTATGCACGCACATTGAAATCTCATTAAAATACAAAACAAGGGCAGTCCCTAATCCTTACGAGCAGCCGTGGAGAGTAAAATAGCTGGTTTAATCCTCACAAGCCAACTAACATGTTCATTCAGATCAGGAATTGACTGTCAATTCAAGGTCCCCCTAACACCTCAATCACAATTTGATTAACCACACACACACACACACACAAACACGCACACACACAGTGTGCCCTGTGTATCACTGATACCATATTAATGGGAAATGGTAGCACAAGGGCATCCAGCTACAATGCTAGGAGACACTGATAGAATTGCACCACAATTGTTACCATTTTACAGGGATGGAAATAAGACTCCTATTGCATAGCAGTTTCAACCATAGCAGGTTTTATTTTGAGCTTGATTAGCCACAGTGTGTATAGGTAACAAGCTCAGGTGTGTCTTATTTAACTCATAGTGAAACCAGGAATGGAAGACACTTCTATACAATGGGAGTCTTATTTCCATATGACATGCCAATAGTTTCACACACACTTGGTACCATGTTAGTAGTACCAGACCAATGTGCAATATTTGTTTCACACCCACTGTGTCGGGCTTGCTGGTAATGCTTAATGCACCTGTATTGTAATGGTATCTTAATGGTATTTTTGTAAGGTCCTGGGTGGCAGAGGGACTGATGGGAACGCTGAGGGTTCCTGGTTCCCAGTAATTCTGTCCTGAGCGTTGTCTTCCTCTGTGTTGGAAGACAGTATTTGGCCTTATCCCCAGGGACACAGGAAAACCAGGCTTTGATCCCTAAATAGTTCAGACCACACAAGCTGCATAATGCATTGATGCAACTACAAGGTTGTCTCTGAATATTGCATTACCTTTTTTTCAGTGGGCCATATTGATTTTACCTTGAAAATATGGTTGAAATGTTACAATCTTACTTCTAAAGATGTACTGAATACATCCCTTGCCACAGCGGTAAATACAACATTAGCACTATTAGAATCATAAAAAAATATGTACAGTGTCCTCTCATTATTTCATTATTCGATAATTCACAAGCTCAAGTTAATTCACAGCTGCTGAAAGTAAATTGCACAGACATTATACTTCAGTGAATTAGTGCAGAGCCCTTCATACAGTGTTTTCAATATTTACAGTTTTTTGATGTGTAAGTCAGGTTGCGAAATACAGTAACAAGTACATGACTGTATTTACAAAAAAGTAAGCATGACAGACAGACAAGTCCACATATCCCCAGGTGCTGACACATTCATTTGTGTCCTAACCAAGTTCTGTCACAATTGCATTAGCGGTTCTCTAGATCTATGTAGAAATCTTTCTCTTTTTTTAGCACTACTATGTTCTAATATACTGCAGCAGACACAAGGATGAGCGTGACTGTCTGTGCTGCACTTACAGTACAGTAAGCGCACTGTACTTACTCCAGGCTTCCTGAAAGCAGATAATGTTGACCCCACACATGGCGGCCACTTCGACAATCTCTCCTACCCGCTTGTGCAAGGCAGTGATCTGTGCAGAAGAAACACAGGGAGCGATTACAGAACATAGTATCTATAGAACTTATAATTAATAATTACAGACTCTGAGCCGCTGCCAATGCAACTGCTAATGCCGGTCACAGCTCCTTTGCCTATTATGGGATGAACTTAGGACAGATATTCACCCAATTAGAATCAGACCCGCTACACTGTACTGTACGCTGCATTTGATGTACAGCATGTATTTAATGTAATAATCAATTACATTTTTATTCAAGTTTTTATGGTTCAAGTATAAATGTTTTGGTGCAGTATCCAGTGCTGTACAGTATTTTCCATTTGGGGGGTTTCTGTACCCAGACATTGCAAACACTCATTTAAAGCAGATGTACTTCTTGAAAAGTTAGAAATCTCTCGAATCCTTCTCACGAATACTTTCAGTCTTAATACTTGAACTGAATTTATTAAGAAAAAAATATCCAGTTTTTCAATGTTGACATCTATTCTCTATGGAATCCCTCCTTCCCTTTTGTAAAATGTTTTTTTTGTTTGTTTGTGGGATTCTATTCTGAACAGTATATTTTATTGACTATTTTAAATTTGTACTTATATTATTATTAAAGTTTTTTTTTTTTTTTCAGAGAAACAAAAGAACCACTTGAGATTCAACATCTCATTTACAAGTGTCCGGGGAAATCTATACGTAAATGTAGTGCATGTGCAATATATAAGAACAAGTAATAATAACATAGCTGCAAATAAAATAGTAAGATGTAATGCATCCAAAGGGACCTGCTGATGTCAATAGACGTAATCAAAAAGCCCCAGGTCGGCATCCTTTCCTTGGGTGCCACTCTCAGGCATCTGTCATTTCAACAATGAATCCTATAACCATGGCTTCAGAGTAAACATTTTCTTTCTTACATATGTTTGCTATGTAATGCCAAATTACAGAAGCATTGAGGGTGGCCTATCTGGTTCTGAATGAGTCACACTTACCTGCTCTATAACAAGTGCATCAGTAGGGAGGATGATCTGGTTCTGAATGAGCCACACTTACCTGCTCTATAACAGGTGCATCAGTAGAGAGGATGATCTTGTTCTGAATGAGTCACACTTACCTGCTCTATAACAGGTGCATCAGTAGAGAGGATGATCTGGTTCTGAATGAGCCACACTTACCTGCTCTATAACAGGTGCATCAGTAGAGAGGATGATCTTGTTCTGAATGAGCCACACTTACCTGCTCTATAACAGGTGCATCAGTGAGGATGATCTGGTTCTGAATGAGTCACACTTACCTGCTCTATAACAGGTGCATCAGTAGAGAGGATGATCTTGTTCTGAATGAGCCACACTTACCTGCTCTATAACAGGTGCATCAGTAGAGAGGATGATCTGGTTCTGAATGAGCCACACTTACCTGCTCTATAACAGGTGCATCAGTAGAGAGGATGATCTGGTTCTGAATGAGTCACACTTACCTGCTCTATAACAGGTGCATCAGTAGAGAGGATGATCTGGTTCTGAATGAGTCACACTTACCTGCTCTATAACAGGTGCATCAGTAGGGAGGATGATCTGGTTCTGAATGAGCCACACTTACCTGCTCTATAACAGGTGCATCAGTAGAGAGGATGATCTGGTTCTGAATGAGCCACACTTACCTGCTCTATAACAGGTGCATCAGTAGAGAGGATGATCTGGTTCTGAATGAGCCACACTTACCTGCTCTATAACAGGTGCATCAGTAGGGAGGATGATCTGGTTCTGAATGAGCCACACTTACCTGCTCTATAACAGGTGCATCAGTAGAGAGGATGATCTGGTTCTGAATGAGCCACACTTACCTGCTCTATAACAGGTGCATCAGTAGAGAGGATGATCTGGTTCTGAATGAGCCACACTTACCTGCTCTATAACAGGTGCATCAGTAGGGAGGACGATCTGGTTCTGAATGAGTCCCACACGGACGATGCGGGGCTGACGCAGCTGCTCCACAGAAGCACTGAATGCAGAGCCCTGGAGATCGAAGCCCCTTTCTGCAGCAGCCTCCACGGCACATTGAGGCAACTCTATTGTCCTCAAACATAAATTACAGGAGATGGTTAAACACAAACAAATAACACACAGTTGATTGAATTTGGGTCATACCATGTCATTTTCAGAAAAAAAACTGTGATATAACCAACTCTGATAGGCCTGAAATAATTCATTATGGTAAATAAGAAATTTGGAGAATTTATATTTTGATCTTATGTCTAATGGTAGATAGATATACCCCCATCAAAAACTAGGTGGATTGGGAGGCACTTCCTACAGTTTCAAGAGATTCGTTTTTGCAAAAGCATGTTCTTTCCAATGGGTCCCCTCATCACTGTTTAGCTGAACTATCCTACTATACTGTATGCAGACACCCTCCGCCATGTTGTTCCACACCCCAGTAAAGCCCCTTCGGTAAGCTTTATTTACTGGACTGTTACTTTCCAGTTAGAACTCCATTTAACCCTTGCTATGCCATGCTGCTTCACTGACATAAGTGAATGCCCATAGACCAAGAACTGGGTTTGCTCTGGTGTTGTACCTCAGTGATGTTTCAAATGTAGGAAAACATAAAGTAGTTATAGCTATATAATAATTCCAAGCATTGTACCTGCAATGCCAGTCTATTTGCTAGATAATGTAAGATCATACAATGTATGATAGCTGTAACCATACTAAATAAAATAATCTCTCAGTTTGCACGCCTTGCTTTTAGGTAGTATGTTATACCTACACTACTTCCTAGGTCATTTCACCAGGAAAGTGTAACAAACAACAAATGAAAACTATATATGAATGACATGTATTTATCTTCATTATTTGGACAAAATATTCAAACTTGTATTCACCATAAACACATTAAATACAGTAGTAAATAGTTTACACTATTTTATAATAATGCGTCTTACCTCAAGCCTTAGGGTTAAGCTCTTCTGTAAATGATTGACTGGTGGAATGCAGTATGTCTGACCATAGCAAAATAGGGTATTCTCCGCACAAATTTTAGGGGAAACGCTTTTTTCACATACTGTATTAAAGCTGCAGTGGGCAGGCTAGCCATTATGCGATATATATATATATATATATATATATATATATATATATATATATATATATATATATATATATATATATACACACACACACACACACAATGTATTTGTTTTGTATATACCGTGTATGTATTTTGATGCACAACATATTTTAATAACGTTACTTGTAAATAAATAAACAAACGCTTGTTTTCATAAAGGTTTACAAACTGCAAGAAGGTGTCTTACAGGAGTCAACCACATTTCTCAGACATCGAAACAGGTCCTGACAATTTAAACAAGTGAAAAACATCGCAGTGTGTGCTGGGATTGTGTAGTCTATTTTTTCCACTCAGTGACAGGCGAGGTAACCCGGGCCCGTAAAAAGTAAAGGCAATGAATGACAGCTTTGTTTTGTTTGCTCTTACTTGGTGTCTTTCCCATACATAATCCGTTTGACTTCTTTAAGCTCCTCGGGGGGGATGTGTTTTTCCAGCGTCTTCTCCAGTGATTCAAACGGAGTCGCAGACATGGTAAACTTCGGTTGCAACAAGGTTCGTCTAACCAGCCGAGTCCAGCGCGTACTCCCTGACTTCACGACCCTCTTTCAACTGGCACTACCTCTTTGCTTCATTGGTTAATACTTGACCATATCCCAAACTATTTTAGAGGCGGCCCAATGTCTAGGGGCGAATTTTTAAAACGTTTTTAACAAGAAAAGTCTTCTTAAATCTGTAATAATTTTTTTTTGTTTTTTGTATTTTGTTTGTTTTTTCAATTATCTTTACAATTTAATAATTTTGGTAAATAGTACACATAGTACGATTCCCGTTTGAATTAATTAGTGTTGAGTATTAAACATCGCGCTACATTGGTTTGTTAAATGAGCCCATATAACAAGGGACACAAGTGTTGCCGTCCGTCTGGACACACCTGCAGGGCCTGTTTACAAGTTGCTCATTAGACTTGTGTGTACTTTATCGCAATGCTCTGCATATTTATTTATATGTCACTTGTGACATAATTTGTAACTTGATTCGTTTTACTGCGCTTCCAAATAAAGTCCATGGGATACAGCAGAAAACATACACCAAACATGCACGCTGTCATTTCTGAGTGCATGTTCTGCTTGATAGCGTGCTGTCCCATTTCCCTTTCCCTAGCTCCTGTCTCTTAGACCATAATGTCAACCTTGCTCTGACACAATCAATTCATTCTCTGTACAGTAACTCTATTTATGTTCTCCTTCTAGTTTATTAAAAGCTAAAACTACACACTTTAAGGCATATTACTTACTAATTGTGCTGTGTACTGCACAAATAAGTGTACAGTAAAAGTATAATAAAGCAAACTGTATTGTATTGAGCAGATAATTACAGGCTTGAAGAAATCAAAAGATAATGTTATCTTAATAGTGAATTTCGGTAAAAACTTCTTAGAACAGTTATAGGGGAAAATGAGTAATACTCAGTATTGGAACATCGGAACTATTGGCAACATCATGAGAAAGTGAATTTAATAATTCAATAATAATCATAATCATAATGATGATGACTTTTAAAATATTTACTTTTTATTATAATGTTAATGATAAATGATTTGGAAGTTGTTGTTCTTGAATTTGAATGGAACATTATCTGCTTCCTTACTGAGCTGAGTTACAACAGGTGTACAAACACATTGCTTCTGTTGCTGAGTAGACTTTACACATCACGCTGTGGTTGTGCTTCAAATCACTGCAGCAGGAAATCATTAGGAATGAAGTAATGTACCTGCAGTAACTCCCAGATCTTTATCTGATTGTAACTACCAAGCATGGCATTGATTTATCACTAAATGCAGACAGATGGGATTGAATGCCTTTTAAACATGTTATTGATAAAGAGTAAAGACCTTTAATCACACCTCCACATGTGTTCACCATGCAACCTTCACTTCAAGGATGATTCAAATGACAAATCGCATTCCTTTGGAACCTGAATCAATCTCTTCTTGGTTTACAATGAAATCCAATGAAATATGATTTGTCCAGGTTAACGGTGGGAAGCAAGCTGATTTGGATTTCAAAAGCAGGTTGTTTTTACTATGCTCAGTTAGTTTGCTTAGGCATGTATTTCACAATGGATCTAGCTGGATGCCCTTGTGACATTTACTAAAGGAATGATCAGACTGGCATGACCCCTGTTGTATTGAAGTGGAGCTATCCTGTTTACAGATCTTTCATCAGTAAAATATAAATATAGACCCTTGTAAGCACGGATCAGATGTAAGTGTATATCTCAGTTTTTATGCTTGCTTATCACGTACAAGAACATTTCCCTTAGCAGCTGAGAAGGAATCAAAATGATATATTTGAGAATATTCCTCTTTTTATTTCCAAGAGTTTCCTGTTTACCACATGAACTTTTAAACCGGATCTGGAGGATTTTATTTTTGGAACTTATATCTGGAAAAGCATTGCAGTTTTAAAAAATATATATATATATATATTTCTGTTTCTGAAAACAGAACTGTGTCCACTTGGATGACCTTGTAGTCCAGAGGTCATGATGAGTGTTACTGGAAACCAGTTCCAGGCTCAGTGTCACGCAGTCTGCAGGAAGGGGCGTCAAAAGAGGGGGGGGGGGGGGGGTGTGGGTTACAAACACCCCCACAGTAATCCTCAAAGACCACACTTTGCATTCTGCTTTATGAACAGAGCCCAGTATTTCATGTTTAATAGACTAGGCAGATTTGTGCTCCAGTGCAATTATTTCACACATCATTGGGATCAGATTCTAGTTTGCCTTGGCTTCCTCTGGCTGTAAAAAGAAGGTATCACTGGTTGGTTCTGTTATAAAAATGTCTAAATGATCCTTCTGCAGTCTCTCTGCTGTTTTGTGACTGCGCAGTTCACAGCATTTTCCTTAAGATTCGAAGTCAGCTTTATGTTCACTGTGTCTTGATTTTCATCAGATTTTGCTTCTCGCTCATTTGCAGACACAGTTAATGCTAACCCTTTTAATGCAGATGGATGGATAAAAAAAACATCTCTTCTAGTCTTTGTATGGGGACGTATGGAAGATGCAAACGTATGATAGCCTCATATGAGGATGCCAGTTTTTCCCCAGCAATGTAAAAATAATGAAAACAATTTTAAATGAAAAATATATTTATTATGTGTCCAAAACTACTATTTTTATATATATTTCTTAAAGGGTATCTATACATTTACTATTGTATATTTTCAGCAAAAAGTTTCAAAAAGGAAGCTTGTTACAAAACTAGTTGCAAACAATTTAGGTGATGTCACGATACATTTAATCATGAGTTATTTTCTATTATTGAAATATTTCACTGGAGCAATAGAAAATACCAACATTATATATACTGTGTATATATAATGTATATACACTGTATATGTAACATTGTAAGGACTTTGAAGGCAACATTTTGTTTGCAAATGTCTCATTCTAAGCAGTTATTTCTGAGATACGGTCTATTCCCTCTCAGTGCATGTCAGGAGTTCTCTTGTTAAGTTCTGTGGTTGATATTGGAATTCTTCTTGCTGGTGGAGGGAGTTTTGTTCTTAGTGTGGGGGTGGGTGGACGGAGGCTCTTTGTGCTGACGGCCTTTCCTCGAGACACAGTTCTTCCTCTCCCGGTCTCTCTGTGGGTTTGACAGCTTCTGTAGGACATCTGGGAAACAGAGGTTTATTTACTGGGTGCATTGAAACTGAACTACAAAATGCACTAAGAAAGTAGAGTGTAGGTCTATGGAATGGCCAGTAGGGGAGTACACAGAATACAACTATGTTCAGAATTATTTCTTTGCAATTAGAGTGATAATGGATTGTTATTCACTTCAGATTCAGAGTGCATTAGAAACCACTATTATTCAGACAAAACAACTTTGAATTATATTCAATTTGGATTAAAATCCAGCAATAATACTGTATATATATATATATATATATATATATATATATATATATATATATATATTCAATTGAGGTAGATGACAGAACGTTTTTATGCAGTAAGAAATATATTGTTGCAATTATATAGAAGACAGAGCAGATACTCATGTACTAAGGCCATATGCTGTGAACAGGCACCACTGTATTTACCTTGGGAATAATCCATCAGATTCATAACAAGGAATGTAGAAAGTTAATACAAAAATTAAAAAATCCTGTTCAAGCTCTCACCTGCTAAATCGGGGTGGCATTTTCCTAGGTTAAGTAAGAGAGATTCATATTTGTTCCCTTCACCACCATCTCCTCCTAAAACAAACACACAATGCATTTTTCAAAGCTGGGAAATGAAAACTGGTTTAAAACAATGGCACTTGTTACTAGTCTAGACAGAAATATAATAGTGATTATATTTTAGACTCACTGATGACTTTGAGCAGGATGTACCTGTGCCTTTCCTTCAGGAAGCTGCTGGCGAAGTCAGGCGAGTTTTCACGCTCGCTCAAATTCATCAGGGCTCCCGATTCATCTAGCAGGTCAATGCAAACTACAGGAATGAAGGA
The DNA here is from genome assembly GCF_902713425.1 of Acipenser ruthenus. Taxonomy (NCBI): domain Eukaryota; kingdom Metazoa; phylum Chordata; class Actinopteri; order Acipenseriformes; family Acipenseridae; genus Acipenser; species Acipenser ruthenus. The sequence continues at coordinate 7,056,689 of NC_081209.1, forward strand.
GTCTTGGTTCATTAAAACAGAAACATAGCATATTCAATACACAGATACACAATCAAACCCACATTGCATATTTTTAATTCAGGATGGTTTATTAAACACATTTTCTGGTTGCTTGGCAAACGGTAACGTCACAAGCGCAAAAGCAACATTCTTTTAGTATTTAATTACACAAGACTGAATTTTTAACAGAAGTAGTGCTATAGCTTTTTCTTATTGAGGATTGTATGATAAAGCCAAGACCAGAATATTTACAGGTTTGACTTGAGCAGATTTTACTTTTAAATGACCATTAGAGACAGTGTGTTGGCCTTTATACTGTCAGTTGCCATGTTCTGTCCTCAGTCCTTTAGGGCTTACTCTCTCTTTGTGCACCTTTCCTAAAAGTAGTTCCTGTGTGTACAATCATGTCAACAGTGCGGGCAATGCAGTTGTAGACTGACATCCCTCTAACCTCAAATAAGGGCTTAGTCTTGACAGTAAAAGCGTTGTACCCCACTGCTTCAAAATAAAGGATTTTATACATCGCATGGCAACAAAGTGCTATTATTGGGGGCAGCTATTGTCAGATCATCTGGTGACATCAGCAGGAGATCGCTTTGGTGACAGGGCTCATTGTCTTTGAGCCCTGAGAAGCGATGGTTCGGAAGAGTCTGCAGATCCTAGATTCAGATCCCATCTCACCCACTGTGACACTGTGAACCCACAGTGCAGCATCCCTTTTGCTTAAGATTTGCACACACCTAGGTGAAGCTACTGTGGTGGGTGCTGTGAGTGAGTTTCACAGGTCAATAAACATGCCATTGCTAAGATGTGAGAATTGCGGCGATTTTCACAGCATGTAAACCTTTTTTAACATTAAATATCACATTTAAAATAGCTTGCATGCAAACCCTACCTGACCTGAAAACACTGGAAAGGGTTTACCTACCTACAGGTGTTCAGCTGGTGTTTAACTAACACAGTAGTATTTCATACAGCAAGTTAAAATATAGAAGTCAAAACTGTATCTCAGTTTCTCTCTATAGCTACCTGCTAGGCCCTAGACAGTTTACACCTATTTTCTATAATAATCTAACCATAAAAACCCTTTCCGCTGCATTTTTGCACAGTATTTTTTGTAGTTTCCAATACTTTTTCCATGGTTATACCATGCATAGTTTACCCTGGTTTGCCATGTTTATCAATATGCTTTACCATACCTCTTTTGGTTTTACAAATCCTTGCCTATACTTTACCATGCTTTCACTGTGCTTTATTACACTTTGCTATGCTTTTGCTGTGACCTTTATAAGGGAAACATCAATACTTACTGTGGGTCTGTTTTCACCCCACAACCCTCCTCTATCAACTCCCCTGATAAATGTTGCTGTTTGAACAAAAGAAAAAGGTTTTACACTGGCAAAGAAATACATGTACCTTCTTCCTTACAGTTACATCTCTCTTTCAATGAGTGGATGAAGTTAATGATTCTACAGTTTGGATTAAATATCTCCTTTTGGTCTTCTGTAGATAAAAGCAACAAACAAGGGGGTATAGATTATTATAAAAAGAAACCTGTATTTACTTTAATTCTCTGTCAATTATTAATAAAAGCTGTCCAATATACAAATAACAGCCTTACTGACACATCGCAAAGTGCAGCTCATGAGTTCTCCTTTGATCCACCAATGCTCTATAGTGCATTTGCAAAAGAGAATATAGAACGATGCAAAGCTGGCATTAATTTCATTTAATAATTTAAATGTCATGTTGCCTCCCCAGAGCTAGATTTCAGCTCCACAGGTAGGGTTACACAGTATATATAAATGCCCGGTTCTATAGGTCTGACACGTGTGCTTTTTTTTTAAACATTGTCTTGTGTTACAACATGAGAGTTGAAATGGGGTTGTTTTAAACACAGAATGTTCCTGTTAATCAATAAACACCTGCTCTCTAAGTGGAGCCGCCCACTGTGCAATCCTGGTTTGAACGCGGAAAGCCTTATACAACCACACAGCATGAGGAGAGGATAGCTAGACATGCAATGCCTAAAACAGTAAGACAGAGGGGAAAAACTCATTCGAAAAAAAACTTTTATAATTCCAATCAAAACTTACCCCCAAACTTCACTGTGATAAACATCCTCCCCAGGATTTAAATAAAAAAAAATTCCCCAAGGCTGAAAGACTTCTTCCCTCAGAAAGCTGTTCCTTTGCACTGACTGCCAGCACGTTTTTCTTGTCTTTTCTTCCCAGCTCAAAATCCAGCCCAGTCTCCTAAACACAGCTCACAAAAGGGGTTTAAATCAGTGTTGTTGACTACAGCCATGCTTAGTGACAAAGCTTTGTTATTGTGAAAGAGGATTAATTATACATGTGAGCGAGTGTATTTGTGTGTGTGTGTGCACAATAAGAAGTTTATTGCATTCTTACAAATTCCCTCCAGAAAAATATTACTTTTTAGGGTCCCTTATAAAAAAAATCCTATAGAAATTTACAGAAAATTGAAGAAATGTATGACATGATTTACAGATCTATAGAAAGCATAAAAATCTATAGAAACAAGTAATATATATATATATATATATATATATGAAAATAGCAAATAATATATAGGATTTTTCGTAAGGGATATTTTTAATACATGTACTAACAAATGTTCCACAAAATGAACTTATTTATGTTTGAAAACTAAAAAGAAACAATGCAAATGTTTAAATTAACTCAGTTAGTTGTTTATTTTCCATTAAAGGACGCAAAGTTACCGCTTGCACAAACCAAACTGTCAAAACTAGTAACAATCAATTTGGAAAACACTATTTTATTTTTCCTTTTAACAAAAATAGTTTGAATTTCATTTCTGAGAAAAGGCCTTGATACATATTTCCAAAGAGTCTTTCTGTGCTTTGCCAGTGTGAGTTTCTTGAGTGAAAAGAATTGAATAAGAAGTTATAATGGCAGAAGCATTCCGGAATACAGATTGCTTTCACAATAACAATACAGAGGGAAGTGTGTGGCTGGAGAAACTAAATGAGCTGTTCAGCTTTTAATAATCGATCGCTGTCTTTTGTGTTTTTCTCCACTACCGCCTGACCTGGCTCCATCAGCCGAAGCGAGCACTGTTTTTTAGAATCAGTCAGACACACACAGAGGCAGTCTTGGTGCCAGCAATTAAACAATGCTTAGTGGGAGGAACCCACCTTTACAATAAAGTCTAAGTGCACTTTTCAATACTGCTATCATTAAAATTCATCATGACATCCAAGCGGCAATGCTAGCTAGCAGCTTAGAAACAGACACTTTAAAGCTACAGTGCTCTGCAATCATCTACACTTTTACCAGTCCACTAAAATAGAATTCCTTGATGTCTTTTTTTCTACATTCCTTTACAGTTTCACATTCTCAGCTCTGTGCTTTGTAAGACCTTGTTGACGGTTTGTTTACATTCCTCAAATGTATGACACACACATAAGCAAATCAATTTGAATGCACTTTAGAGAACAACAAAAACTTCTCCCTAACAATAATTATACCGCTCCTTCCTACAACCTACAAGTTGTTTCTTGCTAATTTTATAATATTAAAAATAGTTGTAGTCCTTTCAGAAAATTTACTTTTGCTCTTGCTTCAAATTAGGGCGCTTGTGGTCCCAATACTTCACTGGAGGCTAATGTGCTAATTGCAAATACATGTTTTAAAAGAAAATATATCTCTCCTCGATCTGGGACACCGTGGAGTCTGAGTTGAGCGGGGCCTAGGAGTTTGTTGTCTCTTGTCGTTCGCCGTATCCATGGTGACCATTGTCTCAGACAGAGACTACCTTTTACTATCACCCTTTGTATTTCAAGTCATAGTAAAGTGTCTAGGCTTGCTGAGTGCAAAGCAGGCTGTGGAATCTGCTGTGGAATACAGCAGTCGAATGACTCTGAGCTGGCCTCTGCAGCTACCATGATATTTACTATCTTTTGTGTTCTTTAGAAGACCCTGGTCACTATACCCCTCATCAGGAACAGTGCTTACTTGGACATTGCTGATCTCCAAGGCAGACCTTTAAGCTGCGATAATGTTTCAGCTGCATGTTTCCGCTGATTCAGTAATATTGTCAAGGTCAGGCGCAGTTCAGAGCAGTTCAGTGTATTTCTGGCAGCAGTGACAATTGCTGCAGCCCATCTTCCTCTGCCCTGCTAATGAGGCTCTGTTATACAGCCTCTGATGCCTCATCTCACGTCAGAGGATGGGGGGCTAATTGAGGTGCCAATTACCTCCAGCTGCAGATGGCAGCTTTTTTTACTTTGACCTTCTGCCTTCCATCCATCCCATTTCAAGTAAACATAAAAAACAACAGTGTTAAAAGTTATCAGCCACAGCATCAAGTGTTATGTGGTACATCCACTGTACCATTAGTGTTATTATCATTGGCAGATAGTACTTTAATGAAAAGGTCATCCTATTTATCCCTTAAATGTGTATTGCAGGCATATTATATTACATGGTTAGAGGGGAAAATCTGTTGCTGTAGTTACCATTAGTGAGAAACAATTATCCAGTATTTCTTGTTCATGGTTTATATGACTGGCCAGCTTCTCAAAAGGCATTATTAATGAGATTCTGGTGGCCTTTTGCTTCATTCCTCAGCCCTTTCAAAAGGCAAACTTTCTGAGCAATTATATGGTTTATAGATTGTTGTTATCCCTGCAGCCCACATACAGAAGGCTAAATGAAGGACAATTGTTTTTTTTGTACATCAGACAATTAACACCTTCTGCCAGGGTTTGCACAGGTCACTAACATGCACTGCAGTGCATCTGCTGCTCAATATGGCTTTGCTAATAGTATGGGCATTGGTTGCTTTGCATACTGACTCATGTCAAGAACTAATTACCAACAAAGTGCAGTATGATAATGAATTGAAGAAATAATCAACTTAAACGCTATGCAAATCAAACGTTGATAATTATGGAGAACTAGCAGCCAATGATGCTTCATAATGACTAGGAAAGCTGTAAGACAAACACAGCTCAGGGTATTTGTGCCTGCTTACATAAGTGATTACATGCTTTCCAATAGGATGATCTGTCCTCATTTGGAAAGCAAGGAAAAGGTGCAGAGATCCAGCCCTTTCCTGTGCAGACAGAAGAGATGCTCTACCAGCATACCTAATGACTGGTAATGCAATTATCAGATCTACTGGTAAATATGAAACCATTAAATACAATAAAATAGTTTTACATGATCCTCAAATGGCTATTGAAAATATCCATAAGTGATGATGTACCAGCTATAATAACACTATTGATGAAAGTTGTCCATTTGTATTATAAGGTTACCTTGTCTGCAGCATTGGCTCATATGACATTAAGATGGGTAATTTAGATCAATGGGGTCACAGTTCAGGTAATCTTATGTCACTGACATACAAGTGTTTCTTTGGATAGTAAGGCTGATGCCACATCAGAAAGTTTATTTATTTATTTACATTTTTTTATAGCGCCTTTAACCAAGATGCTTTACAAATTTAGACAAAATGGTACAATCAAGAATACTGGGTGAAAAAAGAATGCAAGTTATTGGGCTGAGGTGGAGAGATACTGATTAATTACTAGTGTGAAAGCAGAGGGTCAGAGGCTAGGTCAGGGTCAGGCAAGCAGGGTCATAGCAGGAGGTCAGGGGCCAGGACTATTAGTAGTATGGGCTAGGGAGAAGAGATGCGTTTAGAGAGAGGAGCAGAAACTACACAGTGTGGGTGACTGATTTATGATAAGTGGGAGTCTATTCCATTGAAGGGGAGCAAGAAGGGAAAAGGAACAGAAACGGGATTGGGCACAGGGTGAGGGTGGGACAGAGAGGGACAATAGGGATTGAGAGCGTAAGGGACGTGGAGGAACATAGTAGGTGATCAGTGCAGCCAGATAAGGTGGGGCAAGACCATGGATAAATTTGTACACAAGGGTAAGGAATTTGAACAGGCAACGATAATAAAGGGAGCCAGTGTAGCTGCAGGAGGAGAGGTGAGGTGTGGACGGAGCAGGGGAGGTTGAATATGATACGGCCAGAGGCATTTTGAATTTGTTGTAATGGTGTAAAAGCATAGGAGGGGAGGCCAAGGAAGAGGGAATTACAGCAATCGAGACGGATGAAAATGAGAGAGTGGAAAAGGAGTTTAGTAGCAGAAAAGGAACTGGAGGGGCGTATTTAGCGGATGTTGAATAGGTGGAAACGGTAGGTGCGTGTTATGGCTGAGATATGGTCAGAAAGGGAGAGGGTGGAGTCGAAGATGACGCCGAGGTTACGAGCACAGAGGGATGGAATGAGGGGCAAGGGAGGGAATGAGATGGTGGAAAGTGTTCAAATAGTCTTCATTTGCTCCTTAAAAAAAAAAAAATACATTCCTTTCATATGTAACAGCACCTATGTTCTGATTTGATGTGTTCTTTGAATTGAGCCAAAACGCATTTCTGTATAAAAACTGTTTATCTTTCTTAGGATTTTTTTATTTTTGTGTGGTTGTAAAATGCTCTGGTATATACTGATTTGGAGTGAAAAAGAAACATTAGAGAAACATATTTACAAAAACAAATGTAGATCCACTCATCACATTTCATTAATATATCCATAGATTAAAAAAAAAAAAATCATGCACTTTTGATGCAGGATCAAACTGGATCGTTTTCCTGGGAATCACAATGCAGAGTAAAACCCAGCTCTTAAACACAACACTCAGATAAGGCTGCTGCAATCTCTGCTATAAATGCCTAACATATAACTCATAAAGCCTTCATTTACTTTAACAGCTGTACTAATTGCCTGTAACAAACTGAGATGCACAACAATATTTATCCAGAACCCTGCTATGTACTCTCTCAGGGCTCAGAAACCATTTCTATACAGTTTTGCTTCAGGGACCTGAGGATCCAAACTTTTGCCTGAAGTCTCTTAAAGTTACAGCATCCTGTCTGCAGGCTCCTTACCATAGCACTCTTATGTTTCCAAGCACTGCATAGATATTGATTCTCTAATTATGTAAGCACTATACACAGCAGACACACTTTAATCCAGGGCAGACTGGTTACAAATATTTGGAATTTAATAAGGTTTTCTCAGCAAGTGATACCCGTAAGCAGGAACTTCAGCTAACCTTTACTAAAATAGAATGTTTCCATTTCAGTCACACGAAAGGAGCGAGGTAATGTTTCCTCTGTAGCTATTAACAGTTGCATTGGCCCTAGACAGTGTAGTAATGATTTCCTCCGGGACACTACTCAAAACCAGCTAGGATTCGCAATGTTTTTTCCCCCCAGTTGACAAAATAAATAAATATGAACAGATGGTTTATTCACGTTTTCTAGAGGGAATATAATACAAATTCACGTCTGTTTTTCATTGCCCAAAACATGACAAAAAAAGTAATTGATAAACTGAAAACTCACTATTTTAGTAATTAGCTGCTATTAGTATTAGTATTTTTAGTGTTTTAATGACTTTTCTATTTCCTTAAGTATTTGTAGTGATACTATTGGATCCTGATTCTCCTTACTGTTTTTGAATTCTCTCTCTCTCTCTCTCTCTCTCTCTCTCTCTCTCTCTCTCTCTCTCTCTCTCTCTCTCTCTCTCTCTCTATATATATATATATATATATATATATTCTAAGAAAGAGTGAATAAAGTAATACATATCTGCATTCACAATAAAACTGTTTTTTTTTTCACTACGCTAAATATGCTTGAATTAATCAGTAAACAAATATGTTTTTCAGTTTCCAAATGTGTTTCCAAGCCCTTGAATCAAAGCCAGAAGAGATTTCCTTGATCTATAACACTGTCTAATGCATGAGCACGAAAGAAACTGTGCATTAGGGAACAGGAGTACAGCTTTCAGGTATGTGCTCTGAATTTACTGAGAGCATCAACCTAACTGGCCACTGTAGAAATAAAGAGAGCCTAAGACAGGGCATGATTGATGTGCTCTTCTTGAAGCTCTTGAAATCCAGGATTTGCAAGTTCTGTCTAGCATGTTTATAAAGTTTGGAGCACAGTGATTACCTGGTGGCTGACTGCATTGGTGAGTCACTTTATTATCAATCAGTCACAGGCAATCCGAAAGCATGGGCTTCATAGCTTGAAAACAGTTATAGTAAACACTATAAATCTCCCCATTGAGACAGATGAGCACACTAACCAATCCTGTCAGTCCCTTTCAATTGCAATGAGCTCCCTCGATTTGGTGGACTATCTCTCTATTAACACTATTTGCCTTCCTATCTGTGCTCATAATAGTTGTCCGCTGTGCATGTTTCCTACGAATTGTCTTTCTCCAATGAATTTGAGTCAAGCCTAGCAAATATATGCCTTGCACTTCATTTATCAGCATTTAGTCCTTTAAAGTGGTACTATGGGCCCTATTGACCAGGTTCTAACTTTAATGAGGTATTTTTAAAAGCCGGTTTAGAATCCTTAAACAAACTATTTTTAATAATGTAAAAAAAAGTTGAATGGGTTCTAAACTTTATTTAATCCAACAAAATCAACATAAGACTCCCATTGCACAGCAGCTTGAGCCATTCCAGCTTTTAGCATGACACACAATAACCTGGAATGAGCACAAACTGCTAAGCAGGGGTTTTAAATTATCCCCATCCTCGGTTACAGCCTATGAATGCGACTCCTATGATACAGCAATATTTATTGTGTAGGATGTTGCTGTAATCGCTGCACTGTTATTAAAGTAGGCTACAGAGTTTTTTACGGTGTTCCAATTTGCATCCTGTTCCGGCTGGACAGATTGAATTATTGTTGCGCACGTGAATTCGCACACATGCCTTGGGGGGGTAGAGGAGTGATATGCACGAGTCGCACAGGAAGTCTGTGTGGAAACTGAAGAGTGACTGCAGGCACAGAACATAAACAGCGTTCTGATCTGCACGACAGCAACTTCCCAGCCTGGTAGTGGTGGTGGCTGATCGTGGTGGGGGTCGTTGTGCAGACACATCTAAGAGCAAAGCAGCCCCCTCCACTGGGGAACCCTGTCCCTTTGTTAATGTTTAGAATCATTCTTATAGCAATTACTTAAATACTGTTTTTTTTTGTTTTTTTTTGTTTTTTACTTTTTTTATAAGTCTTTATTTGATTTTATATGTAAGTGGTCGTTTTTAGTGTTTTAAAAGTCTGATTCATTTAATGGAGACAGCTCAGCCACTTTCATGTTTACACATTCCTTATCCTCCTTCAAATGATTTCCTGGTAGTATATTCATGTTTTGTTTTTTCCCCTGTGGTTGAACACCTACCTCCTTCTCATAGGACATTAGACATCTCTCAATAGACAACTTGTTCAGATTTCAAGGTGTTTTCAACTCCAGAAACACCATACCAGGCATTGCGGGTTTTCAACTGGTCATTGTATAATGACACATATAAATCAAGGAAATACATTTAAAGTCCCTTTAATCATTAATGTTAATGTTGTCTGCTGAGGAATTAATCAATTTCCTGCAGCTGTATCTAGTGCTAGGTTGCTGTGTAATAATTCAACAAGAAAGCAGTAAATTCATGTTCTGGTTCCTATCACAGCTTACCAGCGAACCAACGGTTACTGGAATCCATGTTGGGTCGTTGTACGTTGCTTTTTGTCTAAATGCTTTTAAGACAAAATTTGGTCTGGTATTTTTTTTATTGTAGATTCAGCGCTATCTGTGTGACTGGATCAGCTGAGTCACATTAACAGCTCCAGCTTTTTCAAAACCAGAGGCTAGACAACACTACACACTGAAATCTAAATCCGATGCCCTGCCATCTTAATCCACTGCAGTGAAATCCACAGGCGAAGATCAGCGACTTCAGACTACCCGAATGTGAAGCCGCACTCCCCTGACTGTGGGACTAATACTTGTTATATTTAAATGCATATACGCACATTGTTTTATTGTGCTGGAGGTGAATGTTATGTAGTGTATATTTATGATGCTGTAGCTGTATCTTGATGTATTGGTTTGAGGATGGTTGGTCACAAGCTCAGGATGGGTTGAACTCGCCTTTACAGAGTTATATTCTGTTACCTGTTGGACCAACGAGTCGATGGTTCTCAAGGCGGTTCAAACACCAGGATCATTGGGTTCAACTAAATTCATTCTTAAGGGCAGCCTTTTTGTTTGCAGCCGTATTACAGGGTGACAAGTTTAAACCCGCACATGCTGGTTTCCAGATATTCTTGCTGTAGACAGACTCTCAAGATAGTCTTAAAGCCAGACAGGCGGTATGAATCTAGATTAGACTGGAGAGTCACAGCTTAGCTTAGAGGCAGAGGAAACACTGCAAAACGTAATGAATGAGAACAGAACTATTCATACGTTCCCACACTGAAGTTTTGGCCTGATTCTCCAGTATGTGCTGTACAATGTTTGTTTGCTTACTTCAAGGAGAAGGGAGGTTGGGGGACTCTAAGTAGCATGTAGTTCCCTCTCTCATCCATTGGTTAGAGTGAGCTTGCTCTGGGTCCTCTTCATCAGGAATGGTGGTCTGTTTACACAGCATGGATGAGAAGTCATTCTAAAGCTGAGGGAACACGAAGCCACTTTATCAGGAACAGTGGCTTGAAACCTGGTTCCAGGAGACCAGGAGACCTAGTTTGAGGCAAGTCTCCCCTGGTGTGCCTGGCAGTTGCTTGAACTCTAGTCTCCTGAACCAAGTTCCAAGCCACAAAGTGGCTTTGTGTTCCCTCAGTTTTATAGAAAAAGAAAGGTGAACCAAACTTAATTTAAAACTTAAACATCCCACAATCCCATTCCGTTTTACATAACATAATTCCTTGGTCTTTATTCAATGCTTCCATAATCTAACTTGTTCTTCACTCTGTTTTATGAACATGTCCTTGATGACAGTCCAGCTTGCTTGCTTTTCACAAAGGTAGTTTTAGCTATCAGTACGCAACGGTCCCATTTTAAACCTTGCCACTGTGTAACTGAGAACCAAACAGACACGCTGTAGCTACTACTTGCTGCAGTAGTCTGTATATCTTTAAACAGTTTGTATAGGTTAGAAAGCAAAACATTTTTGTTTTAATCCTTAGTACGCAATCATCGAATGTGAGTAAGACCAAATGCAATCTGTCAGAAAAACCTTTCAGCAAGTATCTTCTACAGTTTATTGATGTTTTTAATACAGGCTTGTGAATGCCTGCACGTACTTTTTATACATTACCACTGCGTTTTGACAGATAACTCAATTCTGCTTCCTTTGGATTTTACTGTTAAAATAATTTACGAAACATTTCCCTATAGCTGTTTCCCAAGAGAAAAGAAGTTACTGTATATTCTAAAGGGCTACATGAGAGGAAGAGTGATGAATGGTGCTATTGATCCATTTGAGATTGCTGTAAATTCATGTTAAGGTTTCTTACAGTAAGGGTGAGTGAGAGTTTACAGATATTTTTGAAAGAGATAAAACAAAGTGTCTGGCAGTATAAGAGAGAGGATGACTAAGCTTTCAAGGTGTACACGTTATGATGCGATAACAGCTTTTTGGGAAGTGTGAATCATATAATAATTAACTCCCAGCAATGAAATGCATTTATAAATTACCATATGTAAGAATACACACCATAGTCAATCCCTGTTTTTTGTTTCGTTACTCTAAATATTAGGACTAAAAGAAGGATGCTGTCAATCCTATCCCAGGAAAGGACAGGGGTGGCTATTAGTTAGGTTTACAACCAAACATTTTTTTCCAAATGTTTGATAGGCTATGAAAGGGTTTGTAGCAGTACTACGGTGGTGTCTCAACCTGGAAATGTGGTCAACCAGTAGAGGGCAACATATATATTCAGCCATTGTTAATCTCTGACTACACATATCCTAGGTGCAAAAAATATATATATCTGCATTATAATGTTATTTCCTTTGATCTGAGAATATTCACTGGTATGATGGTCCATTGTGAAATGATGTATACAGTGGAGGGCAGCATGTTTCACATTGATATTCTCTGTATATTCGTAAACAACAGTGCAACCATCAAAACATGCAATAAAATGTACATTGGAACAACACAAAACAGCTGTAAGTAGAACATTTGCTGAGCATATAAGTTATGCTTACTCCAGTCAATGCACCATCTACAGTACAAGAAACCTCATATCCAAGGATGAACAGATAACAGGCATTTGAAAAGAATAGTGTCATAGAGATGGGTCTGAGGGGTCTTTTCATAGAACAGCAGGAGCTGTCACTTCAAGATTGTTCTTTGGCGTTGTGTAACAATCTTCAATCATTTCCTGTGGACCCTTATGAGAATTCATCTTCTTCACAGACTTTCACAAGCATCGTTTGCTTACAGGTGTGAAACCTCCCGCTGGTGCTGGAGTGTGTTGTAAAGATCCCATGTCTAATCACTTGTGACGGTCCCCTGGCAGCCATCATGGTCCATTGGCTGGAGGTCTGATTCTGAATCAAGAAGACACCACCAACATCAATTTCAGGGAGATCCAAGTACCGGCTTTAATGGAGAATGTCAGTAAAATTAGAACATACTGTAGTCTGTATACAAACGTATGTGCCGTGCCCACTAGATATAAAAAAGCGATGTTCTGTACAACTATTCAACAACAATAATGGGAACTCAGAATGAGGTCAGTGAGTTCACTAAGCAGTGCAAGCAGCTCATCCTTCAACCCAGTGGCTGCATTGACCACCGTGACCTTCAAGATAGACTCCTGGGTTTGCAGTGGAAATGTTTGCAATGGATTTGTCAAGCAACTGATGTGCTACAGTGACCCGAATCAGAGAAACCTTCAACACTGGACAAGACACCCCTGTTTCCACTTGAACATTATACTGGAAGTTCGGCACAGTAGAATGGTATGCGTCCATATGGACTGTTGATATATTACAATACCATGGTACCACATCAGTACTTGCGTGCAATGTATTAGTACCACTGTGAAATATTTGTTGCAAATGGGGGGAATGCTGTGGTTTGCTAATAACTGATATTTCTGCTATTTTGATGGTATCGAAAGGTGGCTTTTCTGTACATTTGAGCAGAAATGATGAGGGATGGAAGGAAATAATAATCTGGAACGACAAACATTGAAATCCGCAACACTTGGCTTTAGATAATGTAGGAACATTCTTCTAAAGGCAACACACTTCCAGATGGGAGAAAGATCCAGGAAAACGACCATTAAAGTAGAGAGGCTGGCCACAGAACACTATGCAAGCTGGCAGCATCCCACATTCTTAACTCAGAGCGGTCCTTAACTGGAAACATCTGAACGGTGCAGTTTTTTAAATAGTTTTCAGATAATAAAACTTGGAAGCCTCCTCTGTAGTGGATCTCTTTGTATCATAATCTCATTTGTATTTATTGTATTATTGTATTTCTTGCTCTTATTGTATTACTTGTATTGTAACACTTGAAATGTATTTGCTTACGATTGTAAGTCACCCTGGATAAGGGCGTCTGCTAAGAAATAAATAATAATAATAATAATATTTAGCAACCTTATCATATTAATTAATGTACAGCTTACATTTTCCTGTATATAAGATACACATTTAATGGTAAAAATATGCAAATGCCTGAAAATATGTCATTGTCATTGATCTGCAGGCATTCCACTTCAAGAGATTATTTAAAATGTGAGATACATATTAGGTAGGATTTACTGGAGTTATTTTGTTTCTTAAGTGGCACTGTCTGTATTTAGATTCATAAAAACAGACGTCCATGAGCCTCAAACCTTTTGAGAGGTTGGCTGACAGTTCTGCAAGCTTATTTACAGCAGATAGCCTTTCACACTGCTCCCAGGTAACTGTCGTCTTATATCCCAAAAACAGTGCTGGTAAAACGCATGCCCCAGCATGAGACACAGCATGTATAATAATCAACTGGTGACAACAGCACGATAGCCTATCAGAGAACTGCAGATACACACTCTACCAACTACTGTCTGTATCGCTCTGTTTGTATCTTAATTATCTATCATTGTGTTGCTTCTAGAGACACATACACACAAGAAAGATTGAATGTAAATACTGCAGAGGTCTCGTATGAACGTTGTAAGTGAATGTGTAAACTGTGTGTGTGTGCCACTCGTTTGGTACACTTTAGCAACTCGGACATGTTGTCAATCACTCACAAATTAGCCAGTTCATGATTTGAAAACTTTTCAAATAAACATTTGTCTCTATTGAAAATGAAGGTTTCACCCCTTTATCACTTTGGCATCAGGGATTTATTTATTTATTATCCGAGATACACAGCCCAGTCCCACCAGAGGTGAGCAATTTTAAGGTAAAACTGTGCTAGAGAAACCAGTGAGTGTTTTAATATTATTAATGAAATAAATGTAAAACTATTAACAAGTCCAGAAGACAAATATTCCGCTAGTGCCTTCATAACATTTTATGAGTGAGTTTCTTGGAGATTAGATTTTTACTGAGTGGTTTCATGCGGTCCGTTAACATCACTATGTTTATGTATTACCCTGATCATGGAGAAGGAAGAACTCCAGCAACTGACTATCATAGGCTTACCAAAAGAAGTGTGATCAAATACAGTAGCATTATCACCCCAGCCTGTTGCATGGAGTTGCATGCTGCCTTCATCTACTTCGATCTGCCAAGACATATGATATCAGACTGCTGTAGTGATTTCTCAACTCTGTGTACGTACAATTCCACACAGTAGTGAGCTAATTAATCAGTGTGAGGTTACTGACCCTGATATTGCAGCCAAATTCTTACTATCTTCTTTCCACTGTAACATTCCAGCATTGGGATAATGAGGCAGGGGGGGTGCGTGCATTCTTGGGAATTCCATATTAGTAAATTAGTGAGTTCCTGCTATAATGGGGTAGCATTTAAAAAACAGTTTCTAAATAATACTTACTGGGGGGCAGGGTTCCTGAATGGGTTGTCTGACCCTTCAGTTTAAAGCTGCAGTAATCCAAAACCACGCTCCATTGTATATTTAATACATAACATTGTATTTCTTGGTACCTGTTAACATTCTGCAAAGGTTTATCTGTCAAGACACAACCTCCCCCTTGAAACCCTTTTATGCATTGCTAGCGTTAAATCATTGCACCATAGCTTTGGGGTGTGGTACTTTTTAAAAGCTGCCTCAAGCCAGTCAGATTTCTCTGTTCACTCGAATTCGTATTATTTTGTTTATGGGCATTCAAATTCTGGATTGGGTATTCTAATACTGTACAAAGAATACTAATGCAAAAATGAAGCCAGTTTTTTAATAAAAGTATAAAAGTAAGAGTGATTGCGCTCTGTGAAGTCATAAGGAACAGACAATGAGTATGCACACTAACACAGGACGTGAGGAAGGACGTGAGGAAGCTGATTAAACCAGAACAGTGAGCAGGGAGCTACTCAAGATGGGCTTCCATTGAGTATTGAGGGTGTGACCCGTGTGCAAGAAATGCCCTGCCTACAGTCACCCCTCAACCTGGATTTTACATGCATATGCTACAGTACATGTAGAGCATGTTTGTTCGTAATCTAAATAACTCAAGTAATTACACTTCACAAAAGAGATGAGAAGACAAGAGAAGACCAAGACAAACTTACTGTACAAACCAACCACGGATAATTGATAGATGAACAAAGTGAATTTGTCAATCGATCATTTATCAGCCATGGACAAATATCCATGCAGTTCTGAGAGCCATCAAGCTGCAAATTAAATCTTGCAGCATTTATTGATGTCAGCAATGATGTGATTCTTCAATTCTTTTTTTTAATTATTTTTAACTATTTTAACTATTATAATGGAATCCAAATGCTATTTTCCTAGTAAGAGGAATTTTAAACCCGGTTTCCTGGCCTTTCCCCCTTCCACGGTCAATTTATATGACAAAATTATGTATTAAAAAAAAATAAACAAATGTAAATGAACAATTATTGTATTGAAATGATTGTGTCTGCTGCATTTAATGCCGTGCCTCATACCTGGTCAGCGAGGAGCTATTGCCTTGCCACACACACACACGCGTGCTTTTTGTGTTGGGAAATGAGTTGAACCCAGGGATAAATGCTAGATCAGGGATGAGGGAGGTGCTGTGAATAAATATGAACACAATAAGGTTGCCAGCATGCTTGAATTAATAGTTTAGTGGCGGTTTATCATTCAGTATGACGTCACTCCTCCCCAAGTCCTTCAAACCAGAATATACGGTTCTTAATACAATATTAAGAGTATTAACAGGATACAGTTCCTGAATGGGTTAAACGTATTTATGTTGTTGTCAGATATTTAAAGCATGAGTTCAGCCTTGCGGTATTTATTGTTATCATTATATCATAATCCTTTTGTGTGCTGTGAGCAATCTCCCTGTATTAAATTACTTCCATTGGTTGTAATGCAGAACAGACGCTCACTAAAATAACAAGTGCTGATAGACAACAGGTGCCTCAGCAGCTGCTGCTGTAATAACAAGTGCTGCCCGGTCTCACTTTCCCTCTTCACCATCCCTCACAAAAAAAACACACAGCACAACCTGCAACCCTGCTTTCTACCACAGCTTGCCTAAGGGACAGGCTTATTTAAATTATGAATACAAAACATTATTCATTGTGCTGTGTTTTTTTATGTCAGGCATTGCTGAGTCACATTTCATGTGCATTTAAATCTTAATGTACGCAGTCACTTCAATCACTTTCTTAGTGCTTGATTTCTCTTGAGTTAAATCCATATAAGACATAGGGGTCTATCTAATTGAGCTAAACAGTGGCAAATCTAAATACCACCACAGACCTGCCATTTGACTTTTAAGCTAAAAAATAGCCTAATAAGACTCGCACACATAGTTAGATGTTGGTTTTCACAAAGTCTCCTTATTTGTATTTCAGTGATGGTGGAGGTATCTAGATCAGCCGCTGTTTAGGTTGACTGAATGTCGGTGGCGAGCTCAAATGAAGTTGAGAGTGTATTTATCACAAACTCTTTACTGGGTCTGTCATACAAAGAGTGCAAAGTACACTCTCAGCTGCTACTAATAGGTTCCAATGGGGACTTGACTTATAATAGACTCTATACTGTCAGGAGCTCAATAGCCCTTTTCTATATATCTATATATATTTATACAAAAGTGAAACCTCCATCAGAACAAATCCTGAACAAGAGAAAAATGAAAGTACCAACCCTTTGTCTTTAATATGTAGCATACCAGAACAGTACTGTGCTGCACTGGAAACACGGTAGACAGAGGGCTGGGTATCACATTTTCTCTGACAGCAGTGCAGAAGAGCACAGTAAGACACAGAGTTATTCTGATTACTGAGGCGTTTGTAAAATCAAAGTATTTTGAATTGAAGTTGGGGGCGTGGACGGGGTTAAAATCCCATCCCTGCAGATATAAGTGTGGAATGTGGCCATTCCCTAATTGGTTAATTGATTGGCAATTTGGGGGCTGGCCAGCTGTATAGAGGAGGAGCCAGCTGCTTTGTTTGTGTGGTTAGTTTAGGGAAAAGACTGGGAGCAGCAGCAGGTTGTGTTCTCTGCCGCTGCACCGTGATAGCGCTGCTTGGGGGCAGGGTTTTGATTTTAGATTTGTTTGTTTGTTTAAATTTTTTGCATTGATTTTATTATTCATATTTTCCCCAGGCAAGCCCTACATAACACTGTAATAGTGGTCACTTTTCATTTCTCACAGCCTGGCGGACAGCACCTGTCAGTGCCCTGCACTTCTTCTGTAAAAATAGCCCTCTATCCTTCAAATGTGTGCAGAGCATATATTAGAACAATCCGGTTTTTATAATATCGCTGTAGTGTGGGGCGCTGCAGCTGTGCGCAGGAACAGATGAGGAGTTTAAAAATAGTTAATGCAGGGCAGCTGAAGTAAAGCTGTCCCATATCAGCAGTTACAGACTGGCCAATAAAACAACATGAAATAACCTCTGGTTTTATGGCCCTGCATTAAAAATGTCTTTGTGAATTTGTTGGATGTCGGGTGAACTGGGTCCAGTAATATAAACGCTTTCTGAAATGCTTATCTTTTATCTTTAATTTGTTTTTATTACGTTTTCCCAAAAATACATAATAAAAGACATATAATTTGGAAAGCACACAACATCACACCAAGAAAATTGTAATTTACAGTAAATAACTCAAAATACTTTATTATATGTTGCATATATTATATTAACAAATAGAAATTAAATATTTAACTTGTACACACTGTACTATATATTATGTAAAAAAAATAGGTAGGTATGTTATATGATATGTGTATGTTATGCTTGTCATTTTAAATATTGTTTTTAGATTTGCAGATAAAGCACAATGTTTTTCAAAGCTGCTGAAGGGGATGACTGGGGTCCAGTCACTTGAGAGAGGTACTTTATTGTGTTCTGGAACCCTTTGTGATTCCATGGCAGCCCTCTGCGCATTTCCAGCCAAGCTCGGTGACTTCCCAGTAGTGCTTTCACCAGGTGAGTCAGCGGAGGTGTTGCTGTGTTTTAAGAAGCACTTCCCTGTCGCTGGTGTGCTTTTCTCACCTCACTTTTGCTTCATGGGCTCAAAAGCAATTGGAAACTGAAATAAGCACAAGCCTCATTGCCATTTAGATCCATGATGGCATTAGCAAACAATTCTCCTCCGATGTAACTGATGTGTTCCCCTCCAAATGTGATCCTAATGACGATGTGGATAGTAATGGTATAATAAAATACATCATCAAATGCATCTTATTTCAGCTTTCCATTGCATTACACCCAGCGACTGGCGTCAATGGCATTTGCAGCACTATTTTAAAGAGAGTCGATTTTTTTAAAAAGGAAAAATACAGCTTGCTTGTTTAAACGGAAATTTCTAATGCACAGTGATGGAGTACGCTGATTTTTAAAAAAAAAATTGCCTGCAGAGAACATACAAGATATAAATCCATTGCTGACTGTTCCACTGGGAAAGATGTCACAAATTCCATTCCAGTACATTTAGTTTTAAAATGTTTTACATGTACAGGGTCAATATGACAAACTATACATTTGCAGTACTAACCACTCTTCCTGAATGTAAATCAGCCTTTTCTTCCACTCAGTCCATGCCAGTAACTGCAGCACTAGCCTTTGCTCTGGTAGAGACAATATTCTCATGCCCAGGATAATATATTGCTACCTAAGGTGTGCCACCTTGAACAAGAGATCTCCTAACCTTCTGGTTTCAAAGCCAAGACTCTTCGATGTGATGTAACTTTCACTATTATCTGCTGTATTATTGAATTGTGGTTTGTCACACTTGAGAATTATTGTATTTCTTGTTCTTATTGTATGACTTATATTGTAACACTTGAATGTATTTGTATTTGCTTGCGATTGTAAGTCGCCCTGGATAAGGGCGTCTGCTAAGAAATAAATAATAATAATAATAATAATAATAATAAGTTCCTTATGTTAGCATGGTCATTACATTTTGCCATATCCTCCCATTTCCCTGGAAGTGCTTTATAAATTTAAGTGATTGGTGGATATTTAATGTTCATTTAAAAAACAAGACGGTACATAAACAGCTAGTTATTGTGACAAGGCAGGGATTGAACCACATGTCTGGGAGTCTGAGGTCAACAGAGCCAAATGAGAGACTGTGTCCTCTAGATTTCAGACACAGTTCTCCTTCACAAATTATAGCCTTGTGCTCAATCCCCAGGAATCATAATTCTGGATGTTCTCTAACAAGTTTTCTAACATTTCAACTATAGGTTTGCAATTATAGGTTTCCAATGGTATAAATAAATATATCAATATAATAAACAGGCACAGGTGCAATTTAGTGAGTGCAACCGACAGAATAAAGCAAATCAATTCCACACGTTCCAATCCTTTTCACCCTACTGTCAACCTTCTCCTTAGCATCGCACGTGTTTTTATAGACATTTATAGACCCTACTGAAAACAGTGGCAACACATTTCAGTAGATAATCCCCACCCTGAAATTCCCTGCCCAATGCTGTGTTGTGAAAGAAACCTTCTTTAAGTAGATACATTCTCTTTAAGCTCACTAAAGTGAACTCTTCCAAATAAATGAATACAATTGCTGGCCAATTGTGATTTTCAGTGTGAGATAACGAGATACAGAGCTCTACAGTACATGTATGTGCGAGATGTTGGGATTGTGACCAGACCTCCAGAGACTGTGTGTGCGTGAGTGTGTCCGCGTGTGTTTGTGGGGGAGTTATAAACTTTGAACACTTCCTTCTTTACTGAAAGCCTTTGAGTGATTATGGGAGAGAGCGAGCCCTGACCCAAGTCAACAAATGAACAAGCAAGGTTATTTAAAGACAATCACTCCTCTGAGTGGAAAGGAAAAGTGTGTGTGTGTGAATGAATGCGCTTCAATGGGGTGCAGATAGCTTTAGCAAACAGTACCACTGTAAGGCCTTGAGACCCAGCATGGGCACTCTATCATATAAACAGATCATAAGAGGCCAGAACCTGAGTAGCAGCTACACAGCATGAGGAACCACTCTCAGTGTGATTAGCTATCTCCTACCACAGAAAGCTTTTAAGCATGTTGTCCCCTGAAATAAGTTTCATTGTCAGCCCCAGCAGTCCCTGGGGTATGTAAGGAGCCTGTTCAGCACATTTTATTTATTGCTGACTGTTCCGGGCAAGAGTGATTGTTCTCATTGTGTATGGAATGACAGAGCTTGCTTTCCATGTTATGCTCAGCTAGCCAGGACACTGCAGGGCTGCCCTTAAGGCAGTGTGGTCCAGTAGTTAAAGACCAGGGCTTGTAAGCAGAAGATCACCGGTTCAAATCTCACTGACGGTCACTGGTTAAAATCCTACCTTGCCACTGACTGACTCACTGTGTGTCACTGAACCTCCTTGTGCTCCATCCTGCAGATGAGATGTTAAATCAAGAGTCTGTCAATTATGTGCTGAAATTGTTTGCAAGGGTAATAGAGGTCATACCTGCGCGCTGACTGAACTGCTGGCATCCAAGCAAACTGTTTAGAGGGTTTGAGGGTTCAGATGATTATTTTTTAAATGTATCTGTGAATGAGATTTGAATTTGAAACCCCTCCAAGATCTCTACCTGCTGCCAAATGCATACAGCTCTAAGTGGTTTGCAGCTGGTAGTTCCTGCAGTCATCCACTTGCCTTTGCAGTCAGTCTTGATCTTGCGGTCACTTATACCAATGTATGAATCATCACTGTGTGGTCCATCCCTTGTCCATTACATTCACATCTTCACAAAACAACCTGAAAAGCCATGGTCCAGAACCTGATTGAAAAACATAGGATTGCAACTTTCTAAAAGTGTAACATTTACTGTAAAAAAAAAAAAAAAATAATTCTTGCATGGCCATTCGTTTGTAACAGCTAGTTAGACCGACATCATTCTGCGTTGATATTGTTTTGTACCTTGCTTAAATAAACAGAGTCCAGATATCTGACCAATCATCCTAAAGTCCTGTGCTTGCTGGATGAGAGCTGTGGAGGGTAACTGTTTACCTGACCAGGTTTTGGGTTGTAGTCGCCCCTGTTGTTTTGTTCTGCATGTGTTGCATAGAGTTACCGTTTGTAGCTTCTGGTTTTCGCAGCAGGGTCCTCAACCCTTTAGCCACAGACCTCTTTCCACTGTTTAATATATATTTAAGTGTCGGCTGTGTTTTTTTAGATCTGCAAATGAGAAAGTAAAAGCAATCTGTTTTCTTCTGTTGACAAGTGTGGAAACTTCCACCAAGCGCCTCTGTTGTTTGCAACGGAACAGAGAGGGCTTCAGATGCAAGCTTTCATCGTGCAAATTCCTAGAACTACCACCAAAGGAAACTGTGTTAGAACATTAATAACATTGGTCTGTGGTTGCTGGAAACCACAGAAAGCAAGCAGTATTGTGTTAATTTTAGCTTGGTTGCATCAAGCATTAGTCACTCTTTAGTATCTTTGGTTCTGTGTATTTGAAATTATACTTGGGGCATGTAGAACCATAGGGTGCATTGATACTCACTTTATTGTTTCAAAACAGCTGAGAAAATTATAGAACAGATTTCAGGCAAAGGCACCTAATTAGGGGCATAGTTTGAGTCAGTTTCTACTTCTAGGGATTTTGGTGTTCCCAGAGTTTTCAATGTGCATCGGTCTCCTCTTTGAAAGTCCAGTTCTGGCCTTTGACAGAAACCACTATGGTCTCCCTGCTTTTCTGTCGTGTTTTGTATCACTCTGTATTTTTTAGACTATGGATTTAATGTTTTTAATCCCCGCTTTCCTGAACTTCCTCGTTAGTTGGTAGAGGAAGTGACGATTCTCTCACCCCTTTGACATCCTTAGTTACGGTTCCCTTGGTTTCCAGTTGCCTAGGTCAGTTTTCTTCCACTGGTTTAGGATCTATTTACCTCAGGCAAACAACAGGAACATGGTACAGTTTATCCAAATTGTAAGAAAATCAATTACATCAGAACCGAAAAGCTTTGTAAAATAGCCCATTTATTTGTTCACTAAAACACAAAAAGTTGTTTATATTTTACCAGCGAAAAGTGAATTGAATTGGGCCTGGTGAGGGGTGCGTGTTTATTTCCATTGCAATCACATTGACTACTCACAGGATAAAAGCAGGGTGGAATTGAAACTAAAACTGGAACCGAGAAACCAATGCTTGTGACGAATCCCTCCGGATTCCCAGTAAAGATGAAACTGTGGTCAGCAGTCACACCTCATAAAGAATAGGCCCTTTTATTTTGCACGGTCAGCAGCACCAAGAGGACAGGCAGAACATGATGAGCAGGGCTGATCTCATTCCCAGTGGCTTTACAGGTGCAATGCTTATTCACGCATTCTAAATAACCTGGCATAGGACTTCTGTACTGACTTTAAAATGCTTCTCTGAGGCGTTTCAGGACATGTGATTGTTCCAAAGGCGGGGGGGCCATCGAGCAAAAAGCCCGGTCGCCCATAGTGCGCAGCCTTGTCTTCGGCACAAGTAGATTAGATTCATTAGCAGAGTGCAGGTTCCGCTGTGGCAAATAAAGGTTAAGCATGTCCCAGACATGGGCCAAGGCCATGCAAAGCCTTAAATGCCAGCATCAAGATCTTGTAGTTTATTCTGAATTTTACTGGTAGCCAATGTAATGATGCCAGGATTGCCGATATATGCTCATGCTTCCTAGATCTTGATAAAAGCCGTGTAGCGCTATTTTGCACATACTGCAACCGATTAATTGATTTTAAAGAAACACCAGCAAGCAAGGCATTACAATAGTCCAATTAATGTAATAAAGGCAGGAATTAGCTTCTCCACATCCAGCAAAGACAAGGTTGACCTAAGGCGGACAATATAAAGGACAAAGCAGATATTCTTAATATGAGCCTCAAAAGACTCGGAATCGAACCTTACACCTAGGTTAGTAACTTCTGAGGTTGGACTAATCTCACGCCCATTAATAACCAACCCTAAATTGCCAGCTTTCCTGCCCTGATGTGAAGAACCCAATAACATGACCTCTGTCTTGCTACAGTTTAACTGCAAGATATTTTGCTGCATCCATGTTTTTATATCAGTCAGACAGTCACTGAGTACAGAAACAGCAAAAGAAATATTCTGTTTAGTCTGAAAATAGATTTGTGTATCACCAGCATAGCAATGAAATTGAATGCCATACTGCCTAATTATTTGACCCA
Organism: Acipenser ruthenus; assembly: GCF_902713425.1. Classification (NCBI taxonomy): domain Eukaryota; kingdom Metazoa; phylum Chordata; class Actinopteri; order Acipenseriformes; family Acipenseridae; genus Acipenser; species Acipenser ruthenus. Next base: position 7,080,289 of record NC_081209.1, read on the forward strand.
GTGGGAGCATGTAAATATTAAATAGAAGTAGTCCCAGAACAGAACCCTGAGGAACACCAGATGTAACAAAGGTAATGTCAGACTTTAACCCGCCTAAGGTAACATACTGCTTTCTGTTTGACAGATAAGAGGTAAACCACTGATGGACAGTACAGGAAAGCCCAATGAGGCCCTTCAGACGATGTAAAAGAATGTCATGATCCACAGTATCAAAGGCCTCACTTAGATCCAACGAAACAAGAATGGATGGGGAGCCTGAGTCTGCAGCTATCAACAAATCATTTACTACCTTAACTAGGGCAATTTATGTGCTTTGTGCAGATCTAAAACCGAATTGGAAAGGTTTAACACTAAATGGGACTGAAGCTGAGACGCTACCAACCGTTCTAAAATTTTGGCCAGAAAAGGTAGATTTGAGATTGGCCTGTAATTACATAAAGCTTCAAGGTCAAGATTTGTTTTCTATAATAATGGAGTAACAGCGGCCAGTTTGAGAGGTGAGGGGACAACACCAGATCTCAATGATTCATTTATTATTTACTAGTTACAAAGGGGCATAAGGATGGAAAACAAAACTTGAGTAAAGAGGTGGGAATGGGATCTAAATAACTACTATAGTGGAATTCATTTTGGCAACTAGCTCAGATAGACCTGTAGAGGTAATCCCTACAAAATCAGATAAAACAGTCTCAGTGTAGGCAGGAGAAGCAACAGAAAGCTAGCATTGGTTTCAGAAGACAGAATTTGAAGTCGTATATTGTCTTATTTTGAAAGAATTCCAAGAAGGAATTGCAGTGCTCAATTGAGGCTGGTAGTGTGGATATGCATGCTGGCTTTAGCATACGATTGATAGTAGAGAATAGCATGAGACGCTTGGTTTTAGACATGGGTAGAGGTGTAATCAGATCCAGAAGAACAGACATATGATCAGAAAAACCAAGTTCATGAACATGGAAGTCAGAAACACCACCAGTAATAATGAGATCTGATGTGTGACCACGGCCAAAGCAGTCAAGTATATTTAAAAAGACAGCTGCAAATGAACAGCTCATGGAGTCCACATGAATGTTAAAATCACCTAACAGGTCCATTCTATTAAACATTGGGCACAGAGATGTAAGGAGGTCAGCAAACTCAGCTAAAAAAATAGTATTAGGTCTCGGAGGGCGATAGACTAGAATTACAAGGAGTGGATGAGAAGATTTTAATTTAAAAGCCAGACATTCACATCAAGAATAGATACCAGGCTCAATTATATATCTAAATGATGAAAAACAGCTAGACCCCAATTCAATGGATGACCAGTTATGAAGTGGTCCCTTTGGAAATTACAGTGTCAGGTCTGCATATCTGTATTTGTTCTAATTCAATTTATATGGGCTTATGACTTTGACAATCAGGTAGACAGATATTTCAGGTAATGCCTTCATCATGTTTGCTTAGCTCCCCTCACTACTTGACAATGCCAAAAAAAATAATAAAACATGACTGTAATCTTGGGCGGGAAGGTATATGCTGTGTAGCTCCTCAGTGATGAAGCACCTGGATTAATTGCACCCTTTTTCCATCAGCTTTGATACTTTGAAACCAATAGAGAAGTGACAAGAACTGACAACAATCACCTAAAATAATGAAGTAGTTTGACACCAGTTGGGTTTAATAACAATGCAAATAAACGCAATGCAGGTTCTTTATAGTGGAAACCATGATGTAATTACCACTACATTTTCACAATTTAGTGACCAGAAACAGACCTCTTAGCCCTGGAGAACATTACTCCTCTGTATGCTTGCCTACCTTCGTCTAACCCCTTTCCCCTCTCAATGGATAAGAAATGGTTTCAGGGAGAAGCCGGTTCTTTATTACACCTAGCAATGTAATGCTTCCCCTCATGAACTCTCTTCCGAACCCTGACCTCAATCAAAGGGAGCGTGGCATTTCGAAATGACTTTGACATTAAAGCCAGCAGACCTAACGGCAAGGTGCTAGGCTTCTTGGCTGTCCCCAATATGCTACAAAGGATGCCTTTTGATTTATTCTGGGTCTGGGAACAGTTTTATAAATTTTGGCAGACCTGTTTATACTCGCACAACATACACACATATTAAAACAACCACACACTAGTAAACATGCTGCATAATTATTTCCTCCCAGCAATTGGAAAAGAAGGAATGTTAATCTGCATACATTCTGCCTGTTTCATGGCTTAAATTCCTCTTATCTGTTCCATTAGCATGCTGGTAAAAAACATTAGCGAGTATTAAAATACGCAGTGGTCAAAATGGCAAAACTAATGAGGTTAAGTGTAGAGCAGAGATGAGGGGGAAACTGAAGGGTGCTACTATTGATTTGCTGCTATGATGGGTGTTAAAAAAAGTAATTAAATACTGTACCAATATATCATAGAGGGTTATTACCTGAATCTCAAAATGATCTGCTGTCAGAGTCAAGGATGCCAAGTGTAAAGGTTCACATTGTCAAATTATTTATTTTATCCTATCTCCTGTACAGAATGGCCTCCACTTCGAACTGCAAAACGAAACTGGATTGCTTAATCTTACAATTAGAACAATTGGGGCTAGATTCTCACATCTCTTTACTCCAAAGAAAAACAACTTGGACATTTAATTTGGGGAAGCAGTCTTGTTTTTGTTTTTTACTGTATTCGTTTTGCAATTATAATTGGCATTTTATCCTTTCCAAAAACAAATCTAATAATTGTGCCAACCTAGGAACCAATTCTAAAGTAAAACTAACTTTCAAGAAATCGTGTGAAACAGAGCGGTCCTATCAAAGTGTTTAATTCAGCTCTAATGAGCTCTTTATTGAATTTTTTTTTTTAAGCAAATTAATAAACTACTGAATGAATTTTAGTGGCTGATGTCTCTTAGTTTTGTGAATGGCTAAATGTTTAGTAGTACTGTTTATGTTTAAACATGACACCCCCAGTACAGGACTACCAGTACCCTTACTCTGCAACTAATAACTGCTTAAATTCAATGTTGTTGTTTGCAGCACATTGCTTTGCAAACCCTGGTGGGAGTGTAGCTTCATATTTTCTCCTTATTTGTTCTCCTGCTCACAATTGCCACATTTATCAGAATGCATAAATACAGTGTGACTGTGAAGAAAGCCAGGGTTTGTGCTATCTGGAAATATGACCCAGCCAGTTTCCACTCGCTGCTTCACCCTTCCTCACCCACAGAAGAACATCTGCAATACTTAGATAGTGTTAAAGGGACTGTAAATACAGTACTTGGTTGCAAAGTATCCATGTGCACTCATTTCGATCAGAAAATGCTGGCCGTAGAAGTGATGAAATGCTGGTGAACACACACACACACACACACACACACACACACACACACACACACACACACACACACACACACCATCATCATTATGGATTGCTACAAGCCTGGAAGGCATCATAAGATACTGACGTGGGTCAAAGGGCTAAACTGTATTCATGACTTCAGGACCCAAAGCACCAACCTCTTACTCCATCTCTACAAATCCCCTCCGTTTTCCACTGGGATCTGCCTCCAGACCTGTATGACTGGATGTAATGGGTAGCAATGCTGAGTGCATTCATCCTGAGCCTCACTGTTCTTCAACAGCTTGTGCTCCTAGAACACAATTAAAGAGAAAGTAGCGGGGTTCCAATAAAGATAGAGTTACACGTCCCCAGGTGTTGTTACAACTGTTTAAATAATGTACCTGTCATTTTTCTTTTCATTGTTAACATCCTGACAACTTTTTACACTTATGACTTTAAAGTCTGTTACAAACCTCTTTTCAAAATGGCCGCTCTAGTGCACTGATAGTGTAAGGATTATTACCCATGTTGTCAAACAGGTAACACAGCAATAATGATCCATGATGTGGTACGGAACAGAAAAGCCAGAGCACTTGTTGTTATGGTTTTGTTTATTTTAAATCGCTCTCCCTGCAATGATTTAGAGGACAGATCTCAAAAACCAGAGCACTAAAGCAGACAGTTATAAGTGTAAAATGTTGTCAGGATGTTAACAATGAAAAGAAAAATTACAGGTACGTTATTTAAACAGTTGTAGCAACGCAATTGCCCACAGCTTTAGTACATCTCATTACAATATTTTTGATCCCTCATTTGCATCTCCACCCTGTTTTTGCAAATTTCTACAGGAACAACCAGAATGATAAGAACTGCGGCTGCAAAGCATTCATTAAAATGATGCTAACAACGTTGCGTTTGTTTAGTACATTTCACACTACACTGCCGACTGGTTTGCATGTGGTTTGCAACGATTGCAACAGCGCAACACTTTAGTACATCTAACTCATTGTTTTTTTAACTTTGGGATTCTATCCTACAGTATGTTCTGTGCACAGGAAGACATCTAAACACCAGAGATGATGTACTGGAATTGTGACAAATGCTTATAGGTGATCAGCTGTTTCGTGCTACAGCAGTTCATGCGGCTCACACACTATGAAATGGTGGCAGGATGTTTTGGTTGTTTCTTGGCCAGACTAAGGGTGAATATCTTCCGCTTGGGTGAGGGTGGACCCAGCAGTAGATTACTGCCTGGATCAGAGGTTGTAGAGTTGGGTCTCTCCTCAAGTGTTTGGTGTTTGTGTTGAGCAGTCAGAGCGGTTTTAAACATAAACAGGATCACTGCAGATCGCTTTACTCAGAAATCCCTAATGGGTAGCAGGCACATTTCCAATTCCAGCAACACAGCTCCACTCTCCCTTGTCGTTTCTTTTACAGAAGTATTTCCTTATAATTGAATACAGATTGTGGTGCCCATATATTACGTCGGGGTCTGTTCTCTGCATAGCAAGGCCTCTTGTGCACTCTTTAGCGTAACGACAAGAGGTCTTCATTTAAGAATATAGATAAATATAACGGCTGTAAAGAGTTCAAAACTGACCTCTTTGAAAAAAATATCTGGCTAAGTGGAGTCCTGTTTTGATCATGAAGAAGTTTTCGTTCTTAGCTGTACTGATATGATGGGCCATGAAGCTCATTATGGGATGGTGGGAAAAGGCTTGGATAACATCTACTTTTAATTAACGGAAATGATACTGACAAAACTGGAAATTGGTGTAGGTGTTAACTGAATGGTAATTTTCCATACTACGAATTAGTGATCCTAACCAGTTACTCGATGAATCTTTTATTTGGTTTTCCTCTAGTATGATTAATACATCTGAAAAGAAGCTGCACAATATATGTGGGATTTATAACCAGTAGCTGTCTTAGAAACAGTTTCTTGTGAATAGAAAGCATTCATTTCCCTGGATTAATGCTCCGGGGACCAGGAAGCAACAGCTGAAATGTGTCCAGCTGTAACTAATAGGTGCTATTAAACTTTCCAGACCAGTAATGGTTTTGTTACTTAACTCAGAAAAACAACTGAGTTTTCAGAGATTGATCAGCAGATGCTGCAATTATGTTTCTTTTATTATGGGAGAAAAAAACTGCCGCAGGCCAATAACCTAATGAGAATCATCAGCAAAGAACAAAAAACACAACCTTGGAAACTGGAAAAACTCAAACATGGATTGTACATGCAATTAATGTTTCATACTCTACTGATGGACGGCAGATTGATTTTAATTAGCCGTCAGTTTAGATGATTATTTGTCAATTCTTCAGCAATGTCGGAAATCAGATTTTTCAATAGGGTGAAAACAAACCACAGCTTCTTAATAATAACAACACCAAAAAAAGTAATTTCTTAAAAATATTTATTCAGAAAAGGAGGTGTTGCTGTATTTGCCCCAACAGTTGAAGACAATACCCAGTCCAAAGACAAAAGAGTGTGAATTAATTCTGGCTGGATTTATAGGTGATATGAGCGTACCACAGGTCAGCACGTTTGTGTTTCTTATTGGATAAGCAACAGACATCCGGCTGTAAAACATCTAACTTCATTTATCACTGCATTACAAACCAGAGCTTTGATTTTCTGAAAAACAGATGGGGAGATTACATGGAATATTCTGCTCTTTTGGTCCAGTGGGTGAGGAAATAGCTGCTCCCTTCAGCCAAATAATATTCAGTCTCTTATCCACTCCGTGCCTGAATCAGACACAACTCACGAAAAAATGTATTTCACATTAAAAGTTGCTTTTGATATATAAAATACTTTAATTTGTTGTATTATTCTGATGTCGTTTTCTATTTAATGACGTCAACTAACTGTTCTGAGCATCCAAAATTGACCAAGTGTGACAGTCTGGTGTGTTATATTGACCCATTTTGTCATTAGGGTTTTAAGTTTTCAAGATCATTAGACGGTCTGCAACAACACATGTACAGCACAACACAACAATCGCCTGCAAAGATCTACTGTACGACAAAACTGTTCACTTATTTTTATGTAACAGGAGAGCATCTTGGAAGCGTTACTGAACATGCTACAGTATGCAGTGTCATTGAAGAAACTCTTACTGCAATAGTCTCCTTTGCTGTTCATATCCTCTTTTTCAGCATAATCACAATTACTTTCATATTTATTACTCACGCACCTAATGTACTCAAATGTGGAATGTAGCAGAACAGATTGCAATAACTCAGTTCAAAACGGAATCATTTTGCGTTGAACGTCATTTAAAAAAAAATCTAAGGAATTGTGATTATGTTGAAAAAGACATTGCATTGAAACGTACCGCACAGGATACCACAACTCAATGCTTAACGAGTCTGCTGTTTGCTAACAAGACCCTGCCTGGTAATGCTTTAACTAGGTACATTAACACGGACCGCTTTGTATTTTTTGGCTTGTATCAAGTAAGACTGAAACAAGAAAACTACCGTCTATTTGAAAGTGGACCCGGCTCCACATCCCATTCTTATCAACACGTTGTAATCAGGGCCTAAATGGAAAAGAAACAAGATTTCAGGGAGTGATTAAGACCATCGTAAGCGCTGTGAAATTCATTTTAAGTTGAGCATGGTGGGATCCCCAGGGAATGGTGGCCACTGGGACAAATGTGTCTGTACCCTACGTATTCACTTTGGCCCCATCCTGGACATAATATTTTAAAATCATTTTTTTTACAACAAGAAACAACATATGAAAAAGACGTTTCTACGCCATAAAAATGTACACCAGAACCTCCCCCCGGGCCTCAATAAGCAGATGTCTGCCCTTTTACAAAAGGTGGTGGCCTAGGACCTTCTGCCATTTCTCCCGACTCATGAACCCTTGGTCCTTGAAATGCGGAGCAAATTCTGGACCACAGTTCATTGTTACATTTATTTTTATTCCCACTTGCTGCCCTCTTTAAGAAGGGAGTCAATAAATAATACAAACATAGATTCATATCCTAATGGAAACAGTTCTGGACTGAAATCAAGACACTTCCGTAAGACCTGGACACTGTGAAGATTTCTCTTGGTACGCAGAATTGACATGCACCTTCGAGAATTCCTCATTCTCTTGCAGACATAGGACCTCTGCATTTTTGTCAAGCTTGGGCATGTCCCCATTTTGAAAAGTCTCTGGCAAGTCTCTGTTCTGTTGTCGGAGATGCTGCGTATGTGGGAGGTCTAAATGTTGTCCATATTGATGCAAATCAGAGAGGGGTTTGTTTTTATTTAGGTTTTGTTCAGCTGGGTTCTCCCCGGGAGTTTTTTGCTCATTACAGTGCTTGCTGGCATTTTCCTCTGTGTACATATCCAGGGCGTAGCCATTAATTTTGACGGTGGAATTCTCTGCCATGCTGGTGCGCACCGAAGTCCTGGTGCTGTTGCTTCCCCCACTCTTGAACAGATGCTCCTTCTTGCCCAGAATGTGTCGTCTGATGATCTTCCGGAAGGTTTGTCGGAACTCCCGTATCCGGTAGGCGTAGATGAATGGGTTGACCACAGAATTGCCGTGGGACAAGATGATGGCCAGGTACATCAGCCAGGCCGGGGGCCGTAGGCACTGAGGACAGAAGTAGGTGAAGCAGTTAATGATGTGGAGCGGAAGCCAGCAGACGGCAAACAGCCCCACGATGATGGCCAAGGATTTGGCCGCGTGGACCTCCTTCTGGAGGATGGAGCGGCACTTCTCCCCCTGGATGGCCTTGAGTTCGATCAGCTGGAGCTGGTGCCGAGCCGCCATGAAGATCTTCAGGTAGATCCCCAGCATGAGCAGCAAGGGCACAAGGACAAAGGCGAAGAAGTTGAAGTAGACCATGTAATCCATGGTGACCACGTTCTCAAAGAGGCAAGGCATCATGTGGTCATCTGTGCACTTTATATGATTTACCGGGGTGCTGTTTTTGGTGGCCTCACTAGTACATTTGTTCCAGCCCAGCATGGGCGTCAATCCAATGATGACAGAGAGGACCCAGCAGATGGCGATGATCCCTTTAGCTCGCTGACCCGTCACCAGACCATTATACCTGAAACAACATTAAGGAAACAAAGTTATTCCTGTCACTAAAATAACAAGAACAGACCAAAGATACGTTGGGATAGAGAAGAGGTTGTTCATCTCATCAAGCCCGTCCCTAGTCCACTGTTCATTGTTTAGTAAAGGAACGTAGATTTACAATGTGGGTTTTCATTCACAGGGGCAATAAAAATAAACACCAACAGGACTTCACAATCAGCTCTCTCAGTATTCATTTCTATCTCACTGGAGAGGTCTAAGGCTTCTGAGGTCATCTGGATCTGAGACATTTCAATCATCTTCTTCTATCACAGCTAGATTTGCGAGCATCACCCCAAACAACACCTCTGACAACAAAATCAAAACCTCTCGGAATTCCAGGATAAGCACATTTCTATTCATAATCTTTTAGATGTAGTGTGGATTGGATCTGACTGTAACAATGCTCGCTTCGTATGGGTGATCTTTAAATGAAATAGGCACCTCACAAGGCAATGATGTGCAAAAGAGCTGAATGACGTGACATGATAAACGGTGCGGTATATACGTCCTTGAGCAATTAGCTATTGGTTAGTATGCCTGTGAAATGCATATATGCAAAGATTGATCATATTTTGAAAGAGACATGATAGTGACTGTATGAAAACAAAAGCATCAAATCAATACATTCAATAACCCAACAACCCCCTGTATGTCTCGGGTAAGTGAAAATCAAGGGGGGGGGGGGGGGGTGTTTGGAGCAAACACACTGTACTGGGAAAAAGGTCTGGAAATCAAGCACTTGTGAAACTGATGAAACTAAGAAAATAAAGGAAACTAAAAATGATGCAGACACTTTTTTGAAAAATAATAAAAAAGGAGCTAAAAGGAGTGCGCTTTCTTATTTATATACAAGGCAGACAAAAGGAACAAAACTCACTAGGCATTAGGAACCTGCATGGCGTTCTGATCAATCAAACTGCCCTGATATTGGGATTGGGCTATTCTGGCCCTGAACACTCAATGGAACGAAATCCTCAGATATCAATCTGCGATGCCTTCAGCCCATCACTCGGTAATCAACACTCTTCTGTAGTGCCCTCTCTTAATCAAGCAGATATGAATCATCCTTTTGGAAAAGGCATGTTTGATGTGTAATCCAGTTTGAACATCTCAGATTCCAGCATTTTATTATAATTGTGTGTGAAGGTTTCGGATGTGGAAGCCTGTTCTGTTGATAAATGAAGGACTTCTATGAACACTGAATTCTACACAATTTATTTGAACCCTTTGCTTTGCGGTATGCAACGCATTTTTTGGAAGGTGGAAAAGATCCCCTTTTCTGTTAAATGAATACTGCTTTAGTTTATTAAAAAAAAAGACAGCTACTGTATTCCTCCACTTATAACTCAGATGGATGTAAGTTACTTTTCAGGGGTAAGATGTGCATTTGCTGGCGTATTGTTTGAATCAAGTATTAGGATCAGAAGGCTACACACTTTTATTTTCAGGAGGAATAACAGAATGATGTTGCTGTGTTGATTCCAGGCATTTAGGACCATTTTAAAGCCAGAGTTTACAGGGCATGGATATGATACTGTATGTGGCTCAGATGTTTCTCCTTTCAGAAAGAATATGCAAGTAAGTCTCCTTCGTTTGTCTCATTGCAAAGTCCATGACTGGCTCATCTTTAAACTATTATTAACTTTGTAGTTTGTTGTTGCAATGCAGAGCTCAATGTTGATTATGCACATAGCCTTGTAGAGTCTTCAAATGAAACATGCTGTATGCTGTAACTGTTTTGCTGTAGTGTAACACATGTAATCATATCATTATGGCCAGCTCAAAAGCATCTCAGGGATAAGAGAAAAGTAAATACGTTCTTGGAATACCTTTGAGAAGCCACGTAAATAATTGTTTAACGATCATTCAAGTCTGTACTGTACAATGTTTGCTATCAAGTAATGTAAAGCAGGTTTAGGAGTGTGTGCATTGGGGTGGAGGGGTGTTGCTGGAGACCTATCTTCCCATGGCAGTGCCAATGCAATGTTTCTGTATGAGGGAAACTACACTAGTATGGGTAATGGATCCATTACTAACCATGCAATCCTAAGATATGCTGACTTGTGCACCAGTTAATATGATCATTGTAATAAGGGAAACTATGCTTTCTTTCCCTATATTCTACTAACAGTATTGCTTTAGTATGTTATATTCCATGTTACAGTATACTGCAAAATAACCATATTCTTTTTCTTTTATATGGTGAGAGGCGAAGACATTTAACATTTATATTGGGAAATACTTATCCTGATGCATTCCTGGGAATTAATCTCTGCTCTGAAGAGTCTGTACAATGTCTCATAAACTGGTTTAATATTCTACTATAAAACATATAATTGGACTTCCTGTTATAAAAAAAAACAAAAAAAACTCTAATATGTTTACAGTCCAGTTACAAGATCTATTTTCAGATCTCGTGGGATAACAGCTGAAGGTTTTGGCTGTTTTGACCAGGTTCTTTGTGTTAGAGTTAACAGGGTGGTCCTGAATAAGCAAACCCGGCCCCAGAGACACACGCACACAGACAGAACAACCCTAATCGGTCCGGGCAGAACGAGCGGTGAACCAAACCAGCATCCAACAGATTCTCACATTTTGATAATGCATACCGTCCTTAAAATCTGTTAATATTTTAGTAATGTACCTACATTTTTTAATAAGCCTTTTCAGCTACAGTACTCATTTCCGTTCTCTTCCTATCTTCATGCAGTCGTGTTTTCCATTTTGAATATCATTGCCTGCACTTTGAAACGCTATTGTGCAGCCTTCTCCTCCATGCTGGTTTGCAGAGGAAATGTTTACTCTGGATCATTCACCTGTCTCATTCTTTCAGTAGAGCCAGATGGCAGGACAGGCAGAACATGTGTCAAGTGGAGTTCTAACTGGAAAGAACGCACAAGTGTTCCAGCATGAAGGAAACTCTGCAGTGCTGTGCCCTGCCCCTTCTCCTGGGGCTGTCATAGGGGCCTGGAGCAACGCTAAGGTGCATCTGTAAAGTTCTGATATGAAGGGAATTCTGCAATGCATTTTGTTTATTGAAATGCGTTCCTTATGTTGCAAGTCACACAGCAGGAGAGTTCTGGGAAAAAAATTCATTTAGGTTTATAAAAGAAAGTCTACTGAGAACTCCCTTGTTTTGTTATTGAACCTAAGAAAAAAAAACAGACAGATGTTTTTTAAATCTTACTTTCAGCCACCACTGGCGTCCATTTTATCTGACTGCACATGACAATAAAAATGGCAAGCATTAAATATGAATCTGAATTAAAGTCCAATGAAAACATGTCTCATCTGTTTTGGGACTACCAATGCAGCTGGCCTGTCTTTCAGAGGCACAAGCTACCAGTTCCTTCCTTTTATGGGATTAAAATCAGAGGCTGTATTAAAGGCAACAATATGTAGTGGGACCAGTGCTAGTGCTGCTAGTGCTCATAGGAGGTAAGGAAAGGGATTTTAAAGCCTTGTTTTGCACTTCTAATAGGTGATTTACTGCTGATCTATTCTGAATAAACAGTTCTGCAGTCACCCACACACACGATTTACACAATGACCACTGATGCGTCATGGACACTCAACACTCACAAGTACAGAAGCAGATGCTGCTGCTGACATCAGTGGCACACGACATGCCCAATCGTTGTATTAAACCTTATCTCTGGAATCATGGGCCACCTGTTAAGAGTCCTATCAAAGGGCTTTGAAACTGTGAAGAGAGTTACGTGACAGCTTTCTGTCACACGTCACACTGGCTGTAGGTTCTTTTTGTCATTGATAGACTCTAGACTCCAATGATGTCACATTTCAGTTAGTTGGATTTATTGTGTTTTGCTTCAAGGTAGTGGTAGGGGTGGTGGTGTTAAATACAAACACCCCATTTTCAAGCATTTTCTAGTGTGTCCCAGGGGACTTGCAGGCATTATAAAAAGTTCCTTTAGTAGTCCTCCTGCAACCTGACATAATCCTGGTTTTATATTGCTCTGTCACACGACTGATGAAGGCAATGGATGAAATGGTTGTCTACAGTACATCTATTATAAGAGGCTTTTAAAGTTAAATATGTATTCATGGTGTCGGGCAGAGCTCTTTTAGAAGGCATACATTTGACACCTCTGTGTTCTTTCATCATGCGGTCTGCAGTAACACCCTGGGTTACCTCTCAAGTGTAATGTTTGTAAGTGTGAACCCATTCATGTACTTGCAACACATTTTCTCTTGCACACAGTGTGCAAAGAAGTTGAGTCTATAAAACTTCACCATGGCAAATTTACAGTATACCATACTTTGTTTTTTGCTAAGTGAACATTATAATTTACATGCATGCATGTGTTTCTCTGGCAGGTCCTAATAAGCTCCCCTCTGGGTGTGGGTTTATGTGTTTTAATGTAATTTGAGTACAGTATATATTTCTTCTGAAATACAGTACATTTGTCTGGGGAGACAATTATACCGTAACGCTCTGTTTAGACAGTTATGCTCGATAAAATGTGTCCGTCACAGATTCCTGAACGCACTGACCAAAAAATCTTCAGCAACAGCATGAATCATCATCAAGTATAAACCAGCCTTATGTAATGTGCTTTCCTTCCCTTCTGAGCTTCTGTAATACATGTGCTTCTCTCTCTCATTACCAATATCAACAGCAGCCTGTGGCTCCCTTCCTTTGTGCTATTATGGGAAAGTGGAAAATGACTGTCTGAATTGGACACTTTTTGCCAAACGTGTTCTAATTTTAAACAGACCACCACCTGGTCACAGCGGGAACACGACCTGAGAATACGACAAACACCCCCAATCGTTCTATTTAGCTGTTGTCTTTGAGTTGTGGGGTCAAACATTAATGTAAAAAAAGCAGTGGACTTCTGTGCAAAAGGCCCTGAACATGGCACTGCTAATGGTAATGTGTGAGTTTATGCTTCTAACATACATGCAAGCCATAGCTGTAAATAAAAAAAAAACTAGAGCCATCAGTATCACAATAAAGATGATCACTTTCACATGTAAAAAAGTAACTGTGACATAAATACCGTACAGGTACATTTGTAGCATACAGACACGTTTCTCCATAAATCCCTACATTCTGATATTATAAATAACTTGCTAAATAATCCCCAATTGAATAGCTGCCTAAAACAATGTCCTAAAGGCTCTCTAGATATATGAAGAATTTGTAGAAGTATGCATTCCCAGTGGGGATAATAATGAGCCAAGCTCTGTACACTCATGAAGCTTGCACCATTTTAGTGAAAGGAAAAATATAATGGAACATGTTACTTCTACTGTAAATATGCACCTCAAACACTGCAGCAGTAATACTATGTGTATGAACGGCTGCATAAGGAACAGCTCATCAGAGCCTTGCAGTCCTGTATACAAGGCAGTGATCACTTGGTGACTATCTATACCAGTAGAACTGCAGTAACATCTAAACGTACAGTACTGTGGCTGCCCTCTTACCTGAGGGGTATCTTTATGGCAATGTAGCGGTCAATGGCGATGGCCAGCAGGCTGAAGATGGAGCTCTGGGTGAGCACGAGGACAAAGCAGGCGATGAAGAGGCAGCCGTGGAAGTGGGCGCAGAAACCCGTGCTGATGGTGATGGCGAAGGGGATGGCCAGCACGCCCACCGCGATATCCGCCACCGCCAGCGACACCACGAAGAAGTTGGTGACGTTCTGCAGGTTGCTGTTCAGGCACACCGCCCAGCACACTAGCACGTTGCCCAGCACTGCTAGCACAGCGATCACCAGCTCCAAGATGATGTAGATCACGTCAGCATCTAGCATATTGAGGTGAGCCGCACACACACTGAGACTGAGCAGGAGGAGAAATGTAGGGTCACTTCAAAGTGCATAGCTGCAATTCAGCAAGCCACCACGGGACCACACCACCACCGCAGCAGGACAATTTTTGCAAGAAGTTCTGATGAAGGATCAAACCAGCCTTCTGGTTCAATTCCAAATGGTCCTAAACCAGATCAGCCAGTACGCTCTAAGACTGTAGGAAAGACACAACTGATGTGTATTCAAAAGTTCAATTAACCCCTCAAGACGGTCTGTTTTCCCAGTCCCGGTTGACTCTGACGTAATACCCAAATGGTCAATACATATAGAAGTACTGTTGCAGATGTCTTAAATCTGTTAAGAGATGCGTTTCTGTGTATTGGCACTGGCTTATTTAAGACTTAGTTAAGGAATTTGTCTTAGCACATTAACAGAAAGGCAAGTCCTTTTGCCATTCCAAATACTGACGATTCTGATTGGCCCTTTGTTTTCTTCAGTGTGTCAACAGATTCAGAGGTTGCATCCAAAACAACCCAACTCAGGGTTCAAGGCTGACTCTTGTGAAGACAAGACTACACACATGGTTGGAACAACTTTAGTCCAGAACAATTTCCAGCAGTAATGATTTGGCCTCCAAATGGTAGGTGAAAATGGGTAGATAACCATTCACTCATTGATTTTTAAACTGAGAAGCACTTAAGACAGTCCAAGTCTCTTTGATGGGTCAGTGAATAACCCAAACTGTCACTGAGTTGTGGTTAATCCAAGGACGACTTCTTATATTGCTGTTGACATACTGTTGAGATATAGCTTATTGTAATTATGTTCTGCAGCTCTGGTTGTTTGAAATGAATCTGATTTCTTCACTTTACTTCTGGTTTGTTCAGATTTACAGCCTTCCACGATTGGAATCTGAAATTAAAAAAAATAATATTATTATTTACACAGTAATTATTGTTTTTCATTGTTTGAAAAGGAGCTTTGTCATGTATTGAAAAAAATATAAGTTAACATTTATTACTGCTATTGATTAAATAATATTCTATTACTTTTGTAACCTCTTAAAAGACCAGAATTAATTATTAATCAAATGTGATTTGTAGATTGCTGAAAATGTATGAACATTCACAAAAAATAAGATCTGGAGCGGTATACCAACTACTCCCCACTCCCCAAGCAACCAGAAGGGGTTCAATTGAGCTTTTCATGAAACTACATATAGTGATATATACATTAGTAACAGATAACCTTAAGATAATCTTCTCCAGGTGTGAGATAAACAGCAATTTTAGATATTATACCCCACCTACTGTCTATATACATCCAAAAGGGACTCAACTGGTTCATTAGTTATTGCATGTCACAATTAAGTGTTAGAAGAAGAAGAAGAAGAAGAAGAAGAAGAAGAAGAAGAAGAAGAAGAAGAAGAAGAAGAAGAAGAAGAAGAAGGAAGCTGCAAGGAAACAGAATACCCCCTTGATGGTAGACATGAATGAGTTGCTGAGGACAAGTGGGCTTGTTCTATCCTGCAAATAGACTCACAATGGGTTTTAATAACATTTGAATCAACCCACAAGCTTTAGAAACGCTCTCCACAACACCCTCCGAGGTGTCTTCTGACAGCTCTTAGCTACTAGATATTTAAAAGCTATTGTTTCAGAGAAAGCAGCTTTAATAATTAGACATGTTTGCATTAAGCACTGTGGCAACTGTTCACATATACAGTAAATAGACATGCAGTTCACTGAAGACACTCTAAAAGCTTTGTGTAGCGGTTTGGTTGTCCTCATTCAGCTGGTCAGTTTATTTATTATTCATAGGGAGAGTATTCACTTTCTTATTTTGTCATGGAAACATTCAAGGGTCATATTTAGAATCAAAATATCAAACTTTATTTATGTTTGTAACATCTAGACATCTGGCCAGTCATGAGTCCCCCAAAAACCACATACATTTCTAGTTTGTTTTTGTAACAGTCTGTATTTACTAACAGTTATTTTCCAACAGAAAATGAACCTATTAGAAATTGATTGTTGAAATCTTTTTTTTAAGGAAAACAGCTTAAATGTACACTTTCTGGTAACTTTTTTTTTTGTAACTATCCTAATTAGCACAATCTATGTGTTCTTTTTAGTACTTTGTGTATCTAGATGAATTTGCTTATTTTGCAGGAAAAAATCTATATAAGAAAAATGCATTCTAAACATGAATGTTTTGCTGTCCTGGATGTCCTTATGGCATTCATTCAAATATAGGTTTGTAACTTGAATTACTGTAACTTGTTTATACTTGTTTAAGAAACAAACGACAGCCTAGTTTCAGGAATATCAAACACAATTCTGCAGACTTTTACATATACAACTTTGTTTTAAGTAACAAGCAATTTATGCGTGAAGTTTCATCCATTGATCCTGAAGAAGAGTCAAGTTCCCACAGTACACGCTGGCTTGATTTCCTGACGCTCCCCGTGGTTTAAGCAGATAGCTGATGTCTGGCTGATCTTCAAAGCAGATGTGCATTAACTGCATTTCTAATAAGGCGGCTTCATGTGAAATTCTCTGAATATGGGGATCGTGTTCTAAACCATTTCCTCATCTCAAGACATGCCGCCGGTGAAGAGAAACGATAACCATGAAAAAAATTTAATGAATGCCGACCCAAGTCTGATTGCCAGAGAATCTCACCGCTTTTCTTTTTTTTTTTTTATTTGCATACAGGAAAATTGCTGTTGTGCCAAAGATCTACTAGACTTTGTAATAATATGCAATGAGACCAGGGCAAGACACTTGATACACAGGTACCGACCGCGCTTTAACATCCATTGATTCTGATTACTTTGCTTTGATTGATATGATGTGTAGGAGTAAGAGCAGGTTACTGGGACTCACATTAACAGCCAGGTCTCAGGATCATATTAGTTGGAGTAGCTGGCTCGATTTCCAACTTTATCAATAACCTGCCAGTGGATGGAAGTTGCAATGTAATAATGTTTAAAATCTGAAAGGTGGGAAGGGCATGATGCACAACGTTCAACTAAGACACCACTGAAAAGCTGGGGAATGAGTTACCCTGTTAAATATTTTCCCTTTTGGAACTAGTTGAAATGAATGAACTTGTAGGTTGCAGTTAAGTATAATTTTTAGTACATTTATTTTTTCTGTTGAAAACTAGGCTAGATACCTGTGCTAGGCAAGCTGGATTGCTGAAGTCCACCGTGTACTTATTTCATTGTATTATTTAACTTATCTGAACAATCTTTCATTTGTAAGTATGCCGTTGTACTGCTTACTGTTGCACAGCCTCTGAGCCTTCTTAGCCATGTCACACTGTAAATTGGAGCTTGTGTCTAATGCTCTTTCCCTGGTTTAATAAAGGAATTGGATTGTGTACATTCAGATCCAATACCTCAATGTTAATCTTCTAACCTCAGGAATCTATTTCTGATACCTCCAGTAGGTCCTTCTGTTTCCAACATGTTACTGTCTGTTTCCAATACTGCAGGCCGAACCCTTTTTAAACTAATGGTTTGCTGTGTTTGCATGCTGACAGCATTTAATGGATGAAGCTGTATGAAAAATGGTTGAAGGTGAAGGGTTAACAGACCAGAGTCTTTTTTTTTTCCCCCTCAGGTACAAAATATTTCTAACAAAACCACAGACAAATCAATCACTTGATGTAGTGAAACACCGACTGTTGCAATAACGTTTTTAACTTAAGAAATAGATTAAAAAATAAATAAATACTGGGTGCTTTAGTACGACGTTCTCCGTGAGAAAAGGCGGGAAAGAAAAAGTAGGTCAATTTTACAGTCAATTTTATTTTAAAACACCAATGGGATCCTCATAAAGGAGCAACCCAAATGAAAACTGGACGCCGTGCCATATCCTGACTTGCAGCTGGACTTTCCGGGATGCCTGTTTGTCCCAGGGGCGAGGGGTGTGCTAGCTGGCCTCATTGTGTGCTAGCTGGCCTCATTGTGTGCTACAGTAAAGCAAACAATCAATCAGTCGCAGAATCAGCCTGTGAGCGTTCCTCACTTTCACACAAGCAGGACAGAAAACTTGATCCGCTATAATAAAGCCGCTGCGCTGCGCTGCACACACAGAACCAGTTTCAGTCAAAGCATCTAGTTGTTTTTTTTTGGTTGTCTTATTCTCAAATTTATTTCTTATTTTCTACAGTGTATTGTCATAGGCAGTGGATTTATAGGAACTTGATTGATCCACAGACTCTGGAGCATATTATATAGATAAAACACCACTGCTAAAAGCTCAGACTAATCCCAAAACAAAAGCAACAATTCTCAGCTCACCAGTCTTTGAAAATCAATTTAAGCGCCTTCATAACAAATCCCTCCCCACCCCCCCAGCCCAGCCTCCTGCTTAATGCTCCGATCCTATCTGTGAACACAGGCCAATTCATGAGTAGGGTCACGCTATGTCAAACTCCTGCTGCTTTCACATCACTATACAGTTAGGTGACATTCTGAGGTCAGTTCTCTAGCCAAAGGCAAACAGTTTCCCTTGAAGCGATGAACTGATAACTAATGAAACTGAAAGATTCTGTCAAATCAGCCCTTTTATTGCAATGGAGAAACGTGGATTCATTATACTATTGGGGGCATGAACAGCAATTAAGTCAATTGAACCCTTTGGACTGAAATTGATTTTGATTCACACCATAGGAAGCTGGACCGCATCACATAAATGGCTGATATTAATGACAGACCCCGATTAGCATTAATCATTGATTACCTATTGGGACTTTAGGCAAGGAAGTCCAATGTCAATGTCACCAACACATACAGTGTGTGTATACAGGCTAGCCCTGCAAATAAAAAGCAACTTCCTCAAATGATGTATGATATGAGACATGCAAGGGTTCAATTTTCTTCTATCAATGATTGGAACTTGACCCAGAGTACCAAGTATGAAGACAATAACTCAAAGCGTTAGGTCTTTACCATCCAAAAAACAAAAAGTCACATAACCCCAGTCAGGCAGCCATATGGGTGTAACACTGGAACTGATCTGGTATCATTGTACTGCAACGGATTAACAGTGTGTGTTGGTTCACAGCATTGGGATTTCTCTGGCATGTCACAATATAAAGAACTGCAGACGCTGCATTGCTATTGTAGTGCCACTGCACCGCCTTTAAGAATCATTGGATAAGTTCTCATTCCGCTCTCTTTTCTTATTATTTTTAATGGTATCAGTGGCAAGACGGGGACAATGGTTTCCCATTTATTAAAATGGAAGTGTGTTCGCATTCTGGGTCCTTGAAACGACACCCAATAGGGAGTACAATAAACAGCTACATTGTTTTTTAAAGCATTTTCGCAATTGTAAAAAAAGAAAAAAAAAAGTCTGACACAAATAAATGGTACCAATAAATGAGAAACACAGCAAAGGTTACAGCAATGAAATTCAAGGAACATTAACAGTTATAATAAGCAATTCTGTTTTCCCTCAATATCTCTCTCAAATCGGGAATGGTGCTTACTTCCGAATACAAACTCTTCAAGCATCATTTGTTAAGTGCTTTCCAAATATTTACAAATGTTAATAATTCCGTGTGAGGTGCATTCAGATTTAGACCAAACCATTTTCAAGAGCATTTTACAGCACTGGAGAATGAATGAACTAGGATTGCTACAACCACCTACCTTACTCCTAAAAATAAGCGGCTGGCACAAGCTGTTCTGAATTTACTGTTACTCAGCTTCTATATGTGCCATCTAGTCCATCTCTGTGCTTGTTACTTGGGTGAACCTTACTCGAATACCAGGTCCAGTCTACTACAGTACAAGTACTGGGAAAACAATATAATATCTTATCATTCATTTTGAAAGAATGTCCCTGTGTATCCCTCACTAATAATCAGTTAACAATGGAAAGCCTACGTGGAAAGGGACATCATTTCCAGTTAGGGTTCTCAGATAAGATTCCACTAAATATATGTATGCGTCGCACACTGTGGAACTTAAAAAAAAAACAGCACAGCTGCCAGAACATAAACAATCACATTAAGTCAGAACTTCAGAAATAGTTGAAAATCAGGCTATTCTCTAGAGTTTCATTGTACTCGTGGGATAAGAAATTCCTAGGCAGTGGCCAAAACAAATAAACTATCGACATCGGTCCAAGATTGAAAAACCCTTCACAGTGTTACCAGTACTGACGATCAAAAACCCTGCAACACTAACACTTCACAGTGTTACCAGTACTGCACGATCAAAAACCCTACAACACTAACACTTCACAGTGTTACCAGTACTGCACGATCAAAAACCCTACAACACTAACACTTCACAGTGTTACCAGTACTGCACGATCAAAAACCCTACAACACTAACACTTCACAGTGTTACCAGTACTGCACAATCAAAAACCCTACAACACTAACACTTCACAGTGTTACCAGTACTGCACGATCAAAAACCCTACAACACTAACACTTCACAGTGTTACCAGTACTGATGATCAAAAACCCTACAACACTAACACTTCACAGTGTTACCAGTACTGCATGATCAAAAACCCTAAACTACTCTAACACTTCACAGTGTTACCAGTACTGATGATCAAAAACCCTACAACACTAACACTTCACAGTGTTACCAGTACTGCATGATCAAAAACCCTACAACACTAACACTTCACAGTGTTACCAGTACTGCATGATCAAAAACCCTAAACTACTCTAACACTTCACAGTGTTACCAGTACTGACGATCAAAAACCCTACAATACTCTAACACTTCACAGTGTTACCAGTACTGATGATCAAAAACCCTACAATACTCTAACACTTCACAGTGTTACCAGTACTGATGATCAAAAACCCTACAATACTCTAACACGTCACAGTGTTACCAGTACTGATGATCAAAAACCCTACAATACTCTAACACTTCACAGTGTTACCAGTACTGATGATCAAAAACCCTACAATACTCTAACACTTCACAGTGTTACCAGTACTGATGATCAAAAACCCTACAACACTCTAACACTTCACAGTGTTACCAGTACTGACGATCAAATTGATCAGAAAAAGTGAATTTTGAATTCATTTTCTGAATTAGATTCTGCAATTCGATTTGAAGGTATACTGTAGGTTACAACGTATATGCAATTTGATTTGCTTGTTGCTGTCATAACTACCATTCCTGTTAACCACACAGTGATTAGGTCAGGCCAATCTATAAACCTATAACTGAAACCATAACAACCGAGACCAGTTTAGAAGATTAGAAAAAGAAAAAAAAACAACCAGCGTCTGTCCACTTCAAAATTACTTACCGAGGGACACAAACAATGCTCTCTTTCTTAGTACTGCGTTACAAAATGAACACCATACTGAATACATTGGTTTTAAATGTAAATATGTGAGTTAAGTTTATCGCCTAGTCAGTTTAATACACTGTAATCCATTTTAAGTGATCAGAGAATTACTGCAATGGTTCACTTCCTGCGCACAATATTGTGGTTGTGACTCAGTAATTATTGAATATTATTGAATATTTACTTATCAAAGTATTTTAGAGGTGTAATAAAAAAATGCTATTGATTTCTGAGAATCCCATTTAGAGTTGGGACAGGAACCATGTGAATGTTGATCACCCTGCTGAACCGAATCCCAAACTCCTAAGTAGAACCCAATGTTGGCTGTTTAATCTGACAGAACAGAGGGAGGAGTGCGAGGTGCACATAAACAAACACACTGTTATAACAGGGATCGGAAAATAATACCATGCTGTACTATACAAATACAGCAAAACGAATACTGCATCTAGCTGTTTGGCGATTTGCAGGGGTAGTGGGAGTTGAGGTGGAATGAACTACAATAAAATAACATTTGGTACGGCTTAGTGAGCATGTGCTCTGTTAGGGCGAGATCAATTAGAAGGTCACAACATTAACTGTCAGCTGCTCTTAATATAGTGTGAATGTCGGAAGCAAATTTGGAATGCTAGCGGTTCCGCCCAGTCAGCACTGAACAATTCCACATTCTACAGTGAAGCAAAACTACTGACAGGCAGGTACACAGTATCTCACATGGAACGTACTTTTTTAGAGTTTATAAAATGAGTAATTTGACAGGGACACAGGGTAAACAAGTGTCCTAGTTTGAAATGCGTTCTACATGTTTTCTTTTTCCCTGGAAGACGCTTAATAGCAAAACGAATGCAATTAAGAAACAAAATGAAGCACAGGGAATGATAAAGACATTTTAGTTCAAACACAATGATTTGTTGCACATTTTTACTAACCAATATGTCTAAACGGTTATAAAATTTGATACCCGATAAAGCCCATGCAAAGAGACAATCCTTCAGTCAATTAGCTAGATTTGCTTGCAAATCGACCCCATCAACACAAGTAAGGCTATTATTGCTATTTCGAATGGTCTCTATGAGCGTAGTAAAACGATTAGATGGACGATGGACACACCAAGAGGGGTGGTCCGCTTTCAAAACAAACAACTCACATCCTCTGACTAAATAATTGGTGGATCTCACCTTAACTTGGTAAGTACCTGAATAGATCTGTTTACCGTGTTTGCCGCATGCTGTCAGACACGCAGTGCGATTTTAATCGTTCCGGTCCCTGGGGGGTTTTGCGTTGCAGTTCAAAACAAAGCCAACTAAACAAACACCCTCAATTAAGTGGCAGGTAACGTGTCCTAAGACTTGCAAGCTGCGCACTCCTTCAACTACTAGATTGTTAAAACTCCCATACACTGTATAGTATATTCTTGCGAAGAGTTGCTTTTATACAGCAACCTGTTGCTAGCATATCTTCATTTGCCACTCTTCACATGATATAACCACTAGTATTACTGATCGTGGTACATGCACTACCGATTATTTATTCGAGCATATACTGTACAGCACTATCCTCATATTTTTATATTATAAATGATTATTAATCTAAATGCATATTAAGGTAAAGAAGCTATAATGCACAGAATGCCGGTAAACGTGAATAGAACACCTAGATAAGCACTTGTACATACACTAATCGGCATAACAAACCGCTTTTTAAATATGTATGACACGTTCTTACCATTAGGCGTGTATACATGGCAATACATCTAGCAGTGTTAGTTTGGGGTTATATTGAAATACTGTGCGCGCAATACAGCTCCAGCTACAGTATGTCTGTCACTGATGATGAGGTGAGCACAGGCAGTACTATCTGAGCTAAAGTATGATAGATAATGACACCGCTTTATTAAGTTTAGATGATGCTAAACTAAAACAAGTGTGTTTTACTACCCTATTGTATGTTCTATAAAGCAGGGGACAAGAAAAAGTCATTCACTGCGTGTGTTTCTGAGGGGTTCAACTCCACCTTTTGTTTTTTGTCCCTTAAAGCAAGCATCATGTACGTGTAATCTGGGTGTACAGCTTCCTAGCCGAGTCCCCACCTATACCGCAGGGTACATTGTCATTTTCTGCAGCATAATCTAGCCTTCCATTCAGGAAATGAGGTCTGCACACGTACCTAATTTGTTCAGGCTAAATAAATAACTGTTATTGAATGATCTTTATATGAGTTCCGCATCACAGGACTAGAGCTTCTGCTTTGCTGTTCACTGCCCATACTGTACGAGAGAATTACAGTGCACTGCAATTACCAATGTGTAAGGCTGTTAGGTTGTAGTGTGGTATTAAACTATTACAGTCCAGTTGTTTTTACTGGAACTAGCCTACAGTAGTCCAACTAAACAAAAATCTGTCCATTTCTTAAGATAGCAGTTCAAATTTTGTTAGTACAATTTAGAATCTACTTTTATTCTATACTTTAATGAATTACTATAACGTGTTGATATATAATAAATACAAATATTACATACCTTTTAAAATCCAAAAATAAGACTTCTGATAAAGTACTCCAAAAAACACCATTAAAGAAAAAGTGTTTCTGGTCAATGTCTTTTTGTAAGCTTATTCGACTATGAAAAATAATAATAATAATAATAAAACATTTCTTAACGTCCTGAATTTTGAGGTTGACTTCCAGATGTGAATGAATGCCGAGGCAAGCAGAGCTTTCTTGATACAGATTTTAAATCACCTGGAATTTAATAAATAAACCGATATACCCTTTTATTTGAAGTATTCATTTGCCCATCGCATCTTCTGGTAAAGTTATTTGCCTGCAATTCCATTCAATCGGTGGAACTAGAGTATGTTCTTTGATGTAAGTTTCGGCCACATGGTTTCAATTTGATGCACTGTCTTTAGATAGCTTAGTTTTCTGTTTTTTCGGTTATGAGTTAGAACACAGAAATAACTATTTTCCACCTTTGCAGTTCGCACTTTTGATATGCTCCCGGTTTATGATCAAGTTAATTTATAGCATAAAAAAGCTTAATCGCTGTATAGGCTTTCGGATCCTCAGCATGGTTGTTCTTGGTGGATGCTTCGCAGATCGCAGGTAGTCTGATACAGTTGTTTCCTCTGCTGTTTTATTCGCTGATTTTCGTTTCTGTTTGCGCAGTCAGTCACACATGCACTCTTGCACATCTTTAACCCGTCTGGTTTTGTTTCTGAGTTTGGAGCCAAGCTTCAGGTTTTGAAGAAGGCAGAATTAGCCAATCAGAACGCAGACCCCTGCAAAAACCACGTGATTCACACGATACTCGAATGTGCATCCACTAGCAATGCATTGATCCATACAATACCGGAATTGCGCTTTTAAACTTGATTATTGAATAAGCAAATTTAATGCATGTTCCGGCTATTCAAACATGGTTTTAGGATAGTGGTACAGTACCTTCGACTGATGTGTATCTGTTACACATAATCAGACCTATTCTGTAACTTTGTCAACGTCTCTGATTCGTGCTGCATCCCACAAATGGAAGCCTCTAGTTTCAGTGTG
The DNA here is from genome assembly GCF_902713425.1 of Acipenser ruthenus. Taxonomy (NCBI): domain Eukaryota; kingdom Metazoa; phylum Chordata; class Actinopteri; order Acipenseriformes; family Acipenseridae; genus Acipenser; species Acipenser ruthenus. The sequence continues at coordinate 7,105,387 of NC_081209.1, forward strand.
TGTGAAGCAAGAAACTGCCGTGGGTGGTCAATCTGCTTCAGAGATCTTTTTATATATAAAAAAAAAAAAAAAAAAAAAAAAAAAAAAAAACCAGTAAAAACAGGCTTGACGAGATATAGAAAAAAAACTTCTGGAAGTAAGGTACAGGTGCTTATCACCGTCTTATATTATTTTCTAAATGGGGCCATAGCATTAATCAGCTAGTTATTTAAATCCCATCATGATCTTGCCTGTCAATCAGACCAGAGGGTAAATTGACACTATTTTATAAGCCCGTATTTAAAAAACAGTATTATAGCATAGTAGTAGTCTTTTCTCCAGTCTGTCGTTTATTACATCCTAGTGCTGCAAGCAGTTGCTGAGGGAGCATACCTGCAGTATTTGGGTTATAGAGGTTTGGCTGACTTATTTCCAGGGGAGAACCATGTGTCTTTATAGCTCTACCTTTAAACAAACTGGACTGTCAACAAGGTTTGCTTTCCGATAATACAATCGAGTGTCCAGAAGGCTGCACTGCCCATACTTGGGGTTGCCTCCTGTCTCAAGGTGTGTGGCTCAAGCTTGCATCACTTGTTAGTTGTTGAAGTATGAAAAAAGTTTAGAACGTGTCCAGACTTTAATATTTTTGTCACACATGTATAATCCCACCGGAGGCCAGGGTTTGGCACAACATAGCTTCCAGTGCACCTCACAAAATCACTCACTTTTTTAGTTTCACTTGTAGCTTTTGCCATTGCCCCCAACCTTCATGTGCACCACATTCATTAAAAAATACAGAACAAAACAAGCCAACCTAGTCATGCACAGAAGTGGAATGATATTAGTGTGGAAGACCTTCTGTTGTACTGAATATCCCTCTGTCAGGGTCAATTTCTCTCTTCTGCTCACTTCTCCTTTGTCCCCGAGTTCTGTCTGCAGTGTATTGTGTTGTTGGTATAAAAAAAGGAACTTATTCTCTGTCTGCATCTCTCTCTCACTCTCTCTCTCTCTGCCACTCTCTGTCTACGTCTGAGTTTATAAGGGGGGGGGGGCTATGAAGTCATTTGATCACTGCACTGCTCGCTCTCGCTCTCGCTCTCTCTCTCTCTGGCTCACTGTAGATATACACAGGATACCCATAAAGGATTGTGTTTTTTTTTTTTTTTTTTTTTTTTATCCAACATATAGTGAAACTTATTTAATGCGAAGTTCTTGTCTTGTTTTCCATTAGTAATGTATGTGTGTTTTGTGTGGCTCTCTGAGAATTTCATCCAAGTAGCTGGATGGTTCTGCTTTATTAATAAATGATTGTAAAATAGATAATCTATTTTAATCCCATATACTATTTATGAATTACAGTACAGGGAGTAATAAAATCAATCCCTAGTCACCCCATCACTGCAGTTAAGTGTTTAAGATCATTATACAGTAATTCCAATTTTCCATTCAGGATTCATGACAAGAAAATAATGCCCCTGCTATTTTGGTATCACTTGAGAATGAAGTGTATGGTGCTGGTTTTTTGTTTTGTTTTAATAACTGAATAATTTTAGCTCTTCGTTACAAGAAAGAATCTGTAAGATGAGAAGCTAATTCTTGCATTCAGTGATTCAAAAATGTCATACCGTGATTACACAGAAGAGAGACAGCCTGCAGCTGAGTGGGTCTGCAACCAAATACCTGGTGGAACTTCATGATTGGTGCACAGGAAATTAGAAATACAAAACAACATGCATTGAATTCTATAGGTTTGGAATAATAATTGAGGATAAGACGAGGTATTCATTCATACAGCATCAAAATGCTCAGTCAGAAGATTATGCGAAACAAAGTCATGTAGTAGACTGTTTTGGCTATTGTCTTTCTAGTGTACTCATTAGGAACTGTGTATGTTGGTATTTCTATAATAGGAGTATCCCTCCCTGTGAGTGCTCAATGTTGACAGCAACCATGATTATGACCTGTAGAGGGGAAGGGTGGGTGAACTAAAAGAAAAAGGAAATAGAGAATCATACAGAACACAGCCTTCCATGTAGGCAATGTATCCCTTTTCAAAGAGAAACAGTCATCCTGCAGAACCAAGCTGTCATCTAATCAAGGGAAAACCAGCTTGAGAAACGGAAAAGTACTGGCATCTCCATCGAGCACATGGTGGACAATGACAGGATGTTACTATTGAGATAGAAGGGCCTGGGGGTGCAAGGGATCAGCTGTCCACAGGATTTTTATTTATTTTTGTCCGTGTAGAATATCCTAAAGCTTATGCTCAACCTGGTAACCAGTGTAGCCACAAAACAAAACAAACAATGATACTAAATCTCTACAACAATTAACAAAATAGTTCAAATGATAAAGGTGTAATCATCCACAGATGAGTCTGTCAGTTTATAGAAACAGGTTGCACTGTTTTTATTTGTGACAATGTAAGATTGTAAATGCAGTGTTTGTCAGCTGATAGAGGAGATAGGAGCTGCCAGTGGCATTCTGTAATGCAGTATAAACTGAGCATGTTAAACTCAGCTGTGAGACTGCTCATTAGAGAGAGCGAGAGAGAGACTGAGATATGTGACATTTGTTTTATTTAATGTACATTTAAATGTCAAAATCTGGTAGCGATAAAATATCTCTTTCACAAAGGCTCCCTGTAGGCGGGATCGAAAAACAACCCACTGTAATCCAAACACAGGCCAGAACAGGTTCACAGCACAGCTCAGGAGAGTATGCAGCGTCCGTGTTTATTTAAACCAGGCCATGATATTGAACAGTCATGACAGGATCCAGAGCACTGTGAGACTCTGGGAACATGTATATATATAATATAAAGCATGCTGTTCTAATTCTTTAGCAATCTGAAATAAAAAATAAAAATAAACACATGTTAACAAAACTGTTTCATTATGCCATTGATCTAAACTAGGTGCTTACATACAGTAGTCCTTTAAAGGGATGGTAGCTAACTTGGATTGAAGGCTAACATTGCAGTCCAGTTAAATTGTGACTGCTGTTTGAGTTGACAATGCTTTGATTTGACCATTTAAAGGGATCTGTGTAATGTGCAGAATGCAGATTGATCAGCACATTGCCTCACATATATATATATATATATATATAATATGCACTTGGTGAGGAATCATTGGACACTAACACCCATGTTAAACACTGGAAAGGTCACTGTCTCCACATCTTAAGACTGCTGTTCAAACATACAGGCTTGACTACAAAAACAGCAGACGTGACCCAGGCGAGCAAAGCAGTTCCTGTGACTTCAGCATCACTCTCTTTTCCTGCATCACAAAGGCAGGAACTGAAAACGCATGAGAGGAATTCCAAAAGCACAAATTAGTTACTTTTCTCAATCATGGGGACAAATAACTGAGAGTGCCAGCTAAAAACCCTCTGCCAGATGACAGCTTGTGTGTAACTAGCACAGGTTGTTTTTTTTGGTTTCCCCAAACGCTCATTACACCTTGTTATTCAACCAGATCTTGCATGATTTCTAAATTGGGCAGCATTTTATAGATGGAGCGCACTGAAAAACTGGCAAAAAAATTACAAAGTGAAATGGCATCCATCAGTGTTTGTTTTGCACAGTGTAGTTACGTGCACAATAGCGATGAAGTTGTAGCAATGCTATTCAGATATTGATGATTAGCTTGCAGTATTGAGCAGCGCACAGAGAACAACATTGTTCATAGATGTACTGCACGGCTGTGTACATGCAGTGTTGCACTGATGGTTTGTGATAGGTTATTGTAGTGCCTGTTTACGGAGACATTAAAAGGCATTCTGCCCAATTTCTTTTTTTCCATTAGCTCTTAATTCAATTCATATCCATTCCATTAGATGTGCTGGTCATAAAGCACTGCTGTGTTTTTATTTACGTATTTATATATTTTTAATTCTAATCCACTTCTAATTACTTTGTTCATCACAAAACATAATAGATTGTGAAGTTTATAATTAGAAATCCCATGCTTGTGAGTAACAGATGGGCAGACAGATTTAGTTGAGAAACGAGGTCAATGCGAATAATAATAAGAAGAAGAAACGTTTGCCAGTCAGCTGGGAGTTTAATGCAGTCGCTAGTCTGGAAGCAAGCATTCCTTTATGTAGAGCATTTCTCAAATGAAAGATGCAGAGTATTTTCTGTTATACATATATACACACACACAGTATATATAAATAAATCATGTCTTCTAATTAACAGTTTGGGCACACTTACAAAGGTCAGATGGAAGTCTGTGACATTGTGTTTCACACAGAGAAAAGGGCATCTCTCTTCAAAGTGTCATGCAAGTCCGCTGCAGGAGCATCCTGCACAGAAGAGTACAATCACATTCGGTTCAATGGAGAAAAAAACCCCCTTCGATCACATTTTGTTAAATTACATTTCTAGACATTTTGAAAACTGTTTATGTGATCTCTACTACTGGGTACTAGAAATTGTCCTGACTTTCAAAAGAAACATATATGCATTATAAAGACTAGCATAAGTAGGACACTTGACATGGCACAACTATACATACAGTGATTGAAGAGACTATAGATTAGTATATAAAAATACTATTTTATAAAATACTATTCGTCCAAGGTTCTGTGCTGTCTGAGAAAGGGAAGCCATAGATCTGTTTTATCTACCAAACCTTGCTCAGATAATATGATCGAGTATAACATTGTGCTGAGCTATTCGCTCTTCTTGCATTCCTCCAACTACAGTATACTATACTGTTTATTTATCCACAGGCACCTGTGGATTTGCTTTGAACGATAAGAAAGCTCAGTGTTTACCAATCCCCTGACCAGCGGCCAGCCATGTGATGAGGGATTTGGACTTTCCTGTCCAGATCACACCAGACATCCTCTCCTCATAACAAAACCTAACCTTCCTTCCAACACTTAAACTTTGATCCATCTGCAGTTTGTACTGCAATAGAATAAATTAAACTAAGGGGACCTGTGCCAGGATTATAATGGAGGCGCTGTTTATGGAAAATGTTTTCAATGGAGAGCTAGTGTGAAAATCCAGATTAACTGGATGTTTTCAACAATGAGCTACACATTACAAGGGTAATGGGACTTTGGATGTATCTGTATTTTATAATGTTTACAACATGAATTGTATGATTTTTTTTTTTTTTAATTGATTAACTGATATTTACATCAAATGCATTCTCTATGGCTTCAAAGGGAATATGTGGCTTCACTGGCAATTGCTGTGAAACTACTGACTCTTGTTATGAAGTGTTACCGAGATTGCAAACAGGCTGGCATTTCCAAAATAGCATCTGGCCAGGGAATTCTACCACATGAGCTGAAGAAGCATCTCCAGCAGTAGACCATGCCCCTTCTCTTACTGTCTTATCAGGATCACATTCCACCACTGCAATGGACACTTATCTAGGAAAAAAGACTCTACACAGAATTTGCTAACATGCGATATATGTACTGTATCATCAGTCAGGTAATCTGTTAACCTTTCTTGCCAGACATGAAGGGGTTTCTGCAGTGTGCTGCCAATACATCAGGAATACTGTGGCTGTGTTTTTCCTGCCTCTGGGTACTGTAGTATCTTTTCATTCTCATATTGTCTTTTGCTTTCTCAATACGTTATTTCATGCTGTTGCTCGATACTCAAACGGGGTTGTGGAGTGCCAAGTAAGGTCAAAATAGTATCCTGGAATGGGGAGTTCAGCACATTTTCTCCTGCGTTGTAAATTCTTCCACGGAATTCCTTTTGGAATCCAAGGAAATGCCTTGCATTTCCAAAGGAAAGGTCTGAACTTCAGTGGAGAAAGAGTGTAGCTGTTAAAACGAAATGCAGGATGCTAGGGCTCGGTGTTGCACTGAGATGCAAGTGCCCTCATGCTTGCTTCACATCCTCCAACCTATACATGTGTTTCTGTAGCACCTTTAGTGAGCTCCAGCTCAATGTGCTGTGCGACGTTTTCAAAAAATAACACCCGACCCGCAGCCTTTGAGGGGGGTTTTCGAGGCATGTTACTCCTTAAAGAAAAAGTAGCTGGAAATGATTGCTTTTTTAATATTTGTTTGAATCCTTCCGAATAGTTCTGTTTCCTGTTCCCATATTGAGTTCTTATTTCTCTAAATCAGCTGTTACCTGGCTTTGAGTTTGTCTGGAGAATCCTAAGTGCCAGGACTAAACAGTCTTTTAAAAGAAGCTGCTTCAGGCTCTTTGACACAGTGGTTTATCAAATGCAAGGTCCCTCGGAGTAGTTGAGCACCTGTAACCATTCCCCTTCAGAATCAAGGCTTTTGAGACACACAGTTTAAGGAGTTCACTGCATTGCCTTCTCATTTACACTGATTCATGCATGATGGCCATTCTGTTAATAACGTTGGATACAAATATCTTCTGGAGGCGACGGGCTGTTTTTCAAAATGACAAATCCCTGGATTCCTCTCCTAGTCAAGCACATGTCACAGTGTGTAATAAATGCTGCACCTGCCCTATCTTCATTCCTTCAGACAGTCAAATGCATTACCAGGAAATGTATAATTCAAGGGTCATGCATCACTTGGTTTAAAAAAAAAAAAAAACTTTTCATGGATATTGAAAGTCCATTTGACTTTGCAAACACAAAATGTTTGGCCATAGCTGTAGGTAAAACTTTTTTAGGCAATGGTAGGAAATCTGTTTGGAAGTGTGTCAGCTGATAAGTGGAAACCAAAACTGGTCCAAATCTAAAAATAATAAAGCTGATTTAAAAAAAAACCACACATATTAGGTATATGAAATGGTTTGTATAAAACAAAGATGAAGGTAACCTTGCCCAAAAGCATTGAGGTTGGCTTCAAATGTATTGGTAAGCGTTGATGGGGAATTAGTCTTGTTTGACGGATCCAGAAAGTGACTGGAGTCTGTCTCTGGTCTCTCAAGTGCTTCCACATGACGCAGATTCCTTTTCAAGTGCCTCTCATTACAGCTGGTGACCCCACTTACTGTAGTAATTCAGTACCGCTTACAAACAGCACATCACTTACTGAGAAACTACAAAGACATAAGCACCAAAAACAAGTTTTGCAATGCAATTTACATGCTTGCTTGTTTGTTTGTTTATTCATAATGTTTGTATTTGTTTAACAGGAACTTTTTTGCACAGGCTCAGGAAGTCCTTAAAGGTAAGATACACTTGGGTTCTGTTTATTTTTTTATTTCGTTTATTTTTCATATAGCTTAAATACAATCACATCTTGGAGCTGTCTGTGGTTTAAAGATCAATTTGTTCATTATTTGTTCTCAGATCAGTTGAAGTACTACTGCTGATATTACAATTGATCATCATATACCTAAGGCAGAGGAACCTCTAAAATGTAAATGTTTGAAGTCTGTGAAAATCTGATATTTTATGTTTTCAACAAGTTACGCATTACAAGGGTAATAGGATTTTATGATATTTAAACAGCCCCGTGTATAAAAGGTGTATCTGGATCCCAAAGGATACACGCCCTCTTGGACTCTGTGCACATTAGAATTGAATGTTTCTTATTTGTTATTACTGTTCTCTGTAATGGATTTGATTTCTTTGGGTCTCAATAATCACCAGTTCAAAGGGGAATTCAATCCAATTAACAGAGTTCTGTCGGGTTGTAAGAGGTTATACATTTTGTATCAAAGTCAACCAGCCTCTAGCATTAGTCGATGCTACCAATTGCCTGAATGCACACTATGTTTATTTATAATAAAAGATGTCCCGTAGGCTGAAAACATGCCTTTTAAATAATGCAAGGTACTGTACTGTATATGTTCACGCAGCAATCCGAATCACAACGGCATCTATTTCAAAGTATTGACAGCGGTCTTGAACTAGGCCCCTGGCTACTCCGTACCGCTGTCTGTGTCGGGTCTTATTGCTTAAACATGCTTCAGTCAGCTCGTTATAATGTCATTTTCTGCATTTTCAGGTCAATAAGAGATTGACCGCCATTGCCTACAGAGTGGGTTATTACACAGGGATAAGTGGGCTGGTTGCCTGGCTACTGCAAACCAAATGCATTCATCTACTCACAGAGACGTCCACAACAGTGTTCACTTATCTATGCACAAACTAAGCATGCCTACTTTACACTGATTTGATTTTTAAAAATAGATTTGGCAAGTGTCTTTGTGTTTTACTCACCTAAATGATTTTAAAGTGTTTATAATGCCATGGGCTTTAATGATTACAATTATGATGTCACTACTAATTTGTGTTTTGGTCTGCCTGCTGTAAAACATTAAAATGTCATGCATACGGCTCAGTTCAGTTTTGATTAATTTTGCTGTTTTGGATTCCTTCCATGTACCATTGGATTAAACTGATTATTTTCTGGCAAATGTTATTACATTGTTTTACAAGCTCACTTGCCCATTTAATTGTGATTAAACTCTCATTAAAATATATATAAAAACAGACTTGCAATTATTAATGAGCTAATCATAGAGCAGACTTCTGCCAAAAGGCTTAAAACCTGGAATCATGCAACAGAATACAGAATGCCTATGTGTTAATTTATTTTCAAAGCGGAAGCAAACTTTCTTGGGACTGGGATGCATTCTAATTTCTCATTTTCATTGCCCAGGACCGACTGGCTGAAGCGCATCATCTTTTTAATTGAGAGAATCCAGTTTGTGTCTAAATCTACACACTGAGACCAAAAAGTAAGTCAGTGGCTGAGCCAGAAGTGCATTTAGAACCCTAGACATCCGCTACAGCAGACAATATGCAAACCAACCGGAAGCCTGTGTGTGGGCAGCAAGAGAACGGAATTCAACCACAACAGTGTGCCATGCACCAAGTCATGATTTGCACCAGTACTGGCCAGTTTACTTTTCCTGATCAAGTGGATTCACACTGTAACATCTTTTGATAGGGATATATTTTTTACTCCTATCATTAGCCCAAGTTAGTTTAGCCGTTATGGTGCAATTTTCCCCTGCACAATAGCGTTTTTTTTCATTGTTTTTTAATAATGATGTAACAGTTCAAAAATCTGATAATGGTTTTAATGTTGCTTAGACACCGGTATCTGCTCAATACATTTCCAGCAACAAATTTATATTTGTATACAAAAAATAAACAAAACGCCCAGGTAAGTAATGAAAAGTAATACATAACTTAATATACAGCCATACTGTTGCCTGTTTGGAAGATGACATGAAAACAAAGACACACACGCAAATACTAACTCAAACAGAAAGAAAGCCTTAGCGGTCTCATTATACATTCAAGAAGATATACAAAAAACATAACATACAAAATAATAAGTGTTATTGATAGACATCATTTTGCACGAAGAATAACAATAGTGACTAAGCTGTCACCTTTCATTGTGTAAATCTTCGGCTAGGTAACAGTTAGATACAGCATCCCCTTTTAATGAATTACAAGGCAAACAGTAACTGATTGTCTCAATTCAAACCTGTAGCATCAATAGTGTGCAGAACTTGAAATGCTCAACTGTTCAGTATTTAACCCCAATGTTGCAACCCACCTACACCAAAACATGTAACACGCAGTGCAGCCCGCAATCAGACCTTTAATGTTTTGAAGGATTAAATACAATATGATGTTGAAATTAGATTCTTGTAGGTTTCCTTAAACTTTAAAAGCTACACGAATACAAAACTGTACTTAATCCATCAAAAGATAACAACTTAAAAGAAAATGTGATTAAGCAGTTTTTGCAGCATTTCTCCATTGTTCTGTATTGACAGGTTTTACAGGCTACAGCTGCTGCAAGTGCTGTATGCCAGTAATCCAGAGAGAGGCTGCTGTATCCTTCGCAGTGGATGTCCAAAGTCATGCAATAAATAAAACAGAGGAAGCAGGCCATACAGATCACGGGTCCCCAGTTCATCCTGCCAGGCCATGTTTACTCATTAAACCCTTTAGCTCCTGGTACAGTAATCGTGAAAGTGGTTCTTTTTGACCAAACCAATCGCAATCCTCATGCAAACCCCTGTGCAGTAAACTGAACTAAATAAAATGTGTTCCATAGGCACCTGAGATGACTGGAGGATAGTTGTACTTTAGAAATGTACTGCCCAAAAATAGGTAATTAGAAATACAAGAGACAGAGTATATAGATGTTAAACATAACTTGAAGCGAGAGGTGCACGGAAGTGTCAGTCCATTGAAGCCGACTAACCCAGGGGGCTTGACTGGCAGACTGCTTGTAACATTAAAAATATACACCATCCCTACTGCCTGTGAAATATCTTTCAAGCTCCAGAATCTGTTTAACCCCCTCTAAATGCTTTAAAAATGACAGGCCCCGAGCTCAGCATACTGCTTACGCTTATGTGGGAGTCAAGTGATGTTTAACAGCCTAGTCCTTGCATGGCCTGGCAGTGGAATACAGATACATTTTAATTTGACTGCTGTAATAAAAAAAAGCTAAGCTCTAAATCATCAAAGCTATTAAGGCAGACATTTTTATCTGAACATATCGTTTCAAAGGATCCAGTTCGAACCCTCTTCCAGGTGTCTTCATAAGCGGCAGCTTATATCCTGGCAGGCAGGTAGACTCAACAATGGCACAAACCATGTGTGAAGTCATAAAAATAGCTTAACTTTACAGTCCACAAAAAAAGCATGATTCAAAAGGCAACTTGTAAGGAATTAGGAAGAAATGTGTAACCACCCCTTAAAATGGACTGCACCCATTTTTTATTTTTGTGCTTTTAAAAAAAAAGAGTGAGGATTCAGGCATTTCTTAATACAGCCCACACTCGTGCCTCGTAATACTGACATCTGGGGTTATTGCTGATGTTTGATTTGATTCATTTTTCACTTTTGGAAACCACAATAAATTGTAAATTTGTGGTTTTTACCAAATACGTCATTCCCCAAATACTTGTACAGTACAGGAGGGACTTTCTAAGAGATTGTAGAATGGGTTCCAGCATTGTGATCTTGAAGCCTTGAGATGAGTGCACAGTACTACGTGAGGCTGAGCTACCATCGCCCCATGGATGCCACAAAACACAATGGCTGCCAATGCTTCACTCGAATGATGACTTGTCTAGATTTGGTTGTTGGGAGTCATGAAAAACAATGGATTTGTGTTGCTGTGGAAACCAGTAACAGAATGAGAAGGGAAAACAAGAGCGGTCCATGTCAGGTTTTTTTTTTTTTTTTTGTCCTAGTGAGGTTAAAAACACATCCTTGTGCAACACTGGCTTTTTAAAAAGTGTTTGGTATCGATGACTATAGCATCCACAACACAAAAGCCCTAACTTCACAATAACAAAATTACAATTTTGGCTTGAGGCTGGCATTCTCACCTCCACTTGTAAGTTATTTTGTGTGAAATGTCCCCATTACCAGCTACAAAGGAGAAATAACAGCACCATAAAAATGGTGCTATGAAGGTGGTTTATTCATTCGGATGACACACTTGTGTAGCTAACATCTAATCAATTAACTTCTGGGGAAATAGCTTTGTAGACGTGCTTCTTTTTGTTTTTAAGCAAGTTTCAAAATGCTTTAAGTGTTTAAATAAAGTGTGAAACTATGAACTACCACTGCAATCAGAAATGATGCAGTGTAAAGGTGAATGGGTAGGACTTGACTATACTGTACCAATACTATCGTTTCCTCTGAACTGTGCTGCGTCTAAAAGCTTGTACCCTATAAGATTAATGCCTGCTGCATTAGAGCGCAGAGGTTCTATGTGGTTATTTCATGTGCTAGTTTCAGTACTAAATTGGGATTTCAGCTTGACTAAAAACTTCAAGGCAGTGCTAAAGCAGCAAAAAATGACAGAAGCTACTGCTACAAAAAAGAATTTTTTTTACGTTGTTACCCAAGTTGGAAAAAGCGTTGACTACTCCTGAAATCATCCTGCAAAAAAGGATTTGAGTCCCTCCCACCTTGTAACGTGGTGTTGCACAGCTCAGTACCAGTCTGTATTCAATGCATGATTAGCTTCTATACATGGTGCAGCCAGGCAGATTGTAGTACTATTGTGACACCTTATTTTCTTGATCCCTGGAACGCCTTTTACCGCAATAAAAGCAATCAGAGGGTTTTTTGTTTCCTTCACTAAAACTTAACTGTGATAATGTCCCTGCAGTCGTGTCCTTTCCCTGGATGAGTCTCTCCCACCAGCAATTGGGTGTGGCTGTAATTACTATATTAGACAACATACAGTACTGTGTGCCTCCCATGTGCAGCTGGTCAGTATTGGTGGATGGGATTCCCAAAGCAGTCAGCTTGTATCTAGAGGTGTTGCTGACTGTGGTGTCTGTTAGCTTTAATGCTGTTAAGTTGGGTATCCCTGCATGTTGCTGGGAGTCTGTTTGCAGCAGGTGATTTAGTGGTTGGTCGCTCTCAGAGACAGTCCTCTACTGGAGTCCAGGCAGGGGGACATCATGTCTCAAAGTACTTGTAAATAGCTGTGAGGTAAGTCATGACACTCTGCCAGTCTGGACGCTCCGTGCGGACCATCTCGTTGATGTCCTGTAATCGAATGAAGAGAAATTCAATTAGAAAAGACCAGGCCATTTGTAGACCTGTAAACCAAAAGTATAACATTCACACTTACAGTGCAACAAAAAAGTGAAATCAAGGCTTCTTGCAATGAAAATGTTAAACTAAAATTCAGAAACTGTATGATTAGTAAGCAATATAGAATGTATAAAAAAAATAAACTATTATAGCAACGCGTGCTGATGCAGTTAGGGTGATTTCGGGTAATACAGACTTATGTACAGATGATCCAGTTTCACTGGGTGGGCAAAGGACTGAAATATTATTAGTGCTTGTGATGTCATTCTTGTCAGTTTGCTGTTTTCCTAACAGGAGACGACACCTGTGACAAAACAATCTGAACTGAAGTATTTGGAAATCAATCCAGCATTTTAAAATGAAGAACAATATTTATAACTGAAAAACTAAATGTGCAACCAACCCTCAAAACAGGTTTGCAATTGCTGCTATGACAACTTCCCAGTCAAATCTAGGTTTGTATACTGGGCACATTTACCTTTACTAGAATAAAAAGAGGTGCATAGGGTTAAAAAAAAAAATGAAGTTTTAACAACATTAAATGAACAGTACTCTGCACTTCACCAAAGCCTTTGAGGAAATATCGCCTCATTATTTGCAGGCAGTTCTGAGAAGAGATAAAGATCTTGTGGTCAATTAATAGATCACCAAACCTTTTTGTTTTTATTTCTGTTTTAACTAAGGGTTTAGTTAGGTAACAAAGCTCAGATGGATTGAAAAGCTACACATGGGGTCCCCAGGACCAGGGTTTCAACTTCTACAGAGCTCAGTACAACCACTGTAAACAAGAGCATTCTCCCTGGCCATCTGTTCCATTTACCATGATGTCATATGCAGGAAGGGCAGTTGTAAAAGCAATATATACCTCAACACTACTCTAACACCCTCATCATGCCGGAACACTCAATAGCTTTGTGTCCTTTCTGAATATATATTAACAATACTTCTCTCCTAAATGCATTATTTGACACCCTGGATTTCTTCGATGTAAGACAACTGAAGAGGTTAGAGCTGTCACACTTTAGTTCAATGAAATGTTCTTGTTGTACATCTCAAATCATAATGTATTTAAAGTTGAGCTCTACAGAACAGCTTTTTATTTAGGATGAAATCCCATCATTTATTTTCCTCGCGTTGCTAAGAAGATCTTGTTCAGGAAAATATATAAGAACTGAATAAAAGCAAAGCAAATAACAAGGTATCTGAGTCAATGTGAAAGTCCTATTGTGATGTTAAACCGATCGATGATCCCTAAGAGGAAACACAATTTAAAAAGAAGCCTTTTATAACACCAACTGAAGAGACAGCAGCTCAGATCAATGAACTGACTAAAAGCATACTTTAAAACAAAAAAAAGGGGGTATTTGGCAATAAAATATAGAACAAGCATTTTTTAAGTTGCATTCACAGGGTTTCATGGAGTCTGCAGTGTTTCTTGCTTTTGAATAAAAAAATCTGTTCTCAATACACTGATTATTGTCAATTACGGGTCTGTCAGTCGATTAGGAAATTGATAAAGTAGCTGATCACTCCTCTTTAAAATGACCCCATCAAGATTTCTCCCTTAAGTAACTGCTGCTTCACATGCTGTGGGTAACTGCAAGTGTATTAAATATGCTGCATTTCAAAACACAGTAGAACCTCCAAGTTCTGAACACCAAACTTACAGAATGACTGGTCACCTGAACACCACACATTGAGCCAGAAGAATGCAATCACTCAACCGTGCGTGCAATGGAACCAGATAGTAGCAAGAAGGCAACACCAACAAAATATGAAGTGTATACAGACAGAGGTGAGGCAGATTTCAAAGGAAGCATGGGCAATTGTGTTAGGAACATTTTAGTTTGAAACAAAGTACGGTCGGCTGTTTTCTGGTAGATACATTTGCTCTGTACAATTGCTGTAACTTCAAAAAGTGAAAGTTAAAATAAAATACATTGCATTAGCAGTTGTTTTTTTGTTTTTTTTCTTACCAGCGTGGATTTGATGCCAACACTCTCTGCTGCTTGAAAGGCAAGTGTGAAATTTCTTCTCTGAAAGATAAAAACAAGAACTTCCTTTATTTGATGCACAGTGTTTGAAGGGATCTTTTGCAGCTAATTACCAGGAAATAAAGATGTTAACATGATCTCATTTGGTCTAATTGCATAGTATCGGTAATGCTTAGAACGAGCTGTACCTCATGGTCAGGAACTCTAACAGTGCTCAGAATGCAGCTAGTTTAACCAGCCACGTGGGTGGGATGACCTGCAGAATCTCCCCCTTTAATCAATTAGGTTTCCTTTCTATGGGGTACTGTATATGCAAGCAGTTTCTCAGACTATTTTCTCAAGTTTCTCTCATCATATGATAGTCTTTGTGCCAAAATAATTTTATCCCACCCACATTTATATAAGCACACTTGGTACCAGACAGCCGCATCTCACCAAGTGACATTTTACAGCACAATATGTTTTCAGGTTCCCAAAGACTGCTAAAATACTGGAAATTGTTGCATAATTCTAGTGAGCTTGTTCAATGAACTCCCGTGACTGACTCACCGAACATTTTGTGAAATGTGTTGTTTTTTTCAAACCCACATTTTTAAAAGGATTTCTGCCAGAAGCAGGCAGAGAAAATAAAAATACCCAATCTGTAGCCAAAGTGCATAAACAACACAAGCCAGCAAAACCATTTGTCTACAATTTAAAAAAAAAAAAAAAAAAAAAAAAAAAAAAAAATCATTTCTGTAAATAGTGCCACCCTAAGATCCGTTCGCCTGTGATTTGCTTGGGTGACTTACAGTTATTATTATTATTATTATTTATTTCTTAGCAGACGCCCTTATCCAGGGCGACTTACAATTGTTACAAGATATCACATTATTTTTACATACAATTACCCATTTTTACAGTTGGGTTTTTACTGGAGCAATCTAGGTAAAAGTACCTTGCTCAAGGGTACAGCAGCAGTGTCCTCACCTGGGATTGAACCCACGACCCTCCGGTCAAGAGTCCAGAGCCCTAACCACTACTCCACACTGTGATGAGTAAGGGATTTCAGAAGTCTCACTCTTTTTGTTACAGCCATGGTTTCAAGAATAAGGACAAACTTGGGAAAAGCAATCCTTTGCTTACTATCAGCTGCATCTTTACCAAGTCATCTAAGAGTCTCTTTGTCTTGGTTTAAGAGGGAACTAAAAGTTTGTTCCGAGACATGCCTTGTATGTAACAAGTATAATAATGCACGGTGACAGCCATCAGTACCATGAAAAAGGAGATCACGCTGACCTACAAACCATCATGTACAATTCAAGTTTCATCACAATTGGACGAGCGGTTCAAATCTATCCTCATCGCAAAGGCATAATAATATCTCTACAGCCAAGCTTGCAAAGGCAGGAGTTTGAGCACAGTGTGTTTCTGCAGTACTTGCCTTGTCTTGGTTGTTGAGCTCCTGGTAGGGGATGTGGGCAGGCAGGTAGGTGTGCAGGACGGCGCAGAACGCCAGACCGTCGTTCCAGCTGCTGCTGAAGTTTGTGATGTCAATGTTCTGGAAAGGAAATAGAGGCGTCAGGTTCAGCTCAATTCAAGGGATTTTTTTATTAATTCATATTTTGGTTTGTTAATAGCAATATTTTTTAAAAGCAGTCAGTGTTCCATAAACTGACATGCTGCCAAGTCCCTCCTATCCCTACTGCAGACAAGATTTGATGAGTTATATTGCTTCCATTTAATAAAGTATATTAGGTCTTACACCCCAGTCTTAGAATGTCATGCCAGCTTCAGTTGGTTGGCGTGTCTCCGACTGCACGTGTGTCAATGTTCACATCGATTACTTTAATCAGCTGTAGCGGCTTCTGAAACGCTGGGAAACAATTTGCCAAGACACAATAAAGTCCTGATATCCATATTCACTAGCCTTAACCTACACATTTCAGGATGCCCTCTTCTGGGGAAAGAGTACTTTACCACCAAGCTATTCTCTTTTGAATGGCTCAACACAATATACTAATGGTATTTCTAAGTACACCGAAATTAGAAAACCCATCACATCATTAACCAAATACAGAAAATTAAGAGCAATTTTCTACACCAAGCTTTATGGAAGTAACCAAAACACACAGGGGCGACAGCACAGGAAAGTTCCTTCACTTTCTTTTTTTGTGGACCATCAAGTAGAGCATTCAGGCTGCTTATCACATCATGGCTTTGACATTCTGAGCACCCTGCAAAGAAGCGGACCCCGATGCTGTTGATTCTGCAGTACTGTATCAGCTGCTACTTCAAAACAGAGTGGGGATCTTTTATTGGGTCAGAAACACAATCAATGGCTTTTTGTGGCTTGATTTGAACCAGCAATAGGGGCGTTTTATTTTGTTAAAAGTAGTCTGGGATGAAACGTAGAGACAGCAGGTGAGTAGGAGAGCTGAGGGCCACGCTTCAACTGTGTCAGCTTCAGACAGCTGGAGAAGTCAGTGCCTGACTGCACTGTAACTGTACACGGTGGTAATGAATTCCTGGAGCAGCCCTCCTCTGCTCTCACTCTCTCAATGGGTTTCAACAGCAGTCTACTCAGGATGAATGGGCTCCTCGCACAGTCAGACTCTCTCCAGGGAAAGCACCAAGAAAGGACGCAGGAGCTGAAGATCACGTTCAGCTTGAGTAACGTCTAGACAGACTCTGATAACGGAGACAATGAATATATACCTAACCCTGTATGACAGGGCATCTCATTTACAGCTACGTGTTCCCCGACTATCAGTTCTGAAGACTTCCATTTAAATTGGTAGTATGCAGAAATTCATTAAAAAAAGGTGTTGGTGACAAATTTAATTTGAAGGACTGAAACAATTTTCCCCAAAGCTTGACAATTTTTTAAATCTATTTATTTATCTATTTATTTATTTATTTATTTTTTTTAAATACCTGCAGCATGCTTCATCTGCTAAACCACATTAAAACCCCACCAGGACTCTTATCCACCAATCAGGAAGGAACTAAACCAGAATTGAGATTTTTAAATATTTACATTTTAAATGTTTAAAATAACAAATTAGAAGCACAGTTTAGCAGTTTCGCAGTTTCGAATGGCAATAAAACCCAGACTATCAATTATTACCTTAGATCTTGTCTTTACAGACGTGGCTTTGCTAATGGCTTGGGTTTTAACTTCTAATCAGGCGTCTACTGCTTAAGTAACTAATGCAAGCCTTGAATCTGAACATAACTTGGTGTGGAAGGTAACTGCAGGTGACCTTACCGATTCATGTTATTATTGTTACTTGATTCTGTCAAATTAGTCAAATGTGAAACGGCTAATCTGTCCTCACTCCCAGTGCAATGCAAAGCTGAGACCGATATCATGGAGTCCAGTTACTGCAGTTTGGGCTGGAGGAGGATGTAGAAAATGTGAAAGATGTTCAACTAAATCAGCAGGCAGTCCCTGGGCAAAATAAACTTGCATGTAATTATATAGTATAAAAAAAAAAAACAGTGTACAGTACCTCCCCTCCTTGACCCAGGTTGCACTTCTATAAATGCTTTAAATCTACGTGTCTGGACTCACAAGCCAGTGTGAGGGCTGCTTGATATTCAGGAGGGCTGTGCTCGTATCGGAAGCAGCTTTGTCTGGCTCTATGTGGGAATAACCTCAGATGAGGAATAAGAATAGCACGGCCCTCAATTGGAGTCAGGAAATGGAGGATGCAGCCAAAGCTGGATTCCATCCAGTTCATTTTAAAAGGACCCCAGTTTAATTTCAGCTCACATTCATTAATTAAAGACACCAGCCACAACCCCTTGCACACAAACACTCCCAAAGCCCTGGTCTCCCAGTGGCTAACAGGGTCAAACAAAAAAGGGAAAGGCAGTATTCCTCCAATAGTAAATCAACGCCATATTGTTGCCGGCCTTTCAAAACTTCGTACCTATATGTATGTTAGGGGTGTTGTTAGGATCGAAGGCAAGATTTAAACAGGGAAAGACAATGCCCTTTTGTCACAGACAAGTTCGCACAGCATTGAGAGACAGTCACAGAGAGAGACAGAGACACACACAGACATTAAAAGGCTGTTTTCAGACACCACGCGGTACCCCAGGGTAGCGTTGTACCCCAGTCTCTCTCTCATTCATATTATGTCATGAGAACTTTCCTCATGCCTCCCACACACCCAGTAAAAACAAGGATAGCTGTGTATGTAGGTGGATTATCGTAGCTAAAACAAACACAATACAACTCACCAGACACAAATACATATAGAAAAACACTGCAAAGAGAAGCAAAGTTAAAGATACACAGGGTTAGCACCATAACTTGTATTAAGGCTGCAATATTCACTGTCAGTGAAGTATCATTTTTATTTATAATTAAACTATTATAATTCTACCTAAAAGCTACAGTAATACAACAAGTATTGTCTTAGTCATAGCTCTACTAAAATGAATGCAATAAGTTTATTATAATTCAGTGTGAACTGATTACTGTATTTTTTTGTCTAGTTTGTGGAGTGAACTGTCAAGCGACACAGAATGCAAGTCTTCATTTACTAGCAGAGACAAGTGACTGCAGCAGGATAACCAACTTACTGGTTCATCAAGTTATTTTGTTTTTAAAATGTTTTAGGCAAGTGAAGAATTTATTATTTTTAATACAAATTCTAGTGTAATAAGCATTTGGAAGCTTACAGTACTTCTAACAGCATACCTCTTGAACACATTTGTTTAATGGTTTTGCTGTATGTATTTGGAGCCTGTGCCAAAGAAAAATTCAGTAAGGTTGATTTGCACGGAGTACTCCTGGGTACTGCGTTCAGGATCGCATGCTTCTCGACTGCTCCATGCAGTTCAGTGTGGAAGGGGCTGGGTAAGGGAAAAGTTCAAGGGGAAATTAAACATCCATCAGCCAGCCACATCAACCAGCGCAACAGAAAGGAAATTAAATAAGATGGTAGGAAACAATTATGAAGACCTGCACCAGCTTGCTGGCTGCTACTGACTGGCTGATTAATATTAGAGGAAGGGGGGCTTTGCAGATACAGTATTAGGAATAAGGTCTAGCACACAAGTCTCAGAAACCAACAGCCACACACATTTCCCTCTGACCGTGAAAAGCTTGTATCTACATCAGTGAGTCAAACTCTCATGCTGTTGCTACAGTTGGGGGTTATAAATTGCATTTTCCAGCCCTGTGGTGCATCTTCTCAAGCATGGAAAAACTATTTTTTAAAACATGTACGGGACTTTACATCTTAAAAGTGACTTTGGAATAAATACCCCCTCCCTCTGTCCTCGGCTATAACCAAGTTATGCAATTTCTTAGGATTTCTTTTAAGCGTGTAAACTTTTTGCACGTTCAAACTCATCAATATGGGTTAAATCACTATGTAGTGGGTATCTTGTGAACTTAGGAATTACCCGGACATCCTGATGTTTATCAATTTCCAAACATAACCCAGCAGCTTTCTAATTTTTCATTTAGGCAGGTAGTTTATTCACAACTAAATGGTTCAATGCTGATCGAGGCAGCTCTCATGGACTGGAAATCACCAAAAATTAAAATTAACATGTTGGCAAGACAACCTTATAAGCCTCTAGCTTGGCTAGTTGTCTTGCAGGCTAAAACTTAATTATTATAACTCCAAATTGGACTTCTTGAAAATTCTTTCATTTTCTTGTTCAACAACAAAAAAAAACTTCTAAATGAAGTAGAAATGTCTAGTCTGTACCTCTTGCTGGCATTCGTACCCTCCACACCTTGTTCATTTTCAAAGCGCTGCACAGAATGAGTTACGCAACCTTTGCAGGCCCTTACGCTTTGCATTAAAAACACTTAATTGTTAACAGAAAAAACAAAGAGTCTTGCTTTGTTCTCTCAAAGCAAAGGGCAGTCTTGCTAAAGCTAACCTCACAAAATACACAAGCTTTACTTAATCATTACAATTCCGTCCTTCAAGGTTGACCAGTCAGTAACCCAAAACCAAAACAGCTTCGATGACAAACTACAGATAACAAAATACAAGGTCATTTATTTGGGTTCTCCTGTACCAAACCAGCATTTAGGATCAATAGAAAACATGTATATGAAGGATACAAGTCATTACCCCAAGAAGCAGCAGCTTCACAATGCTGACAAGGGTTTTTTCATAGAAACCCATGCATAGAGAAATAGTGAGTTAAAAAAAAATGTATAATGAAATTAACATTGATTTTTCTATCGATTCATTCTACTGATTGGTCACCAGGAATTCCGGAATCACACACAGGACTGTCTCAGGAGACACCGTCATAAAGGAAGTAGTACAGGTGGGAAACAAAGTGCACCACAAAGGAAGGGTATTCAAAAAGGGGCCTTGCAATCCAACTGTGCTGTATATCAGGCATGGCCTGAAAATAGAGTGAGAAAGCTGCTACCGGATGGATATTTTACAAACACCTGATCAGGAACACACTTTTTCTAATGAAGAGACACGCAGAATCAGTGCAAGTTAGTACAGCTGTTTGTTCATGCAGTGATTCCCAGGCAAGGATTTTAATTTTTTTTTACATTCTTTACAGAGCTTAACCTTAGGTATTAACATGTCCTATTGAAAATGACTGAAGTACAAATAAAGTAGCTTACAATTAAATTTGTGAATGCCATAAAGGAGAACACAAACACACACACAAAATAGACAGCAGCCACTGAGCAGGCCATCACTCAGCATTCACCCCAAGTGGGATTGTAAAAACAGGAAACTGGCATCAACAAGCCAGTGTATAACGAACCGAGCAGGAGCATATTGTGGTTAATATATAATTTCCTTGCAAGTGGATGTATACAGTACAAGGTTTGAATAAAAGAATAAGCTTGTGTAAAGTCATTACGTCTGAAACTAGTTTGTCTGTCTCCACTGAGCCCGATACTCCTTTAATCTATGGTAAAAAATGTAGAAAAAATGTAGAAAAAATGGGGGGGGGGGGGGGGGTGGCTAGGCGGTGCATAGGCTGATTAGCTTTTTTTCTTGTTTTTATGCAAGGTAGCCTAGATGCATTTGAGGGATATCCATCTATCTAAAAAATGAGGCTGCAGATTTTTTTTTTTTTTCTTGATTAGCTTTCCTTCCAATGTGGGTCTGTCCTCCAGCCCTGACAGGTTTATACAGTCCTGCCAAACTCAAAGGATGAATTCCAGACCAGACAGAAACCACCTGACATCTCATCTCCTCTTCCTTGCACGGGGATTGCTTTGTATTTTTAGCAGACAGACTGTATTTACAGCTTCAGCTGCACTGTTTATAGGGCGGGGGAGTGAGCTCACTAGACGGTTCAACTGGGAAGTGGTGATTGACTTTGACTCGTGGGAAGCTGGAAAAGAGACGAAAGCTGGCAAGTAGCAACCGACAGTACGGTATTATTTACTTGTGTTTTGCTCATCGGAAAATAAACTTTTAGTGCAGCAGACAGTGTTCTACAGTAGTGTGGAAAATGATCAGAACACCCCATTGCTTCTTTCATTTTGATTTGTGCATACAAAGTCAAAACCACTGTAACTGAAAATTGTGGAACATTGTCAAAATAGGCAAATTAGTGACTGTCTAAATTAATTGATGACTATGTAATTCATTTAAAATAGTAAGAGAAAAGGAACACAGCCACAAATGGTAAAATGCATAACACTTTTTAGAAGTAGTTTAATTAAAGCCCAAAGTGGTCTAACATTTTCACACGAGTGCCTATTGTTTCTATATCCCTGATTACTGATCGGAAATTGAAATTCTCACACTGTTTTCATGCAGGAAGGTATATAAAGGGATATAAAACTCTGTGGAGTAGTGGTTAGAGCTCTGGACTCTTGACCGGAGGGTTGTGGGTTCAATCCCCAGTGGGGGACACTGCTGTTGTACCCTTGAGCAAGGTACTTTACCTAGATTGCTCCAGTAAAAACCCAACTGTAAAAATGGGTAATTGTATGTAAAATAATGTGATATCTGTATAATGTGAAATAATGTATAATGTGATATCTTGTAACAATTGTAAGTCGCCCTGGATAAGGGCGTCTGCTAAGAAATAAATAATAATAATAATAATAATAACTTCCACACTACTGTTTATGGTGGCTATCTGGTTAAAAACTTGAAGTTAAGAAGAGAGACAGGGAAGTCTCATAACTCAAATGTTGTTTTTTTTAATTTTTGTATGAGCTGCATATTCTTTATTATGCCCCATCCCCAGTACTATTTAAACCTTGCATCTTCTACACTGTGTCCAGCATTGCAGTTACTCCCTTCCCCACTCGAAGAGTGAATGTCTTACACTTTCTGTAATGCACTTCAAACACAGAGCTATACAGGCACAAATCTTTCTTCAGTGCCAACCTACATCGCTTTTACAACCATTACTTGTGTCAAAAAAACCTGCAGTACTCCACTCTCGCACATTATGGTTTTTTTTTTTCATTAAAAACAACCAAAGTGCTTTCCTGCAAGGTCCATTCTGTTTATAGCCTAGCATTTCTTGATTTACACAATCATCAAATCCCTCTGACTTCTTCTGTCCTCAGAACATCAATCCTCATTGTTTATAAGCAAACTCTGAACTTCAATCTCTCTGGCTACTTCATAATGAAACATTTACTGGAGTAGACTCCCCTCCATGAAGCATTATAATGAGCTACTAGGGGCTATAGAAAATGTGAGGATAGGCATTCATCATTCAGTATCCCAGCTTGGCTGCTTCAATCCCCAATGTTTTTTTCAAACAAAGCCCGACTTCCTTAATAAACTCTGGTTTGCAGACTGTGCGTCACTTCTTAGACTCTGCTGTAATGACAGGCAGCATTATTCAGGGGCACAAGGCCTCGACTCCTGGGTTTATTTAATAAAACCATCACCATCGTTGTTTTTTCTTCTGCCCAGTGTAACGTGTGAAACGTGAGCACCAAGGCAGTGCCCATCAAAGAACGCAAATCACAACTCTACAGCTCCTCTGGGACTGCTTCTGCTTCTCTGAGTGACTGACTGGAATGCAGAGCCGCTGTTGAGCTTTCTTCTACTCTCTCAAGTGTTCACAAGCAGGACTGCTTACTGTATAAGAGCTGGTAAAGTAGTTATGTTACATTCTTGGGAACTCCTTCTCAGCAGCTTTTGGAAGCAACCAGTAAAAAAAAAAAAAAAAAAAAAAAAAATAATAATCGGTGCATCTCCTACAGTGTATGACAGGAGTCCAGCGACCAGGTACTCACTCAAGCAAATCACGGGACAAGCTGAAAACAGTTCATCACATGAAGCTGTTGATGTCTTTTTCAAACGTTTGTTATAAATCCAATTTCAACATTTTCCTAAAATAAGGATCTCAAATCTATTTTTAAAAGCACATCAGGCACTAGATTTTAATCATGGTTGGGTAACTAATGACCTCATTCAGTAGGTTCCTGAGAGGAATTGTGTTTACCACCTACAGGTAAATTCCTTTAGAAAAGTCCAGCAGCCAGAATGACCGACTGACCTGTATAGACATAATGTATCTGCGGGGTGATGACATTATCTGCATGTTAGGAAACACTTCCTGGGTCAGGAGTCATGATCCTGTATCACACAAAGGGATACATTCAGACACATCTTCAGCTGTACTGCAGTCAGTACCAGGACTGCAGAAATGCTGTCTCCCCAGAATAAAAGCTTGTGGCTGCTAAAGATTAACAGGGTCCTTACTTCCAGAGCACGGGGCGGCCAGTAAAAACACTGAGCCGCAGTCCATGCATTAACCGGTCAATAAAACCGACGGTCATCACAAACTGTCAGCAGAGACAGCCGGTAGGTATCACATCCTGCCATTGCCTGGCCAGTCTGCTAAGCTATGATTCACTCTGTGCTTCTCAAATTACAAACTTCTGAGTCCTTTTAAATTCAGTCAATGATTTAAAGTGTTGCTTCACTAGGTGGGACCCACTGAGAGCAAGTGACATAGGCCTGTGCTACCACTGTGGAAAGAATATCAGATAACACAATGTAGACAGTTTTTCTTTGAGACCTTGAGTATTGCTGCAGCAAATCACTGGTAAGTCTACACGGGGGAGGAAAGGGACTGGAGACAAATAGGGGGAAGAGGATGGTTGCAGAGGACAGTGACATCCGAAAGTGTGTAATAGATTCACACAATAACCCAAACCCTGAACGCAGGTGGTGAGCGAGCTTCAAAACTGTATGGAGATGAATATGACAATGAATTACACACAAGTAGGCAGTTATTTAATAAAAGAAGATGACCACATGATAACCACCCACTACTCTACTGGCTACATCTCTTAAGATCTACCTCCATTTTATGACTACATTTTCAGTTGCTCGCATTTCTTTGAGGTCCGAATGCACACCTTTGCAAAGGCCCCCGCCAGGGGTTCAAAGCCTTGGGGTTGATGCACAAAACAGATCATTCAACATCCATCATCCAGCAACTGTAGATTACAAAACAAACAAGCTCCTGCTGACAAACTGGCAGCTACACAGAAAATCAAAGCTGGAAGGGAAGCATGTAATGTGTCGCTGAATACTGTATGCAGGATAATTTACAACTGCTCTTCTCAAGGCAATAAGCATGCGCAGCAGGACAACATCATAGTTACTGAGCTTATAATAGATTGCACTAATAATGAAAGTTGGGCAGAAATTTCAAACCAAAGTGCATCATAATTTGCACAAATCACTCACTATTGTTAGAAAAGATGAGTACTTTAAAACACCATGAAAGGGATTCTTGCTTTCTTGCCAGCCTTTGACTTTCAACGTTTCTTTGGTCTGTGATAACTCTTTAGTGAGATGATGGAAGGCAATGAGCTTTTGCAGAAGGGCAAAGGGTTTGGTGCTCTAAAAAAGCTACTGCTTTCTGAGGGAAGGCTTACAGATACAGCGGCATAGTACTTTTCAATCAGTAGGTGGCGATGTGGTATGGCAACAAGAAGGGACCCAACTTTCTTCTCCCAAGGAGTTTGAAGACCAGAATCCATTGACAAGGCATTACATTCACAGACTGTACGTTAGGGGCAAGGAATGCTAGAAAATGTGTTGCATTTGCAAAACTCAACCCAACAAAGGCTGACTTCCCCAGCCAGTATGGGGACAGACGCCCATGGGAAATCAACATGCATTCTCAAACAGTTTCCCCCAGAGTATCCAAACAAACACACCAGAGGTAAGAGAGCTGGAGCAGGAACTACTTGTCAAACAAGGACCAAGCCATCTCATAAAAGCATCTGAAGGGCTATATTTGTAGAATTAACCATTACATGTAGATGTAACTTTTGCAGTTAACTAAATTAGAGTAAGTTATCACACGATATAGTATATGCCAGTTAAAAATGCTCCAAAAAATTAAATAGTAGCCTGTACTCAAAAGAGGACAATGGCACTTAATGGGTTAAATGGAGCAGCTATTATTAACCTTCCATCTGCTGAACAGGTGTAAAAATCCCCTAGGCTTCCATTGTTCCAAATTGTTTACGTGCAGAATCTAGTGTACAGTTTCTGGTAAGAGTTCCAAGCTGAAGACAAGGAAGATTTGCATATTACGACAAAAAAGTGATGAGGAAATTCAAACACGATACATCAAATTAGAGCCCAGTTTGAAGTCTCCTGTTGCCGGTTTGCATTAAAACCTTGAGTGTGCTTCTTTTAGTGCTAGGTAAACAATGTCAGCGTGTTGCTAGGATACACACTTTAGGCCTGTATTATTTTTTTTTTTTACACAAAAAAAACCTGACAAAAACACATATACCTTTTATGTTATGCGCAATCATTTCAAAAGAATACCAACATTAAATCTACCGATTATCTTCTTTTGTTTCAAAGCATGTTGTTTTTGGATTATATGGCAATATTATATAAAAAGCAGCTGCACTTAGTACGGTAGTTACATTAGGTCAGGATTTATAACATTCATTAACATTTTTTGCTTTGCTTTGGACATAAAATATTAACAGTAATGAACAACCATAGTTTAGATAGTTCTGTTAAAATAGTGTTTTTTATGATTATTACAATGTTAAACTCAAGTCCTTTATTTCTTTTATAATCAGCAGTGTTCCAATTTGAATGTAAGTTGTGTCTTTTTATTTAACTGTTATGAACAAGTGTTTGTAGTTATTGGATCTTCTATTAAAAAAAAGAATGTTCTTTATTTTGAAAAATAAAATGTCAATGCATTGCTTATCTTTGATAAGTGCCTATACGATAATCGAATAAGAAATTAGGGTGCCGATTGCACCACTAACTATTTGTCAACATGTGCTGTTCAAGGACGAAGCATTTTCTACTGTACGGTAGTACAGCGCTGATGAAATACAATTTAATAGAGTAGTAAAAAAACACCAGATAAGTAAAAGACAAAGGGCTAGATTCACACAATCTTTGTGAGTGTTTGAAGTTACTGTATGGATGAGGTGTGGACCAACATGGGACTACAGGGCTACTTCTAGCATTGCACCTGCAGAATCATTTCATAGAGAATAAAACTCTATTAGAAATATATTGATAAAGGACTCAAGCCATTAAAATGATTTATAGAACACCAGGCATGAAAAATGAAGTCTAAATTAGGTTATTTTAGGACGAGCACAATAGGGTCGAGACAAAGGGATGAAATGCTGTACCCTATTAGCTCTTATCAGTAACATAGTAATTACACAATGGGAGGGGAAGAGCAGCTTGCTTGGTTTGTTGAATAATGTATTACATTTATTTTAATGTTTGTGAAATGTGGTCCTTTTCCTGGTAACCATGTTATAGTCAAGAGTTACCATGGTGATTGTACTGAACTACCCAGCTTCCACAGATTGAAATTGATTGAACAGGACAGCAGACTTGTATGGATTTGTTTAAAGAAGATGTTCTGTACTCCGCATTTTAGATTTCAGCGACAGAAAGTGTCTCTTTGACGAAACGTTTAATTAAAATTTGTGTTTCTCGCTCCATAGGTCATGTCACTTAGGCATAAGGAACAGCTTCGTGCCTGCTTCCCGGAAAATACGACTGACAGGATTCAATTTAAAAAGCCCTCTGAAGTATAAGCTTTGCCACTATTGAAAGGCAGCCTGTTAATCAGTGCTAGCTTTCATTAGAACACCTCTGTTAGCTCTGAGTTATAGGAGTGAGCTAGCATGCTAGCCTGCCCTCTAAAGGCAAAACAGTACAGAGCGGCACCTATCAGAACAGTCACCACCTTTCACCACTGTAGAGCGACAGGGCGAGTTCCGATGGTCCCCAATAAAATCCACTGTCTTCAGGCTTGGGGAAACGAGTTCCGGCTTAGTAAATATAATCGAATGGAAGTCAGCTTTCCAAATCCAGCATGGAGATGCATATACTTCCCCAACAGGTTTTGCCCAAAGTAAAAGGGGCTGATTCTCTGTGAACTGCATTAGAATTAAAGAGACTTTGTTAGGTATTAGTGTAGATCCCCAAACCACCTCACAGCACGCCTGTAGGACAGAATGGCATGGGGTCAGTTCAGTACTGAAGTGTGCTGGCTTGCAGAGCTGCGAGAGGAAGCTCTTATGGAACTCTTCTGCACCAAGTCTAACTGTAGCCAGAACCAAGATTATACAGCAGATAGACTAGATAGCTGGTTAAGAAATCGCTACGTCAATATCATAAGGGCAAGTGTGAAAACATTGCTGTAGGTAAGGAAAGACACAAAACAGTTGCAACGAAAACGATACCTTTCAAAACATTTTTTCAGACAAAACAACTATACTACTTGTAAAGCGAATCAGGGTATCTTTAATTTTATTACCAATGGTTCGGGCCAGGAAGTGTGTTTGGAACAATGCACAATTGAAATGAATGGTATCGTTCTTTTTTTTTTTTATCCATGGTGGGTGGAAAGAAGGGTTCATTAGCCAGCCTCCTACCTGGTATCCTTCGGTTTTCTTCTGGCACCACCTGAGCAAAGCGTTCCTCTTGGAACCCCCATACTCCCGGGCCAGCGCTGACAGCGGGTCCTTCCTCTCCTCCCTTACAGGGGAAAACAGGAAAACAAGATCAGCAGCTAGACAAGTAAGCTGGTAGCACACTGTACATCCCCCGCCATGGCTGATACAAAGCTCTCTGTGTCATGATTAGATGACCTTCATCCTATTCCTGTTACAATGTGTGACACACAGCCAGGTGGGCAGGTTCCTCAGTATATCCACTGATTCTGATTTGACTCCCAAACCCTAAAAAAATGCAACACAATTTCATGTCAATTGACTACGTGATTCTCTAGATAGAAGTGGCTTTGAGAGATTCCACCCCTTGAAGAGATCTGCGCTGCCTTTTCATACATTCGTAAAGGAGAGTTTTGACAGTTAGTCTCTGCAGCATCATGAGATCTGTCATGTTTTTGTAATTTTTTTTATCTTGGAAATTACGACAAGACTAATTTGATGATCATCTGTCCGGGTCGGTGAATTCACGATCAATCACCAACCATAACAACATATCAGCGGGTAAAAGCAGCCTTGCACTGCACTCCAATTAACTTCCCCTTGTGTATTCTGTTGCCTAAACTTCAAAAAAGAAAGAAAGAAACTTAATATGCTCTTAAATATTATTTAGGGCTGTTCTTCTGTGTGCCTTCACAGACCAATCGTAGTGAATAAAACGTTTAAATGAGTTGAGGAACTGAAGGGAGCGGTGAAAATAAAAAAGGGCACGGACTTTAAAAGATCCAGAAAAAAAAAAAGCGAGTCAGTTCAGACAATAGACTGCTTTACCTGCTTCCATGCGACTTACTGTACAGTATAGCTGACTGCATTTAATGGAAGGGTTTCCAAACACGCCATTTGGAAATTACAACTGCCTTACAAAAAGACAGCGACAACAAACTCCTTTCCTATCCTTTTATACTCGAAAAAAGGGAACGACAGCGGATGTGAAAACCGCTCAGAGGAGATTAAATTACTGTTTGAAAACGATGACAGTAAATTAAATAAAACGTGACGGTGCCTCAGGAAAAAAGGCCCTCTCTTTTTCCTGCCACATTTCGCTAATAAAATGGCAAGGCCTGCTATCTAATTGATACAGTTGTTTCCACAGGCAGTCGGCTGGATTAGATTGGGCTGATTTGTTGTCAGTGGAAGAGGCTTCATTCACAGCAGAAGGGGGCACACGTGCAGGTCTGCACACCACAGCTCTGCTACACCAGGCACGTCTCACACGGAAGTGCTTAGAAAACAAATAGGACAACTTATTGAAGTGATGGGGGTACTGTTAGGAGAGAACCATTACTGCAGAACAACACCTTGGACTGGAGGAGGTGGTGAACAGCATCAGATACTGTTGTGGTGCATTAATCATCACTTCATGGAATAAGCGTGCAAGGGAGGATGCGAGTTACACCTTGCTTTACAGGGCTGGGAATCATACAATTGTTTATTAGCTTTCTGCTGCTCCAGTGATGAACTGTTCAATCTGAACGTTAAAGAATACCATAGAGTTTTAAGAGAAAGCCTTATGCATGCAGGTGGAAATTTTACACAGTGTCATTTGCACTGCTAATCAAAAACAACACTTAAAATAAACATCTCAAGCATTCACTTCCAGGGTGCATTGTTAAGTTGATTGTTTCTAATTGTGTGATATTTACAGCTTTATTTTAAGAAGAAATTATGCTAATGACACGTTGGATTAAAAACTTGTCTCTATAGTGAAACCGAAGTGGCTTATGTAATGATATGAAATAGAAAGATTGAACTAAAAACAAACAGTAGGCACTCAATATCTAATAATGCCACTCGCATTGAAAACATAGACATGGCTCAAGACAGAGGGTGTAGTTTTGTACCCACTTATGAAGGTTTCAGAGTGGCTGTGGTATTACTTGAGTAACATTGCTAAATAATATTGTTAATGAACTTTGTTGATGGGTTCAAGATTACAGTATGGTATTATGTACTGTATATGTGTATTTACAGAGAGACAGATCAAATTGAGACAGCAAGCAGGAGCAGACGGAGCACGATATATGGAATAGTCGCAAGTGACCAATCACATGTAAGACCTAGAGCAGTTAGCTGTAAATGAGTTGAAGCAGCGACTTGGTTTGAAAGAAGCATGATAACTGATGCCTGATAAGTCAGTGTTAACTGTAGTCAAGACTCTCACTGAGACTTCAGGTAAAAAATAGATCAGGAGAGTAGGTGTACAGCAAGATGTCTCTAATTAGAATTTCCATTCCATTCTGCTCTTGTCAAAAAGGACAGGATTTAAGACTTTGAAGAGGGATGGAATGTGAAGTGTCTTTCTATTCTCTAAAAATAAAGAAAGATTTGTTTCCTTTTGAGTCTGTGACAGCACACTGGGAAAGCAGGCTTGCTAATGAACTGCTTCAAATGAAGGCTGCTTCTCCAATTATACACGTCGCATTTGAAGCATTGCAATGTACTCAGCCGACCAGAACAGAAGAAACAGTCGACACACACAGGCCTGCACTACAACTTTATGAACATCAGTTTCTCTTCACGAGCCATTATAAAACTTGAACTTCTTACTGCTGCATCCTTTGGGACTGTAAACTGTTTGGAATGTCAACAAAGCAGTGGTAAACGATAAACAAGACACCAAGGAAAGATATTCAAGTGTAAAAGCAAACACTTGTGAGGCAGTGCCATTTTAAAAACAGCAGAAGAAAAATGAGTCATTATTTGTGCCCAATTCCTCACCAGCTAAGCTATTAATGTAAATCAGTTGGGAAATCGCTTAATTCAAGAACCACTTAATCCATTAGCCAAATGTCTTTTGTTGTCAATGAAGAGCCACTATTACTTATGCTTCCAGCTAGTAATTGTCTCAAAAATCAAGCAATCCGATTCATTTTAATAGAAGACAGGCACATGATAATAGCCTTTAACAAGCTTCAGCTGGCGTTCTTGGAACTTTTAAAGCCCGTTTACTCCACGTTACTCATTTTAGTAGCTAATGGGCTTCTGCTGTGGCTAACATAAAATAAATGCAGCGTTTTAAATACGCAGTTTATAAAAATAAAAAAAGGAGCAGAGAACATACTGTACATATTCCCACTACAGCTAAAACGTTATACAAGTGGAAACATCAGTGTTGAACTAATGTCCTTACCAAGTTTCATCACAGTTGGACTTGTGCAAGTATGACAGACGTACATACCTTTCCACTATATTCCCGTTGCCACCTTTGTCAATCCAGAGACATACTGTACACTAAAGGCTTCCGCAGAAAATAATTTGATGCCTGTCTGAAGCATCCTGCTCAAGATTTGAATGTGTCTTTTACAGTGGCTCAACTGGATAACACCACATTTTATGTGACCAAGATAGTTTAGTCTCACCTGCACTTTGCTTGATCAGACCCATACTGTGTTGGCTTACCAGTTTGTTTACATTCGGGTTGTTTTCTTTGATGTGCGAGGCTCTGTTGCTGGCTTACCGGAGGCGGCTGCGAGCTGTGGGTGTGACGGAAGCAGTCGGGGAGGAGGAGGAGAGAGAGAGCTGGGGAGAGGCTGATCCCATCGTCATGAGAGAGGATGAAGAGGCACCGTCTGGAGCAGAGATATCACGCTTCACCTCTTCGCTGCTTCTCCGAGACACTGGGGGGAAAAACAACAACCATTTTAGTGCACAAGCATGCCGTTTAAACGAACCTGCCTGTCGCTTCTCATCAGCCACGTGTGTGTAAGAGATTGGACTTAATTGGTCTTCAATATGAAAGGAACATATTGGCACAAAATGATTGAGATCGAAAAAGAGTTTTGAAAGAGTTTTGAGTTTTCCATGGAGGCCAGCAAGTCTGTTAAGAGATTGGAAGATACATGGGTTTCGCTAAAGGTCAATAAAGAACGAACGATCATACAATAGATAGGGGGGACCACTTAGCAGCCGTTCATTCAACAGCAGAACACACTGACTGTGCACACATGTACTGTAACTGCATATTTATACCAAGTTCAAGTGAACAGTCAGATATGTTGGCACCATAAAAAAATAAATGTGTGCTTAAAATGAAAAAAAAAAGCTTTTTTAAGCATGCATAAAAAAAGTTTTCTAAGTCACTAACAGCGAGGGGCATTCATCACATTTTCAGGTGTTGAATACAAGGGCATTCCACATGACAAAAGTATTACCTGTTGTTTTACACTAGTATACAGTGGGATGACTAGCCCTTTGTTATATTCACTTAATTGAAAGAGTGGGAGAGGGCCAGTCGTTTATCAGGCTTGTGGTCGGGCAGACTGCCAGTGGGATGGAGATAGCGGGCGAGTCGGAGAGCTTCATTTCCAGCCTGGCTTTGTTACACTCTTCGGGAGAGAGGCACAATGCATGGGGAAGAGAGGTGGGTGGCTGGGTAAACTCCAGGGAGACAAGCATTTCAACACGCTGTTAATTAAATACCAACAGGCAGCCTTTTAAAAAGCCATCGAGGATTCCTGGAAATCCATAATCTCCATTAACACACACTCACATACCGGAATCGAGCGCTTTGTGACCTGCAGGGCTAGTCAAAAAGTAGAAAAACTGGTGCGCACGTAGCGGTCTGCAGTAGCGGGTATCATATCTTCAGCACTGAAATAGACACTAAAATCAGAATAAAAGGATAAAAATGAATGATTCAATCCCAACCGGACGCAGTTGTACTGAGCACACTGTTTGATTAATACAGAGGGCAGGAAGGTGATTTTTAATATCATTAGCATCCTGCATATTCTGTATAGGCCTGCCACTGCTTTGATCAGAGGAAGACTTTTAATGAAATGAGTCTTGACAGAAATCGGGAGAAGATGTCCTATTAGAAAAGGTTGCAGGAGCTTAACAGAGTCAAGCCCCTGCTAGGCTGGCTGCGAGTCATAGGTTTCTGTTCAGTTGAGAAATGAACTGCTGTTCCTACAGACACGCCAAGAGTACAAGGTGTTTGCATTTAGTGCCTCAAAAAAAAATATTTAACTTCTAAACTAAAAGAAAATATCGCAGCATATTGAACTGTATGCATCCTTATTAGAAGATATTTTTTGATCTGTAGAAAGTAAATAACCACACAGAGCAGGTTGCTTTCTCTCAAGTTTTCATATGTTCTGATAAGGGTTCAACAGGAATAAGCAGGAACCTAATTTGGGATATTTTTGTACAGGTTTTTATTTTTTTTAAACATGTTTTTACAGTTGCATTATGAATTACGTTCTTAAATATAAAACACCTATTTTTTTTTAACGTGCTTGTAATGAATGAGATCAATGAAGAGTTATCTGCACTATAAATCCCTCAGTTTCATGTAGAACCAGCTTGTAAATGTAATATTACCGGTTTGGTTTCCTTTAGCAACAGGTGTCCTACTTTAGTTGTTAGATTGCCATCGTTTCATTACAGGTACGTTATTGCTTTTCAAATCACATTCAAATGAGATGTAAAAAAGCCACTTACTGCACTTCTGTAGCGACGAATGGCGGTTATTACAAAATGAAGAACAGCTATGGTTGCGTGTTTATTGCGAACCTTTATTTAAAAAGACAATGTCCATGATGTTAATAACATCCACATTTAATCGCTACATAGCTACCACTTCCTCTAATACTGCAATAGCTGACTGAACATGCATCTGAGGAAGTGTGCATTTGTTTGAGTGGATTAATTTAACAGTGCATTGAACTTCCCTAAATTAGTAGTTTAATGCAGTGAGCTACACCGCTTTACCTCTGGAATAAGTATTTTCAAAGCACCATGCATTAGAAACCCAAACCCTTTTATTAGAGCCGGGAATCCGCAGTTCAAATCAACATCTTTACACAGCTCCTGTTGAGGATTTCGGTTGTGTATTTCTGCATTCACCAGTTTTTCAATGTGAATGTTGCAGGTTAAAAACCTTTTGTCCAGACACTTCCCTAAAATAGTATGCATTTAAACCACAGGTTCACATCAATCGTGACACTGTTTTTATTACTTGAGGCAACATTCTCCAGCAGTCATTTTGCAAACATTATGGTGTGGTTAACTTTTACGTAAAAAAATGGCAGCTGGAAATAATCAATCAACGCCTGGTTAATCGTTGTTGATAATCATTTGTTGAACCAGAAATGACCGATACATCAATAATTCCGATCACTGGGGCAAAGCCAGTCCTCTTAGACATGTGCGTGGAGAGAAAGGCATGGATTTCTGGTTGGAGTCCCGAGGTTTCCCTGCAGTCACTGACCTGAGATAGACTTGGAGGAGTCGATGGTGGGCCCCCTCTGCAGTGTGGAGGCTGGCCTGCCAGTCGAGGAGGTTCTCATCAGGTGCTCTGCTGAGAAGAAGCAGCAGAATTTACTGAGCGGCTCCCTACTGTTCCCCTGTGCAGCAGCTAGACTATCCACTCTACAAGTGCATCGCAACACATTTCTTAAACACAGTCTACAGAAACCATACTCCTAAAATCAGCAGCTTTACATTCTCTCGGTCATGTGATGCTGTGTCACCTCCCTTCCTATCACATGATGAACCCATAATGTTTCATGCAATAATACAAGGCTCTCTTAATCTGCAATGGTCATTTTTAAATCGACAATGGTGAGATTATGCAGGGTGAGAAGACAATTTCAATAGTAATAGTCACCTTTACAATACTAGTGGATTCCAATACCACTTTGTGCCGATGCTGTTGAAAAAAAGCACATCTAATTGAATTGATATACTATTAAAAGGAGGAGTTAATGCAATAAGGGGTTAGTGGCAGCTTTCTCCTTGACGTGATGACTCTGTGTTTGGGACTGCGTGAAACTGTGGGGTACTGGGTTCAGCTATTCAAGCTTACAATATGGTATTATGTCCTGTATATGTGTATTTACAAAGAGACAGATAAAACTGAGACCGAGCAAGTGGGAGCAGACTGAGCACGATCTATGGAATAGTCGCAACTGACCAATCGCAAGACCAAGTAGCTTTTGGTTTAATTTTCATCTATTATCTTTACCACATGGGTACATTTCATTATGTGACAGCTGTTATATCAAAGTTTAAATTGTATTGCAATCTCAGCTTCGATAGACAGAGGCTGACATTTCACTATCAGCTCCAACCCAGCTGTTTAAACAATGCCAGTCAACTGTGAAAAACACACCAACACAAAAACGGTTTTACATTTCATCATTCCCGGCACTAGAGACTGTGACAGCCCCATTCATTTCAACAGTTTTGGAGTCAAGCAGTTTGGCTTAAACATGAGCAATCGATGATTAAGCATAAGTATTTATCACATACAGTGCAGTCTAGGGTAACATTAAAAAACATGACCATGTCCCTAATAGTGGCAAGGAATTGTATATAGAATGTGCATTGCAGTATGGATTCTAAATCATTTAATGTAGTGGGAGGCATGTATTAAAAACTGGAACCAGCCACACATCATGAAAAACAGCCAGGCATCTAGGTAACATCTGGTAGCCCAATTTTAGGGGAAAAAATGACAAAGACCTGCTTTTTCACTCTTAAGAGTTTCTCTGATCCCAAGCTCCTAACAGCGTCTGTATTATTGGAAACCAATACTAACCAGAAAAAAAATGAGCACTACTTATTTTTTGTGTTAATTGGAAAACAATGCAATCCTAAAAACTGTTGCTGTCCTTGAGGTTCGGAGCCTCAAGCCACTGATGACTTCATAACACCTTTAACCTTGTGAAGCCCAGGGATAAATCAGACACACATTCTACAGCTCACCACCCTGGGGAATGCACAGCCATGCTGTTCACAAAATGTGATTTGGAACAAACTACATGCAACAGCAGGGCAAACGCAAGCTGAGCAAGATTGAAAGGTCTTATTGCTAACCCTGGGAGAGTCTTTTATAGCAGAGTGACAGCTGGAAAACTTTGATTGATCTCTCACAAATGATCTACACTAGCATTCTCCTTTATACTTGACAGATTATAGGAATCAAGCACACATCTTAATTACCGTGTAATGGTTTTCAAATCAATGAAACTGTTTTTAAAATTACTTCCACTACATTATTACAGACTTTTAAATGTAAAGGTGCCTATACTTTTGCCATGAACACATATTTGAAATTGCTTAAATGCTTTTGTATTTTTATAAAGCTTTTTTTGTTAAACTACCACAACATTCCTACAGATGTCAGGACTGCCCAGTCCCTGACCACATTCCGGCGCCTCCTTAAGACTCACCTCTTCAAAGAGCACCTGTAGAACTCCTCTGTTTGTATCCTGGGACACTATCACCCTTCATGTAAATGTGCTTTATTTTGCTCTTATCAGCCCCTATTTTACTGCATTTAATCCTGTACTTCAGAATACTGTAATCTGCCAAGTTTTTAACCTGTAGTACTTTGTATTTAATCACATCCTGATGTAACTATCACTATTTAATCATATCCTGATGTAACTATCACTATTACCTGCTGTATTATTGAATTGTGGTTTGTCAAACTTGTACTTTACTTGAACAAAAGTTATTGTATTTCTTGCTCTTATTGTATTACTTGTATTGTAACGCTTGAAATGTTTTTGCTTACGATTGTAAGTCGCCCTGGATAAGGGCGTCTACTAAGAAATAAATAATAATAAATAATAATAATGCAAAT
Organism: Acipenser ruthenus; assembly: GCF_902713425.1. NCBI lineage: Eukaryota > Metazoa > Chordata > Actinopteri > Acipenseriformes > Acipenseridae > Acipenser > Acipenser ruthenus. The sequence goes on from NC_081209.1 coordinate 7,142,410, forward strand.
GTTCACTAAATGCTTGTATTTAACATGCTTTCTTGAATGAATCTCATATTAAGTGCACAGTGCCAACACCTTTGTCTGCGACTGTATTTGAATCCTGTAGCAATATCTTCTGCTACAGTGTCTATGTCTAGACGTTCTTGGTGGGATACCATCTATCTGCTGCCAAGATGCTTAAAAAACACATCTGAAGTCAAACCAAACAAGCGGAGAGATTTAAAGGAAAGTATCAACCTGAATTAGCCCAATTTATCACAACCACAAAGAGGTGACAAGAATATGCATTGCCTTCTCAATAAAGCAAGGTCATGTGATCTCATTTCCGTACACAGGATCCAGTATGAGAGCTGGGTCACAATTAGGAGCCAAAAAAACAATATTTTAAAATGAAGAAAAGGTGTCTACTTAAAGTAGTTCACTACAGTTCTTACAGAGCGTCTGTTTATACTCATTATCCTACATACATAAAATGACTTGCATTTTAACATGGGTATTCAATTTAACTCTCTTTTTGTGTTAGTGCATAGGTAACTGGACCATTTTATTTTATTTGTTTTATTTTATTAAAGTGTTAGTCCCCCACACACATTCTTATTTTATAATTTGTCATTATAAAATCATGTCCTACTATTCTATGTCTGGATTATCTTTTATCCTATGGTTTGAGATGATCATAAAACAACCAATTACAGTAGCTAATGTATTTTTTTTTTTTTATTACCTATTAAAAGGAATTTTCAATTCCGAGGTCTGCTTAACTTGCTATATATTTAAATGCAGTCTGAAATACACCATTGCAAATGCATTTAGTTGGGAAAAGAGAGATAATGGCATCAAACAATATCCCAATATAATCCACTAGACCTACAGTAAACTGTGCACAAGTTGTGTGCAACTACTCAGCAACAATCATGGTAAAGCAGAAAGATCTCAGTGACTTCACATAATAGTGGATGCCTGTGCTCCTCGAATGGCAACGTTTGCAAAAAAAACCCCAAAACTCTGCAGAGGTTCAACATATTGCGATAAGCTCTGCAGCATGTGCTACAAATCAATGAAAACCTTCAACGCTACTGGGGTTTTAATTAAGGACATACTTTTTTGGCCAATCAATGCATTATACAATACCAATTGAATTTCATTATCCAATAACTGTGCTGCTTTTTTTCTCTATTGGATTAGACATCTTAATTATGGGGCCACGTAAGCCCATCGCTTCATCCCCACTGTATTGCAACGGCCATCCTAAACAGTATTCATCAGAAAGCAGAGGGAATGTTAAGAGCATACAAAGTTTGTCAGGCAAATTAAATCACAGAGCATCTAATAATTTCATCCGAGTCTGGCAGCTATATTGTTATGTTAAGAAAAAAATTAAATCTCTGATGCCTGAAATATGGCATAAATCAATTTAGTGAAAAAAGCCCTCATCACAAAGCTGATAAATGGATTGGAGCTGGGTAAGCAGCACACACTGCATCTGCTTCAATGCTAAACCCTATTATTGTTTTTTTTTTTTATCTGAAGCAATTATTTGTTACCTTCTGAATATAATAAAGCTGAAAATTATTTCGGGCTGATTTAAAACAACCAAATATTAAAACAGAAGTATTTGTTTTTATTATTATTTGTTTATTTAGCAGACGCCTTTATCCAAGGCGACTTACAGAGACTCGGGTGTCTGAACTATGCATCAGCTGCAGAGTCACTTACAATTACGTCTCACCCGAAAGACGGAGCACAAGGAGGTTAAGTGACTTGCTCAGGGTCACACAATGAGTCAGTGGCTGAGGTGGGATTTGAACCGGGGACCTCCTGGTTACGAGCCCTTTTCTTTAACCACTGGACCACACAGCCTCCTACTGACTATAAACTATGCTTAGCACAGCCATAACTTAAAAAAAAAAAAAACATTTCTCAAAGCTTTACCTGAAAGTTGTTATTTTATTCACCTTCAAAGGTTTAAAATGAAAATTTGACGGCATCAGTCAACATGTTTTACTAGAATTTGAGAAAGTACAGTGAGTAGCCCTGCATTCAGGGGAATAAATACTAAATGAATGCATCAGCTTTTAGCTCCAGCCTTGCTTGTCAGAAAGCTGGACAGCGGAAAACAGTCCATCCTTGGGGATTTACATCACCATGGTTTCTGTTTTCCAGACATCTCAGCATCTTCTAATCTTTTACAGACAGACTTCCGAGAGTTCACGAGAGGTAGAATAATGGATATCCACCTCATTAGAAATGTGAGTTTGGTAAGTCAGTGACTACGTACGATACTGCTGTTGCACAGAATAACCTGGCCCAGTTGATTAAAGAACCAGAACATGAATCAAAATACCAAACACAATCACCATTGCGATTAAAAACAAATTTGCAGACAGGAGGCAGCTAGCAGTGAGATTATCATACAGCAGTAAGAGGGAATAGCTACAGGTGTTTCTTCTTTATTACAATTCTCTTTTTTATAAATGTTTGCAATACTTCCGAGTTCTGCCGCTCTAGTACAGTTTCAGTTTATTTTCAGCTACATTTGCTGCTGTGTGTTGACTGTGCAGTCGTGCAAACAGAGTGGAAAAGTCACAGCGTTGCTGGACTTCCAGGAATCGGAATGACAGGGAGTTAACAGCCCAAAGCCTGCAGGGGTATTTGGCGGAAATCTGAGTACATGGACAGCTGTAGGGAAATATCATTAATACAGAATATTGAAGCAGAATAATACTAATTCTGAAGGACTTCCAAAATCATTCAGTTGTATGTTTTTCGAAGCTTTTCACTCTTAACAAATAAGCAAAAGAAAACCGCAATAACAGTGGTGCCAATAAATACTGACGTCTCTATTCCTTTCAATGGTACTCCCCCTCCCCTCGAGTAGCATGCAATACGTGTTGACTTGGATTACATTTTTTTCAACACTGGAATGGAAACATGAAGATTCTTGGTTCACAGCCCAGACTTGACCCAGTCCTAAATTCAACTGAGCATTACTGAATCAAATTAGTGAGAAGACAGTTATCAAGTACAGATCATTGAAACCGATCTTTTTAAAAGCATCAGACATGGGACTAGTGCAGGGAGGTGATGCCAAGTTTTAACAAAGTCTTTTTCAATGTCTTTAAAAAGACTTTTATTCACATTGTTTGTCATTTAATTCTATTTAGACTCTTCTTAGAGTTTCTAAATAAAGCACTATTGATTGTTTTATGGTTATGGGTCAAATTGTAACACATATACACTGAATATCAGTAAAGTAGTTTTTAAACATATATAGTATCTTTCCTGAATGTGTTACTGTTTTTTTTTGTTTTACCAAAAGGCAAAAAATAAAATAAATGTAATTGAAAGTTAAACAACAAGTAAAAATACAAATCAGGCAACCTAGCAACTGAAGGAGTATCTGAAACCATCACAGAGGATCAATACTCATGGGCACCACTGTATACGCTTATTTAAAACTCACCTGTGCAGCCCCAGGACATAGAATCACCCGCTGTAATGACAAATCAAGAAGCAAATCACAAACCCCACACAGCAGCTCATCAGTTAGAGTCATTGCAAATGCTGATTCCCCTCTCCCCATCCACTAAAACAATTATTCTGTACAATCCCACATTCTGTTCAAACATGAATCACTTAAAGAGTAACGATCCACGGTGTGGTAGGCAACAGAAAAGCCAGAGCACTTGTTATGTTTGACACTCTTCCTATAGTGATTTAGAAAGACATTTTGAAAATAACTTTGAAACAGAATTTAAAGTTTTAATTGTAAAAAGTTGTCAGGATGTTAACAATGAAAAGAAAAAACACAGGCACGTTATTTAAACAGCTGTAGCAAAACATCCAATACAAGGGAACATAAATCAGGTCTCAGTATTTGTAGGAGAGTGGCAGGAGTTTTCATTGATTTCCGAGAGGGAGAACGGTAATAAATCTGAATGTGTGCAATTTCCTGAAGCTAATTAAAGATAAGGCATTAATAGCTGGGGCTGTGGTTCATAGACTCTTGCAGCTTCTCGAAGATGTGAGCAGAAATCATGATGAAATTCAAGCTGGTTTGTTGAACAATCTTTCTTTATATTCCATTCATTCTAGCCACAAGGCACTGGTGACTAACCTGGCTTCTCCTTGTCTCGAAGACACTGGACTGCAGTTAACCATGTTAGAACACATGGGAGGTGTGGCTGCCTCCTCCATAAGAGGGGAATTAAGGAATTGCCTAATTGTGACTGTGGTGAAGTGCAATCCATCACTCACACCACCGATCATTGCCCAATATACGCTATAAACTCGGCCCATTGATTTTCAAACGCCATACGAAAGAAGAATTCAATGAGAAAACGTATATACGCATATAATACTACAGCAAAACAAAACCATACAAAACAGGAAATCCTGCATTCAATGCATGAGACAAGAAAAAAAAAAAAAAACAGTTGCTCATATTTGGATGTTGGTTTTACAAGCTGGAAAATGGGAAGGAAAATGGGAAGGACTGAAGTCCTCATCCTGTTATCTCGCCAATAAATTTACAGTCTAGGAATATTGCCCTCCCAAATATATCACATGGCAGAGCTTGACGAGACAACCTTTTAGCATCAATGCTGCTGCACTGGATAATACCAATAGCAGTTTCATTCTGAGCAATGATATTCCTGGATTTCAGATTCACAAATGATGTTGCTGGATTTCAGATTCACTAATGATATTCCTGGATTTCAGATTCACTAATGATATTTCTTCACTGTGTAGTCTAAGCTCTACGATGCTTAGTGAGCTATTAACTGTAATGCAGGCTACACTTTCAACTTAGTAGTATTTGTTTTTTTTCCCCCCCAAAATAAACAGTAGTAAATCAATCTTACTACTTCAGCCCACTAATTAATTAAACTAATGCAAGTGCTGATGATGTCTGTAAACAAACTGAAGAGCTGTTTACTAGCCCCCCCCTTCTCTGGTGTGAAATGCCATTTGCGTAGAATTCCAATTACTGGTCCTAGCCCTGTAGCCATGACCTCTCGGGCCCTCACCAGATAAATCGTGTTCCTGTCATGATGAGACATCACTGCTCATCCTCTCATTGGGATTAATGACTGTTTGTGCTCTGCTGTCATTTAAAAAGGCTTGGGTAATATGCATGAACCACCTACTTACTGTAGGTTCAGTGATCAATGACAATATGCATGGTTATAATTATTTGGGTATATTTATGTTGTAAATAAAGTGTACTGATTCCAGGCTTCTCATTTCCAGTAATCAATTGTGCAGACCTGGGAAAAGTCTGGATTCATCTGTCCATATAAAAGATCTTCCAGTCGTCCTTGTCCAAACCCATTATACTCCAGCATTCATGGCAACTTCTAATCGCAAAGTGCCACCATTAGGCTCCAAATACAGAGCCAACACCAGTTTGACTCAATACTACAGCAGCTATCCACTTAATAGATTCAACATTAGAACATATTCATGTAACACTGAAAAGAGGGAAACACCCAAATGTAGCCACACAGGACAGCTATTGAAATGAAGACAAGGAGAGCTAATTTTCTTTACTGGCACTTTTTTTTTAATGGCATTGATTTCACATCATGCTAACTGCCCCAGTACACTACCATTAAATCACTGAAGGGGGCCGGATGTCTCCGTTATGAATCTGGTCTCAAAGAAATCTCATGAATGGACTCCTCAGTTAAGTAGAAAAAAGAAAACCACTCTGCAGTTCAATTATTACATTAAATTTCATCAAGCTTTCAGACACCATCTAATATTCCATTGCACTGGAACAAATGTTTTAATGCTCCAATGTGCTTGAAATGTATTTATATATGCATGTACTATACGGATGGCTGCTGTCAAGGTAATGGGTGTTGCTGTATGATGCACCGTCATTAAGGATTCTGTCCCCTGTTGGGAGATTAGATTGGGTTAAAGGCTCTATAAACCATGAATGTAGACAAGCATGGCTCTTTTGCATAGTGGTTAAGATGCTTGCTTGCAGTGTAAGGGGGTGACCAGTACGCACCCAGCCTCCGCCCTGTTAAACCAGTAAACGAGATTATGTTGAAAGAACTTGTTTGGCTCCTTCTTTTATAACAAACGGGTATATGTAAAGTGCGTAAGATGCCAGCAGTATTGAGTTTCTTATAAACACTACACTACAAATAAAAATGCCTTTACTCTAGGCTAAAACATCAATTCAAATCCACAGATTTCAAGGGGTTTAAAAAAAAATGGACTAAAAATTGCTAATGTATCACTGATGGTGATGTGTGCTATAAAGAGGTATGAAGTGCAGGGTAACTAACCTGGAACATTGATCTCAGCATAGCTCGGCCGCTTGTCTGCGAGCGAGGAGAGGGGTTTAGGTGAAGACATGGATCCACTTATCGAATGTCTCTGAAAGAACAAACAAACAACATCATGAGAAAAGTCTGGCAACGAGAAAAGGCCATTCGGCCCATCAAGGCTCGTTCCTTGTTAGCACACCATTCTCAATTTAAAACCAAGCTTCACCATGTAATGATTCCCACTCCTGCTTTTCATCTCAAACCTCACTCAAATGGAGAAGCAACTATATTAATCTCATTGATTATCCCCTCCACGACTCCTCTCAACCTCTATTTTAATAAGAAGAAGAATTTCCTCAAGACTGAGTTCCTGCAAGGGCGTCCGAGTGTTTAATCCATGTGCTGAACAATTTAAAACCACAAAATCTAGTTTTGTGTTTTCTTTTTAAATGTTCCAATGTTTTAGATCCTACTGTGTCGCCTGGTAGGGTATTCCATGCATTTATAACTCTCTGTGTAAAAAAAGTGCTTCATACCTTCTGTTCTAAACTTAATTTTACTCCACTTCCATTTATGCCCTCATGTTCTACTCTCTGTCCGAACTGTGAAGTAGTGTCTTGGGTTAACTATCTATTCCATTTATGATTTTATAGACTTCAATCAACATCTTTAGCGCAACATTATTACCAAAAACCCAAAACTTAACTCACTACTACATGGTTTGTAAGGAATCCCTTCTCTGGTTATTTCTGAACAGCAAGACAGGGTCGATTGTTCTTGTCTTTCCATGTTCAGATTAGGCAGGCATGTATAAAATTTACTGCAACATGTATTTGCGTACAAAACTTAAAGAACTAAAAGGCCGTTTGCCAAACATGGCAAATCACTGCAAAGCACGCTCACAAATTATTATGCTCAAGCGGCTATTAAATGACTGGTGGGTGGGAGATTTCAGTGCTTCAATCCAATAAAGTCGCTCACCATTTCACAAAGAAAACAAACTTATAGAAAACGCTCATGCATAAAGAATATACATACAAATATGTGCGCTGCAATCTTGCCTACATAACAACATACTAAATCAATGCTCATTGGTAATGGGGAGAGGAGTGTTTGAGCCAACAGACGCTACGTGCCAAGAGGCACGAACACGCTTCACCATGTAATGATTCCTACTCCTGCTTTTCATCTCACACCTCACCTTGGGTCATTTTCAAATGGAGAAGCAACTATATTAATCTCATTCATTATCCCCTCCCCGACTCCTCTCAAACTCTATTTTAATAAGAAGAAGAATGTCCTCTTGACTGAGCTCCAGCGAGGGTGTCTGAGTGTTTAATCCATGTGCTGAACTCCCCTCACCTGCGATTTCACAAACACTGTCGTTTCTGTTTGCATTACTGCCTTATGAGGAAGCTGCAGATGGTCATGTTGATCTACAGTGTAGTTAGTGTCTCTCAACCATGTATTTTCATGTCATTTTCTTTTTACACAGCTGAAGGGCGTTTGTCCGAAACGTGCTTAAATAAATGATTTTTAATTGTTTAAACCTTTTGTGTACTTACAAAGTACTGTGCACGTTATTTATAGCATAATTTGATAGAAAATTAAATTAAACTCCTATAGCCTCATGGAGTTTGAAAGATTAAGATATCTTCCTTTTGGAAAAAACTGAATCTAGGTGCACTACTGTCAGTGTTATATTCTTATTTTAAATAAAACATGAGAAATCATCAAACCACCATTAAGGAATTGTCAAAATTCCAGAACATCTTCTCCTGTGTAGAGACGTCATCCTGTGCATTGAACTTACGGGTACATTTAGAAAGTTTAATAGCAGTTCCTGAGATTTACAGTAAATAATACATTGTGTGTAGGGTCTATTGTCTATTTGCTTTGCAGTTCGTTCAGCAAAACTGCACGAGATGACATGTCTTGTACAATTAAAAAACACCAGACACACAATTAGCGCTACAGTGTACTGTTATTTAAATACTCATATCCATTCTTATCACAGCAATGGGAGTTTGATCAACACTGGGGGAGTCTTATTAATTCTGGGTATTATTAAGGTGTAATGAATGGAAATATGCTGGTTTCTTGCTGGTTTACTGTATTTAGTCACACATTTTACCTGGGGTCATTTTTACCCATTTCTTAATAAATGGTGAATTTAAAGTATTTTTTTTCCTCCTCCATATACATATTATACTTTTAATAAAAAAAAAAAAGTATGTCACCTTCAGCTCTACAAGAACATTAGAAGATGTTTTATTGTGGGGGGGGGGGGGGGGGGGGTAGGTCTATATATAAAACTCTGCCAGCAGGTTCTAAATGTTTTATGGATTTCTTTTTACAGCATGTCAGCATTATTAAACATCATCTGATGCATTCCAATGGGAATCCGAGACTGAACCTGGAGTACAAGGAAGCTGCATCTTTAGGTCTCCGTGTCCTATTGAACAGATCACGCTATGAAGTGTTGGGAACAGGCACTGCTTTAGTATTCTCTTTTTAATCCAGATTATAAAACTGTCATGTTTGTTTCCTTACATTTGAAAGCGATTGAAGCACAGGTAATATGTTTGGGCACACTCATCTGATTGTTTTCTTGCATCACAGGGATGGAAATAAGACTCCTACTGCATAGCAGTTTCACTTCCACGTTTTACTACAAGCTTGATTAGCCACAGTGTACAGGTAACAAGCGCGGGTGTGTGATTAAACTCCAAATAAAACCAGGAAAGGAGCAAAATGCTGTGCAATGGGAGTCTTATTTCCATCCCTGCATCACTTAAAGGACTAAAAGCCCATACATTCATTTAATAAATATATATATATATACACACAGAATGGAGTATTGCAATCAGTTTGAGCATCTGCTGTAAGGAGCACTCATTTAAAATGTATAAAGATGCCTGATATTTTAATATAAAAAGGTGGGGAGAGGGATACAATCTTTCAAGTTGGAATCAATTTCATTACAATGCCATTCAGGAAAGAAAGAAAAAGGCAAAAGGCATAGGCATGAATAATACATGATTTGAATAGGGTTGCTGTTTCATAGGGGGTGGGCTGCAAAAGGAGGAATCATTTACATTCAGGTAAAACTTCCTATACTAAAACAGACACAATATTAACTAAATAGAAGTTCCTTTTTTTCTAATGACATTACTTCTCCATTTAGCTGCAGAGAATGACTTAAACTTTAGTCTGCTTCCGAGGAACAAGTTGTTTACTTGGTGCACTTCCAGTATAAACAGAAATCCTCAACATGCTGACCTGGTATTACATATAACATGGAAGACGATTCAACAGTAAGGGGTCAAGTCATTGCCACAATTACAGGGAAGCCAGTGATACATAATGCCATCTTTGCATTCTTTCAACTCTTAACCAGTTGTTATAAGAAAGATTTTTGTCACTATCCTCCACACTGCTTCGTAAATATTATACAGCTTGTCTATGGCAAAAGTTACACAAACCACATGGCATCAAGGTTTATTAACTCTAATATACAAGCTAAATCACCCTGTAGCAAGCCAGTTTCAAATATAATGGTCACGACAAATGATCTGAAAGGCTTTGACAGATAGCAGGCATGGAGTTGGCAGTGCTTCTGTATAAAATGTGTTTTTTTCATGAGCAGAAGAAACTCTTGGAGCTGGCTTTCCTATGCCATCTTTCTGCAGTGAGAATACTGTAGCTGTATCAAGCTCAGGCAAGTACAGATTTCACATATTGTACCTGCAATTCCAGCCGGGTAAGATGTACTCTTACACTACACTGTTTTAAAATGGCATAAACAATGCTTTTAAATGGAGAGAGCCAGACAAAAATGCCCACACCAACTTCAGAAAATGTATTTGTCTTGAGCTGCCTCTAATTAAATCTTGAGTGATCTTTTTGAGAGCAAGCTGAGCTTATTGAGTGCTTTTGCGAATCACTTCATTCTCCCTCTAATCAACAGCTTTTCCGGTTGCTGGGATACCAACTGCTGGGGACATGATGGCTTCCAAACTATCCAGCTACTGATGGCCAACCAAGTCCTAACCCAGCATTTTATACCTAATCCGGACACTGCATAAATAAAAGTTATTCTGTACAATGCCAAAAACAACCATGGCACAAATTCCACACAAGCACGTTCCAAAGGAAGGTTCATTAATCTTCTGGTTAGGTGGAATTGTTCGACACGTGTAAACAAATGTCAGAAATGTGGACCGCTCCCTGGAAAAGAGAAGACAAGGCGACCCAATAGGAAAGGCACGTGGTATGTGGCGCACCAGAGTTCTCAAATTCAGGCCCCCACGCTGGTAAGGAGGTCCTGCTGTTGGGGGACAGCCCCTCTTACCTGGATGGGTGAGACAGCGGCTGCTGGGGGGGTTTTCAGGGGGCTGGGGCTCAGGGGCGTCCGGGGGATGGCCGTAGCCGTGGCCGTGGCAGCAGCGGCGGCTGCGGCAGCAGCAGCAGAGCCCGGGATGACTAGAAGAGGTGAAAAACAACTTGATACAGGTGGGAGCAGTTTCTGCAGAGCAGCACCCTTAACATGCATGTACATCTGTCTGCATAACATACTGCTGTAATATTCAAATGGTATCATCAAAAAAGCAGATCGTCATCAGTGATCTAAAATGTTGTAATAAATCCAGCTGTGGCTAATCCTGGCAGGGTTAAGGTTGATCAAACCAAGTCACACTATGAAGGCACTAGATACATTGTGAAATAGCGCGGGAGAGAGCATGCGCTGGGGTTACCTTGCGAGGCGTTGTCGAAGGACTTGATGAGCGTCTTGACGGTGGGCGAGGGCTCCGAGGAGGTGGAGGAGCGGCGGCTTAGCCCCATGCCCTGCCTCAGAGCTGCCAGGTCCCTCTCTACTGCGTTCATGTAGTTATACACCCGGCCACGCTCCTCATCCTGCCTGTGCAGACACACACACACACACACACAGAGTTACAAGAAGAAATTACTTTGTGACAGTGCTGCTTTTGGAGATGAAAGTCAGGACGTTTCAGGTGACCAAAACTAATCTGGAAGGTGCTCAGGGGTTTGTGCGAGTGTGTGCGAGATCTATTTCCTTATTCCGTACTGCTGAACAAGTGCATGCTGTAAAGAAAATGCAATCACAAGACATTAGTATGATGTAAGGCTTGTGCAAGAGCCGCGCTCATCTGCAGGTGTGTTTATAGAGATTTTAACCTCATCTCACCGACTGGAGACAGAGTCCGTCACGGCAGTCTATCACACAACACTGCCCGTTACGGTTGCAGGCTGTTTAACAGATGAACCAGTTCTGTTGGACAGAACTATATTGTTTGGATCAAGACTCGGAACACTTGGATACAGCTTGTGCTCTCTGCCAGCTTAACTGGACAACTGGAGTACCGGAGAAACTGAAAGGAACAATAGCACCCGGAATCAGCTCCCAACTCTGTGTCAATGTGACACCACCACATACATCTCAAAGACATTCCCAGAACTGCTGTAACAAAATACTAAGACAATCTGTTCTCTTCCACTTAGAAACACCTACAGGGGAAAAAAAGAATAAATCACCCGCACAGATTGAAACGAAGGGAGGTGATGTGCAAGGCTCTGTGTCCTGTATGTGTGAAATGCATAGGAGCAGAGGGTCTTTTAATTTCAAACAGCAGGGGATCTAAATACTGCTGCCTTTCGTGTCATTAAAATAGGGATTTGTTCAAAACAATGAACAGTAAATTATAATATTATTACCACCATAAAAAACTATACTTATTACATACAGTAAGAGTGTCACATTTAAAATTCTAAACATGCAATTCCTTATCGTATTGGTAACATAAATGCCGACAGTAAAACACAAATGGCTAACAATAATTAGTTTCAGTTAAATTAATTTATCTTGATTATTATCAATTTCTCTACTGTATGTACAACGTTCCTTTGTTGCAACATGCCTTATAATAATGCTGCTGGATTACTGCTTATGGAGCACTGGTTAAGAGGGAAGAGTGTCCCCAACACCACACTCTGAAACACCCATCCAAGTACTAACCAGGCCCACCCTTGCTTAGCCCCTGAGATCAGGCAGTCACAGGTTTGTGTGTGTGTGTGTGTGTGTGTGTGTGTGTGTGTGTGTAAGAGAAAGTACGCACTTGCGGTTCTTGATGTCGTCGAGCTCTTTGCCCAGCTTCTCGTTCTTCTCCTGGTTCTCGAGCAGCCGGCGCCGCAGGTCTCCGATCTCCTCCTGTGCTTCCGATTTGATGTCGTTCGCGATGACCACAGCTGTCTGCAGGTCTGCCTGGAACTGACGCCACTCCGCAGACTCCTCCTGCAGAGAGCAGCACAGATACTCGCTGAGCTGGAAGCAAGCAGGAGCAGCAGAGCCATTATACAGCATGCTGTCCACTGGGGAGCCCCCATTAATACAGCATGCTGTCCACTGGGGAGCCCCCATTAATACAGCATGCTGTCCACTGGGGAGCCCCCATTATACAGCATGCTGTCCACTGGGGAGCTCCCATTATACAGCATGCTGTCCACTGGGGAGCTCCCATTATACAGCATGCTGTCCACTACAGGCTTCCACCTAACAGTGTCAAAAGCATTAATGTTTCAAACTGCATGATATATAAATCTGGAACCAAATCAACAGGTTCCAAAAAATCTTTAACAGCTTCCTAACTGACTGTTTTTTTTTTTTAGAGATCATACAAAAAACAATATTACTAGTTTTATCACACATGCATTTTGGAAGGTGGGTTAATCATTTTGTAGGTACAGTGCTCCCTCTCCATTTTGCTAACTGAGAATTAGTGACACGATTAACCACATTTGTGAAAGTAATATTCCATGTAGCCTGAATATAGACGCACTCTCCATAATCCACAGCATCATTGTAATGGCTCACTAATGAGCTCCCACTCTTTAAAGATATTACACAGGCCCCCTGCTTCCTGTGTTGTCTTGTGCAGTGCTTAGATGACGCACCTAGTAATACCAGACCATACGTTTGGATTTCAGATGGTTCACTACAAAGGATGTAAAAGGAAAGATATGACAGATAAAAATATATCAATATATTGGCAGCCAGCTAACACAGTTCGATGTGTGGGTGGTTCGTTTTCACTGCACTAATTTATAGCACAGAGATTAAAGTCAAACTCAGATTTTAGAGAAAACCTAATTCTAAAAGATTGCTCTTTCATCGAATGTGCATGGTTTCACAGGGCCTGGTTTCACAGACCCAGATGGACTACTCAATGTTACTTTAGGTAATGTAGACCAAGACTACAGCTAATCGAGGTCTGTAAACCTGCTGTTGGTCTATACATTTCTCTTTTACTGTGTTGTAACCCTTTCCAGTTTTGTGTTTTGTATTGATTTCTGTTTTTCCTTGCATCCCGACTGATTCACTTCTTCAACAAACCAAGATTTTGTATTACTTGTACTGCAGATCTGTAACCAATGAGATCACTGCAGGAGCCTTCATCAGCCAATGAAACCTGACGGCCACATGGGGAGCAATATTTACTTTGACTTGCTAAACCCCTGACGGCTTCACGTTGAGCAGTATGTATTTGCATTGCATTCCCCCCCCCCCCCCCCCCAGACATCGCATCCCTTCCCTCCTCTCAAAGCGCTCAGCCTTACCCTAAGTCTTCGGTTCAGGATTTTAATTTCTCGCTCCATGTCGTGCTTTTGGTCCTGGAGCTTTTTCACAGAATCTAAGGCAAGAGGAGAAAATGGTATTTAAACTAACAAATATAAAACAGGAAAACTACATTCTGCCTTTTCCTCTTAGTGACATTTTGCATTGAACTCTACAGAAGGGTGTGACGTACCTACATTTGCAGACTGCAGAAAGTGGATTGCAAACTCTGTAATCACTTGTAATTACAGGGGGACAATAGTAAGATCCCCATTACATCCTCAATAACTGATTAACCTGGGTATTCATGAAACACCAGCAATCTGTGCAGTCTTGGATACTTGAGCATCAGCACTTTATTGTAGCCAGCTAGAACCTAAACAGACTTGAAATATAGTGACATGGCTTTTATAGATCACAAACATGCGTTGTCATTTAAATAACATTTTTAAATGCTGTGAAAGTGTGTGCAACATATCTCGGGTGCTTCCAATATCTGACCAACTCCTACATTAGATGAGAATGAACAGTGCATGCCCTAATCTAACCAAGGGGTCAATTGTCAAGTGTACCTCCAGTCAATAAGTCTTCCGACTGTGAAATTAATTTGCTTGCATTAAATCTTTTCTTTGTCGCCTGTCAATAAAGATGATATCATAGCGGGTGGGAAAGGTTTCATTGCAATAATACTGTCAGCACCATAACGCTAGCCCTCCCAGGTCAGCAGGCTAGACAGGCGCCGGACAGTCTGGTCTCATCATTGTCATCTACTGCTTTACTATCACAGCACCCAGCTACTAGAGACCAAGCAATTAATCAGGGCTCTCCTAGATTTTGCAAGCCATCAATTTGGAGAACATTCTTTATCATTAAGTGTTTCTTAACCTAACCTCGCTTAGCAGTGACTGGCTCCTGTATCTAATTTTTTATTTTATCAAATTTTTCTCCCCAAATTTGGAAAGCCCAATTAATTTATTGGACTGCTGCCAATGGAAAGCATGTTGTACAGTTTTTTTACAAGCTTGTTGTTCTACATACAATATTGCTCTTTTCTCCTAGTGTGCTCACATACTGTACGACACAAATATAAAAAACATCCCACCAGGAGGGCGCTCTCTTGTTTGCTCTTCTTAGATTTAAAACACAGGTGAGATAATGAAGTGCTGTCAAATCTAATGGATCGCTTGAGGAGAAGCTGCAGCAAATGTAATGATTCTTCTGCAGTTACTGTGCAGGTCTGATGATGCTGGAACAACAACAACTGCTGAAGACGCATTTTAAAAACCCTCCGGGGCGAGATAAAGATCCAAAAACAACATTCAACAGATTCTGGGAATGCTGTATTCCCAGCCACATGTTCCTCACAATTTACTACTCAGTTGTGCAGTTTTAGCTCACAGATTTTTAAAACTAATTCAGAATATTATCTGTGGTAGACTTTAGTTTTTTTTTCTGTCTGTTATTTAATTCAGTAATGTGACAGTCAGCATGCAAAGCACATGTTGGTGCAGAAAAATAACTTAGTAAGCATTACACAACGTGAAAGGAGTATTTCATTGTTTTTCTTTAACCTTTTTAAAAAGGCCAAGCTTCTTGGGTAGTGTTGACTTAAAAACATGAATACAATCAATCCATCTTTCATTAACAAAAATAAATAAATAAAAGGATAAGTTTTAATTTCTAAACCTGCAGCAACATTGAGACCAAAATACAAAAAAGTGTGAGGACCCCCTTCAAGTAAAACTGTTCCCTGCAATACATAATTCCCCAATTAATACATGTGCTGTACTCTTCGAAACTACATAAAAAGCACAACCATGGCTCACCAGCATCCCCTAGTGTTCAGCTGTTTCTCTGCACATTGTTTTAAATATTGTACTATAAGGTTTTCTCTGAGCTGGCAACAACAAAGAACTGCATTGATTGGATACTGGTCTTTAAAAGGCTACATGATACCAGCATCTGATCACTCTGAACTTTTCAAACAATTCTACATTACCTTACTGATACCAGCCAACCATGCAATGCTATGTTAAATAATGCTAAATAATACTCTCAACTGTCACCAGGACTGCAGGGCTCGTGGGAGTTCCTAACCCTGGAGAATGTAACAGGAGCGGGGTGCGGGTGCAGGCTGTAGGGTGAGACTCACTCTCGAGGTCGGAGATGATTAGGTTGTCATGCAGTTTGACAGCGCGGTGCTGCTCCACCTCATCCTCCAGCTCGAAGATGGTCTCCTTCATGTCTTCGATGGCCGTCTCCTTCTCCTCCAGAGCAGAGCGCAGCTTGTCCAGGCTCATGGTCAGCTCTGCAATCTGCTTCTTAGCCTCGTCCTGGAAGAGCCTGTACTCTGCTTCCACCTGCGCACACACAGACACACACACACGCACTGCAGATAAAAGCATCCCTCATACTTTAAAAGCACATTTCTGTGTTTTTCATTGCAAGGTATTCTGTATAATGTGATACAGAAACTGGTATTACAGGGTTAAATAGGTCTGTAAAAAATGGCAGACCTAGATGACCTTTTACAAACTATCGGTAATGAAATGATTTATGCAATAAACACCTGACCTTTAAGGAATCCATTCATCTTCATGCCAAAGCATTTCTCTTTTTGATAAAAAGTAGGCAATTTCAGTCCAAGAGGGCAATACCAAACAGGTTTTATTAGGACCTGATTGTCAGAGGCCTAATGGATTCAATAATAATAATAATAATAATAATAATAATAATAATAATAATGATAATAATAATAATAATAATAATAATAAACACGGTTGGAACAAAATAACTGTGCTGGATAGGATGAGGTTGCTAAACCACTGCTTTAGATTTACTTTCACACTACATTCTTTTTGGCATCATTACTGCTGTAAAATTAACTCTAATGTTGCAGTGTCCCACTGTCAGTTGAACAGTCCCGAGCCTTTTTCTAACAAGGTATATGATTGTTTAATGAAGTGCCTGGTTGGAACAAGACCCTGGATTGGAATAGACTCCAAGTACCCCTCACTGTACTAAATAACTATATCACCAGTCTCCCCCTACCCCCTCTCCCAGGACCTGTGTGTTGCTTTCAGTTACCTTGCCGAAGGCATCCTGCAGCCGGTTGGCCTCATTGCGTGTGTGACCCAGATCCTCCTGCAGGTTGGTGGCCAGGGCCTCTGCCTTCTCCTTGTCCATTCGCACGCTCTCCAGCAGCTCCTGGATGTCGCTCTTGTCTCCAGAGTTGTGGATGGAGTAGAGCTCAGCCACCTTCTGCCTCTCTTGCTCCAGCTGGCATTTGAAGCGGTTCAGCTCCAACTGTTCATTGCCAAGCGTGGCTTTGTAATCCTCCAGAGCAGCGGAGAGAGCCGCCTTGCCCTTCTGCTCCGAGTCGATGATGCGGTCCATGTGGTGGTTCCTCTCCTTCAGGGCCCCGATCATCTCTTGGGCTTCCTTATTGTCCTGCTCAGCCATCTTCAGGGTGTTGCTCAGGTGCTGCTGGACCCCGAGCAGCTGCTCTCGCTCGAAGCGCGCGTTCTCCGCCAGCTCCATGTATCGCTGCTCCAGCTCCAAGTAACGGCCGCTCTTGATGTCTTCGTCTACGACGTAGGAGATGTGATGCTCGTCCAACAAAGTGCGGAGGTACTCGATCTGCCGGCCGTAGTGCTCCAGCTTGTCGCTCTGCTGACACAGCGAGTCCATCAGGATGACTTTCTCCTCCCCCAGCCTCTCGTTCTCTGCGTTCAGCTCCTGAGTGATCTGCTGCAGGTCGGACAGCTCCTGCAATGTGGCCTGAAGCTCCTCGGCGGTGCTGTGCTGGTTCTCCTCCATTTGGTGGATCCTCTCCGTCAAGCAGGCCACTGAGACCTCGCTGACGTTCCCGCTGCTGCCTTTCCGAGACCTCTCTCGACTCGGGGCCCCCTCGGACTCGGAGGAAGAGGAGGAACAGGAAGGGGCGTCCAGAGCATCGTCGCTGGAGGTGATGGGTTGGTAGACCTCACTGGATTCGCTGTCCAGGTTGTCCATGGAGCTGCTGCGACGGTTTTCCATTAGAGTGTTCTCATCCTGGCTCAGGAGATCCTCCATGGAACCAGGGGCTGATCCTTCCACCGAGGAGGTCAGCGTCCCTCCTCCGTCACTGTGGACACTTCCCACATCTAAATCCAGGCTTAGGGACTGGTAGCTGAAGATCTTCTCCGAGCCGTCCAACCTCTGCTCCAGGGAGAAGCCCAGCGCATTCAACCGGTCTTTCAACATGCGGTTCTCGTTCTTCAGCTGGTTCAGCTGCTCACGGATGGCATTGTTCTGCTCTTGAAGCTGCAGCAGCGTGGATTCCACGTCTGTAGCTTGGTGAGTGATGGAGACGACCTCTTCCTCTGCCGCCACCACCACTTTGTCCTCCTCCCCCTCTTCAGAGGTCTCGCCCAAGCCCAGCTGGGCCCGCATGTCCCTCAGCTCGTTGCGCAAGTGCAGAATCTCCACATCTTTGCTCTTTGCCAAGCCCAGAAGGTCCTTCACTTTAGTCTCCAAGGCAGCTTTGTCGGTGATCTGGCTGTCTGATTTGGACTTGCTCATGCGCGTCTCCGACTCGGCCAGTATGTGGCTGCGGGATCGCTTGGCCAGCGTGGCATCGTTAGTGGCAGCGGCTGCAGAGGAGGATAGCTTCTTGCCTGTACCAGCTCGAGAACGCTCCCGGAGTCTGTCTCGTGTTGAGCTCACCTCTTTAGCCCCAGAAGACGTGCCACGTTTAGCTGAAGAACCTGTATGAAGAAAAGATATATACACGTACAGAAAATGACCGTTTTCATTTCAATTAGTGTTTTAGTACTGTGTGAAAACACAGGTCTATGATAAGCACAGCATTATCAACTGCAGGTTAATACATCTGTATTTTTTAATGCTGCATTTCCATCTGCCACCTGGACTAATATATGAATGCGATCTGAGGGTGAGGAGGTGATTGCTTAGGATATTTCTACAATAAAAATCTGACACTCTTCAAGAGCAGTTTTGAAAGATAATGCGGCCTGATTAGCTGCGAATGTCCAGCCGTGAGAGTAGACTCATTATAACAGAAGCACAGAACCTTCAGACATTATTCTGATTGCTGTTCTCCCTCTTGCAGCCTCTGGCCCCCAAGATGGTCTTGAGTCTTTCATAGAGCTACTGTGAAACCTATCCGGCTGCTGTTCACGTGACAGAACACATGAGCCACATACAGACACGGGACACATTTACAACCCCAGTCACCAGCCTCAACAGTCATTAAAGAACGATGTTTAGACTTAGGAGTCTGTAGCTTTTAAAGTCTATATTAATGCATGTTCAGAAGTTAAAGCTGCAGTATCCCACAATAATTTCTAATTTTACACCAAAATATAATTTCCCGATCTGTTTACTTCAGATATAATCAACTGAGAAAGCAGTTCAGTTTGTTTAAAATGAATGCTTCAAACCTAGTAGCAAGTATGTTAGCAGTACGTCCACCTTATTGAAGTAAAAAGTGTCAAAGTGTACAGTACAGATTCCTCCATATACTGTATACAGTTTGCTACTCTTGATACCCTGTAGTAAATAATGTCGTAAGCCAGTTTTGACACAAGAGGAGAAGTGGTTCTCAAGATATATATAAAACTGTGAAGTAAGACACATTGTACATACATAGGGACGCCTCCACTTCAACAGGGACATGCATCCCCAGTGTTGTTAAACAAGCTTCTACAAAGATACAGGATGAAAGTTTGAAGCCACCTCCCACCTTCGCCTAACTCTTACTATGACATTCTTACTAGTTCTGGAACACTGCCAGCTTTACGAGGATCGGTTCCTTTGAACAGCCCCGCCCCCGGCCTCGTACCAGTGCTGCTCTTGGTCTTGCCCTCGGAGGTGCTGCCGGTGGTCCCGGCTGTGGAGGTGCCCGCCACCGAGCAGGTCCTCTTTCCCTTCACACTGTTGTTCACCGACAGACCGCCAGCCACCCCTGCTAACAGGTCATCATTGCTCTTTGTCTGGAAGGGAAACAGAGAAAGGTGATGCCACGCCCCGCCCAGATTTAGATCTCCATTATTACAGTGCATTATTATTTCAAGCTACGTGGGCTTTGAGAGTGTTAACAAGCATGCAAGCAGGTCCATCAAGAGTCCAGCCTCGTGGATTTTGATTCAACCTGCACCGTATCACAGTTATCAGGGTTGCATAATACCGCTCTTTATCAATAGGAAATGGGTAATAAAGACATAGAAGGTCAAATGTTATCATTAATCCAGCTCACTTGCGCTGTAAATGTTGAAATGTAATTGCTTATTAGACAATTTCAAACTCTATCAGTGGATATGGCTGTAGGTGTGTGTCATTAAGTATATTACCTTCACTCTATTTAAAAGAACAAAGTTATACTGTACTAGTGATAATGATGTGGTATTTTAGTCACACTGACTTGCAGTACCTCTTATTTCAGTACACAGTGCAAATACAGTACTGCCGTTGAAAAGCTCGACAACAGAAAGTGATATTACAGACAAACATAAGAGATGATCACGGTGGTTGTCTTGTTGACCACCACTGGGTGCCTCCATCTGCCAAGATTCATTGGTCTTTTCCATTGCAGCAGTGCTAACTTTATAGCCACCCTGTGTATTGTAGACATGTGTTTCCTAAATGACCTCTCCGTCCTGCACAGTACAGACGTCATGCTTGGTGTCCGTGGTGCAGACGTTACCTTGGACAGTGCCGCTGTGCCTCCGGTCTTGGAGCTGCTCTTCCCAGTCGCCCCGTTCTCAGATTTCAGTTTCTCGTTGCTCTGCGTCTTACTCCCTGCCGCAGCCTTCGATGAGGTGACCGCTGGCCTGCTTGCTTTCTTCATGCTGGGCTCCCGGTTTCTGATACATTTACAGCTCAGACTGCGGAACAAAAACAACACTGATGAGTGCATCATGCCAAGGTTCTCATGATCCCATGCTGCCAGTAATAAGCCATGCCTCTTGACAGCAAATGGTCTAATGGCACTGTTGTACTGATTGGGTTCCCTAGAGGAAAACTACATTTCTTCAAGCGTACAGCAAAAAAAAAAAAAAAAAAAAAACCAACAACTCTTAATGTCCTCTGCTTAATGTCCTTACGATAAACTGTTCTACCCCCTGTGCTGTGGAAACAAACCATCTCATTATCTGCTGAATGAACAAAAATATCTTGAAATTCCAATCTCGAGCCCTGCTGTGCTGGAACAGTTCCCAGAGTACACACAAGGGGACAGCGGAGGGAAGACATCACCTCACATTGAAAGCAGAATAAGAGACTGGATCTTCATTCACATGGTTGTGAAGAGAAAGGGGGGAGACATTGAACGAAAATACTGTAACTGAAGTTGAAGTATTACATTTTAGCAGCCCGCTCCTCTATCTGCAGATATTTAGACCCCCCCAAAGCTCTCTGTGCTGGACAAAGAGGCCTTTGAGGTACATGTTTGTCTGTGTCACGTCGAGTAACAGTTTAAAAAGTAGGAAGGTACATTATGTGTTCAAAGCAGTTCTACTTGAGACACTCTGTCCAGGAACGTATGGGGGAATTCAAAAGCTGTTTACAAAAATGGAGACGAAGGCTTCGACGTGTCTTTAAAGACTACTGTACAGAAGTTAATACAGCGTAGGTTCCCCATTCAAAATGAGGATCTAGTGCACTGATTTCATCCATCTGTCTATCTGTCTGTCTTGCACTACGTGGCAAATCCGATAATTACATTTTTACCAATCTTCAAAGACTCTTACAGACTTTATCAGATTACATTTGGGTACAATTGATGTCATACAACTTTTTTTACAAATATTTACAGGATTATAAGAAATCTCAGTCCCTGCGCTGACTGCTTAGCCTTACAACTGTATAATCAACTCAATATGGCAATGCCTCTGATGCTGAAATAAAACAGACCTGAAACAACAGCAAGACATGTCAGAGAGAGAAAGTTAATTCCAGATCACTGCCAGCCAATACATATCTCATATTGCATTGCGCTTGCTGTTATGAAAAGATTTTCAGCCATCACTTACAGTAAGAAAGCTGCATCCATCATTCTGCAGTATATCCTATCTGGCTAAACTTGAATATCAAAATCTAGTATTAGTGACCTCACCCTAACACAGAATGAATCTCAACAACTAGCGGTCATACTGCACCAAGTACTACAGAAGCGCTGAAGTTTACCTGCTGTCCTGAGACTGTCCCTTCCTTGGAGAACACATTAGAAAAAACGACAGGGATTCTCCACAGTGCTGCAGTAGTACAGTAAACACTCACAGAATGAAGAAAGCACAGGACACTTTCTGCTTTTGAAGAGCGGAGCATTAACAAGCAACCGCCAGCAATGCGGTTTGAAAATACGACCTGTCCAATAGGAGAACCTGGCATGCAGCTCCAGCAGGAGTATTCCTTAAAAGGTTAACACTACAGTTCACTAATGCAGCCGGCACAGCGTACAGCGCTGTAACAAAAAGGGGGGCTTGCCGGGGAACAGACGTTTGAAAGTGTGTTCTCCTAATACAGTTTGATGTTACAGAAGACAGCAGCATTCTAGAGCAGTTTAATGAAGATCAAACATGATCTAATTTTCATTAAAACATTCTTTAAAAATGACGCATCTCGAGTGAAAGTCCTGGTATCTCAATACCACAGTTCAGAGTAGCTTGGACCATTTAATATGCTTCCTATAGTCTTTGTGTGGCATGTATTTTTTTATTGTAGCTCCCCAGCCTAAGTGAACTGCTTTAATTCAGCCTTTAAGCTTGCATTATCTGAGCTGCTGGAAATATATATATATTTTTTTAAGTAGAATTGGAAGTAATATCTGGTGAAATTGCACTCTACAGACCATTAACCTTGGAGTCTTGGAATGTCTCAGACTAAATAAAAACAGCATTTGCCTTGCACTTCACTGCGTGTCTACAGACTCCCTTGACAGTAACACCACCACAAGCCTATCAAGTGCCAGGAATACTGGGATTGAAGGAGAGTTTATTTGAATTGAATTTCATTCACTAATCTGAGAAAATCTGGAAGTAATTTGTGGAACCAAATCAAAACTACAGTGCTGACCTGCCGATGTTTGAATGACATTGCCCTTTGAGGTACAGTACCCTATGTTCATACAGTACAGGCGTATTTACTTTGTCTACCATAAAGAATCTGAACCAATTAACTGGACTGCTTATTTTTCTATTTCTCCCTAGCAATCACCTTCTGCTACAAATTCATCACAGCAAAAATGATTACAGGTACTATACAGTAACTGTTCTTTTGTGTGTAGCAAAACATTATCACATCAAATCCCCGTATGATCTTTTTGCTTCCATTTCTTGGCGTCAACATTTTATTTCTGGTTTAGTCTTGAGCAAAAAAGTTCAAGTCTTACAGTACCACACAGGTCTGACACAGTCAGCAGTAATAATGGTCTTGTATACTGCAGCTCAAGTCAGCACCAACAAGCTACACCCGATCTTTATTCTAGTTAACTAAAGATAACCTAAAATGTGGGAAACAGTCATTTTCAATTTACTGTTATGACGATTTTAATACGATAACTAATATATCTAGCAGTACCACTGCCCTACTTTTCTGTTGAGATACAGTACCCCAGTGCAATGAATGAAAGCTGTCCTCATACCCTCAGCAATAATAATCTATCTCAAGTGCAGCTAGAGCAGTTCAACTGCTACCAACATCCTGGTGACAAATACAAGTTTGAATCAAAATGCTGGATACACAGTAATAATAGCGGAGGCTATTATTACTCCCAAACCATATACAGAAATACTTTACTCTGTAGAATTCTAATCTATAGGTGTATTCTACTGTATAGACATGGTCAAAACACCCTATATATAGTGTATTACAGTTCTATAATGTTGTGGACACTACTAAACACTACTCAAAATAGTATTTTATTTTTTTAATATATTGAGTAGCTGTACAGAATATAAACATATGAATTAATTCTTAACTTTGAAATCAAATTTAGCATGTCACACAGTATTGCAAAGGTACAACTGGCATTAGACATTTAATACATAAACAAAATTAATCTAAACAAAAATAATTGTATCAGTAACACACATCTCCCTTCATGGCTATACATTCAAAATTACAGCTACAGTAGCAGAATGACGAAACAGTGGATCACCATGAAGTCAACAGGTTGTACAAACTAGCACAAAATAAGAAATGGCAAGGAATAGTTTAATGAAAATGAGGTGTTCCTATCATGGCAAAGTATATGAATGTGGAATAACTTCTAATGTTCTCAAGATACATACTGTACAGTAATGTAAGCCTGGCATATGTACAGTATGTACAGACCTCCTATAATGTAGCTCCTCATCCCCTGCCGGGATAATAAATGTGCTTAATTTAAATCCAGTGCAGCCTGGCTAGCAGAGCTCTGTGACTGGTGAGAATACTTTCAATAGAGATCCTGTGGGTATGCAAACACATGTGTTTAAACACACACACACACACACACACACACACATCAACAGCTTTACAAGACGAACTGGCCCAACAGACACCAGGCTGACTGCAGGCCCGGGCTCTGTTGTGGTCAGACCAAAAGGGAGATTCATTCAGATCAACAACAGCCGCTGTACCAAAAAAAAATAACAACATTCCTGTAACCTCGGGTAACTTTACAGCTCCCTCAACCCTTTCTTATTGCTGCTTTATAGCAATAACCAGAGGCCTCTTCTTTCAAATAAGCCTAATTTCTTTCAGCTGTACAAAGGCCTGCATATTGTAGTGGAGCCTCACTGCGGCCTCTGTGGGATATGAAATATTTGCTCTCCAACGCTGGGCTCCGGGTCCTCCAGTGCAAATATGCTGCGAGTAAACATCTTGAAGATGAGTGGGAGTGGAAGGGTCATTTCAAATGCCTCCAGTTCAACGGGAAACTGGAGCTCCACATAATGCTAAACAAGCACAACCCCTTGTATATATAAAGCTCCAGGTTAAGCATCATTATCCCAAATGCTTGTAACTACATACGATACTGTACTGCGCGCTTATCTAAGAACCAGAGAAGCTGTATTTACAGTACAGATCTCCACTTCAGACGTTTTCTAATTCATGCCTAGCCTTGAGCCCATGCAGTAGCCTATAGCTGCAATTAAGAAGTAGACTATCAGATAATATGCAATATTAATGTGCCTTCTGCCATGTTCAGTATGTTTATGCTGTTAAATAATTGAGAAGCTTCAAACACTGATCAAAGCCAATTAGCCTCTGGTCTTCCATTTGCTTTGAAAAAGTGTTTTAGGATCCCCTCTGGGAAACTGTGGGAGTTTATGGTAATGCTTACAACAGTATATATATATATATATATATATATATATATATATATATATATATATATATATATATATACACATATATATACACACACACACACAGTACTGTGCAAAAGTTTTAGGCAGGTGTGAAAAAATGCTGTAAAGTAAGAATGCTTTCAAAAATAGACATGTTAATAGATTATATTTATCAATTAACTAAATGCAAAGTGAGTGAACAGAAGAAAAATCTAAATCAAATCCATATTTGGTGTGACCACCCTTTGCCTTCAAAACAGCATCAATTCTTCTAGGTACACTTGCACAAAGTCAGGGATTTTGTAGGCATATAGTCAGGTGTATGATTAAACAATTATACCAAACAGGTGCTAATGATCATCAATTCAATATGTAGGTTTAAACACAATCATTCACTGAAACAGAAACAGCTGTGTAGGAGGAATAAAACTGGGTGAGGAACAGCCAAACTCAGCTAACAAGGTGAGGTTGCTGAAGACAGTTTACTGTCAAAAGTCATACACCATGGCAAGACTGAGCACAGCAACAAGACACAAGGGAGTTATACTGCATCAGCAAGGTCTCTCCCAGGCAGAAATTTCAAGGCAGACAGGGGTTTCCAGATGTGCTGTCCAAGCTCTTTTGAAGAAGTACAAAGAAACGGGCAACGTTGAGGACCGTAGACACAGTGGTTGGCCAAGGAAACTTACTGCAGCAGATGAAAGACACATCATGCTTACTTCCCTTCGCAATCGGAAGATGTCCAGCAGTGCCATCAGCTCAGAATTGGCAGAAAACAGTGGGACCCTGGTACACCCATCTACTGTCCGGAGAAGTCTGGTCAGAAGTGGCCTTCATGGAAGACTTGCGGCCAAAAAGCCATACCTCCGACGTGGAAACAAGGCCAAGCGACTCAACTATGCACGAAAACACAGGAACTGGGGGCAGAAAAATGGCAGCAGGTGCTCTGGACTGATGATTCAAAATTTGAAATATTTGGCTTTAGCAGAAGGCAGTTTGCTCGCCAAAGGGCTGGAGAGCGGTACACGAATGAGTGTCTGCAGGCAACAGTGAAGCATGGTGGAGGTTCCTTGCAAGTTTGGGGCTGCATTTCTGCAAATGGAGTTGGGTATTTGGTCAGAATTAATGGTCTCCTCAATGCTGAGAAGTACAGGCAGATACTTATCCATCATGCAATACCATCAGGGAGGCATCTGATTGGCCCTAAATTTATTCTGCAGCATGACAACGACCCCAAACATACAGCGAAAGTCATTAAGAACTATCTTCAGCATAAAGAAGAACAAGGAGTCCTGGAAGTGATGGTATGGCCCCCACAGAGCCCTGATCTCAACATCATTGAGTCTGTCTGGGATTACATGAAGAGAGAGAAGCAACTGAGGCTGCCTAAATCCACAGAAGAACTGTGGTTAGTTCTCCAAGATGTTTGGGCCAACCTACCTGCCGAGTTCCTTCAAAAACTGTGTGCAAGTGTACCTAGAAGAATTGATGCTGTTTTGAAGGCAAAGGGTGGTCACACCAAATATTGATTTGATGTAGATTTTTCTTCTGTTCACTCACTTTGCATTTTGTTAATTGATAAATATAAACTATTAACATTTCTATTTTTGAAAGCATTCTTACTTTACAGCATTTTTTCACACCTGCCTAAAACCTTTGCACAGTACTGTATATATATATATATATATATATATATATATATATTACATACTTAACAGTACCAGTAGAATTTAAATCCAATCCATTAAGCACTCTTAATAACTTTAAAAAAATGAACATATTGTATGGCAGGTTTTCAAAATAAAAATAAGCCATTTTAAAAACAGGAGGGCTGGCCTTTAATAACATAGTATATAAAACAGCCCTAGTGTTCACTAAAGGGTTTGTTGTGCCCTTTCACGTTAAGGGTTGTTTCAGCAAAACAATATTTTAGCAGACAAAAAGACACCAATTTGTATATGATAAATGTGTACATTATTCGTGTTTACTATAATAGTGTTTTCATGTTGGTTTATCTATGCACTTTACAGCGTCCTTAGGGACAACATTTTAATTTCTTAAGATATCATTTCAATAAAAAAAAAAACAGGACAATATCAAAACCACGACTCTGGCCTTGAAACACGAGAAGAATCAAAGGAGCACCGTGGCACTGGAATCAGATGTGCGAGTCAGTCACAGGATACATGAAAACTACAGAACGATATTATCTGTGCCTCTGCAGGACCAGGGCCACGGTCATTCAAATTTCATATAAAACACTAAAACCCTGTCCACCCAAACGTCAACTTCACAATCCCCTGAATTATCTGAACGTTATAGGCCCTGTTGTGACCAATGCTCGTCTGCCTGAAAAAACACACTAAGCAGCCCCTTCATTTATGGAATGTACTACAGTAGACTATCCATTTACAGGCACAGTACAGGGGCTGTGTTTTAGTTTCTTGATTGAGAATGGCAGGGGAGACAGGCTGTAGACAGACATGGACCGAGTACAGTAGTCCCGACTGCCAGGCCCCCGGTCAACAGCAGCCAGCAGCTCACCGACAAGTGCTGTGGACCTCCTGAGTGTCAAGAGAAGACTGGCTTGAAGGAGTGATCATCTTCAATTCTCCTGAGCTGTTATGGAGAGCCGCTGTAGTACGGGGAAGAAAAACTTGGGCAAAACAAATCGTGCAACAAGAAGGAATATTACTACACCAGCTGTAAAGATACATCAGCTTACACTGAAGACATGCTCCTGTTTGTTTCTTTCCAGCCCAAGTCCATGTCCTGATGACTCAGACTCCAAGTGAAGGCCCATGCCAGTGAATAAAAGGTTGAGCTAACACCACATTGGGTATTTTCATGTGTTGCTCAATGTTACTTCCTTGCACTGCCTGCAGTATTGTACCTGTAGTTAAGTTTGAAATGATTACAGTGCTTGTTGTAGTGTGTGTGTGTGAGTGTGTGTGAGTGTTGGGGCGGGAACAGAGAAAAATAATTAGCAACCAGTATCAGCTGCTGACTGGAATCCTTGAGTCATATTGTAGGAGTGGTTGAAAGATGCCTGGGTGGGGAACACAAGGCAGTTTTGTTTGTACACTTCCTATATTACAGTAGGTCCAATTTACATGATCAAATACATATTTACCACCAGTCTAAATATATAAAAAAGAAAAAAAACCATCATTGACTAAATGCAAAACCTGCATCCTCTTAGGTTATGCTTTTTCTTAATGGGCTCAAATTAATAATACTAAATCACACTTAGTAGAGGCATGAGTTTTACTGAAGAGATGTCATTATTACCATGCTTAATGTTTGTCCTAAGATAAATTTTGATTTAAAATAAAAATCGGGAAAGTGTTTTTTTTTTTTAAAAAGCGAAAGACAAGGGGGATAAAATTGTTAGAAATAAAGTCTCTAATCATGTCTGTATATAGGACAAAACATTAATGCAGGGTCTCTGCTAATTATATTATTTATTAATAATAATAATAATAATAATAATAATAATAATAATAATAATAATAATAATAAATTGGATAATAAATTAGTTAATTTACCCAAGTGCGTAACAGATCTTACAGAAATCTTTTTTTTTTTTTTTGCCATGATGTTATTTTATTTCCTAATATACCTCAAATGCTGGTAAAACTACACATTTACCGACTAATCTATAGATTTACCAATTTTACACATGAACCGTAACACATATAATGTACATGAAATCAACCACTGAAAAATGTCCATGCCTGCAGACATGAAGCTGTGTGGTGCAGGATAATAACTAGAAAAATATCTAATCTCACCTTTTAAAAGGTGCCCTGGCTCACAATTCAATGTGCTCAAGGCTGTCTCTGCTGGGGTTCAACAAGGCAGATCCATAATCCCAGAGATGGTCATTACACAGGTCAGGCATGGTTTACTGCATGCTTCCATTTTCAGTCACGCCCCACTGTTACTATACAGATACCAGAGGCAATACTATGACATGGCAATGACACGTTCCAGTTATACTAGACAGAGTTCAACTCTAAAAGAACAGGTAACTGAAGCTACCCAGGTACTGTATGCTGCATCTGTATCACTAACTGAACTGTCTTTGAAGTATGACAAACAGCAGTAATGATCGGGGACTGATAAAGGGAGTAGTGGAGAGAAGTGCAGCAACATGTCAATCAACCAATGCAGGTAATGAGCAAGCTGTGTCGACCAAAAACACAGGAAGGGTTATGAACATACAGTACAACACACCGCACTGTACTGCTCCAGCTGCTTCCCCTTCCTAATACAGAGGCAGCACCTACTGTAGATGCAGGTAAAGGAAGCACATGAGCGAGGCCCTGTGACCGCATGTCGGAAGCTGTAAATCACTTCGTCCGTGTAAAAATTCCAGCCCCGCCTGCTTTCAATTTCCAGACGGCTGCAGCCGGCGCGCTCTTATCGCTTTTCCAGAGATCCTGCATCCCAGGAGCTGCACACATTCCCAGGCAGGACAGCTCAAAGCAAACCCAGATATGTTTCATATAGTGTAGAAATAGACCTTCATAATATAATACATAGTCTTTTTTAATTTGATCACCCTGCTATTAGATTTCAGTAGACCTCTGTCAGTGCTATTCATGCTACCCACTCCGATGAGGCCATTAGGAGAGCCTAATCTCTTTAAACGCGATCTGTATAACTAATAGTGTGTTTCAAACACTTAAGACCCCAAGTTTACCGCAGCACACAATACTTTTGCTTACACTTTCACATAGGGAACATCTAACGCACAACAGCACGCAATAGAACAATGTATTTACAAAACACTGCATATATTTACCATAAAAATTAAAAAGGGTTGTCACAAGAGGTTTTTTGTTTTTTTTTTTTTTGGTGGGAGATGGTAAGCGTTTGAGTATATTTGAATATTTGAACTCATCCAACAGGCCAGTGGCTTCCACTGCAGAAGATACGTTGTGGCTGCCACACTCCATCTCTGGGACCATTGAGCTGTAGCAGAGGAGGATTTCATGAAATCTGCTTAAACATTTTATACATACTAGTATTAGCTCTATTATTATTATTATTAATATTATTATTATTATTATTATTATTATTTATTTCTTTCTTAGCAGACACCCTTAACCAGGGTGATTTACAGTTGTATACAAAAAAATACATAAAGAATTACAGTACAATTAAGAGCAAGATACAAAATACAATGACTTCGGTCCTAATAAGATCAAATACAAAACACAGTACGATTTGATATCGGGGCAGTTCAAGAGCAGATAAGTGTTGATAGTTACATCAGAGTTAGATACGATTGCAAGCGAAATAGAAAATACTACAAAATGGGTTAAGTTCGGGATTAAATACAGTAAAATAGGGAGCAGATAAGTGCAAGTTAAAGTGCATTAAAGGCAGAGTGCTATATTGTACAGTGCAGTGCGGCTCCTGTATATTAATGTCAAGGCTAACATTAGTACTGTAGCATACCTTTTTGGTTAACAGCTAAATTATTAATGTTTGATACTGAAATAGATTGAAACCCCTACTGTAAGGTACATTTTACATGGGCTGAATTATGCACCACATTCCCAGGGGGATTTCTAGAGAGAATAAAGAAGCTATACATTTCCCTATGCAGTGTTACAGAATGAGAACACGACAGGACATGTGAAGCAGATAATCACTCTCCTAGATTAACCACTGATACAACACCTACTGAGAATCCACAAATCAGCAATTACAGCAAATAAGGAAAGATATACAAATCATCCTCTGTATTGATTTATCAACTATGCAAAACATTGTACAGTAACTGCTTCATTGTTCAAGCAGTATTTGGAAGTAAGATTTTAAACTAAATTAATTCTACAGTAGTGTACTGTAGGTGGTAGGCAGCAAAACAATTAACATTTACTGCAGCCGTTTATCAACCTGCCATCAAAGACACCCTACAAATGCATGTTTAGTCTAACCTTGCAGTCATGCTGCCAGGTCTCAGACGCTGCTGTATTAAGCAGTGTGAGATACAGCCTGGTCACTACACGGTTTGGAAGAGAGCCAAAGGATTTCAGGTGCTGTAACAAGTAGCGTGACTCAATAGGCAAACAAAAAGTTGGCAGGGTTCTCCCTTTGCTGTACAGATTGTTGTCCAACCTCTTTTACTGTAGCAAACACACTCTGTTGAATTATTCATCACTTTAAAACACAAGTCACTTAGACAAAAGTTTCAATTAATGTTTCTTAGAAGTTTTCCCTGCCGGCTGACCAAGCTACCAGCGTTGACAGAACCATGACTACAATGTCTTCTTTTTAAGCAATGCAGATTACATTCGTATGGGTGGGTGTGTGTCTGTGTGAGGGCTATGGCATTTGTCTGTTACCATTTCTGTTTTTAGATGTTTAGTTTTTGACACATTTTCTTATAAGCCTACTTTACTAAAAGTTATATATGAATCCTCAAAAAACTGTTTTTGATACATGCCAGGGTTGGGAACAAGACTCATTGCATAGCAGTTTGCTCCATTCCTGGTTTTACTTTGAGTTTAATAAGACACACCTGATCTTGTTACCTATACAGTGAGGCTAATCAAGCTCACATTAAAACCTAGAACTGGTTAATCGGCTATAGATAATTAAATTATTGGCATCTGTGAATGGTTGCGGCTATAATATTCTGTGTAGTTCATATTGTTCCAAATGGCTGTAAAAATCTACAATGAGATCTGGCACATGGTGTTTTCTTAAGCAGTACACATTTGCAGAAGCTCCGTTTGTAAAATAAAAGCCCATCACCCAAGCAACATCTGCAGAACACATGCTCGTCTGCCAATCCACACTGCATCAACACTTAAACTGACAGTGCAGCAAAAACAGAAGCTACAGATTCTCAGAGTGGTATGAAAATCACTATGACCCCCTCTTGTCTGCTGGCAGTTATTAAAAGCTGCGGTGTCCCATTTTATACTAAAATGTCATCCCCTGGAAGATTTATGACATTTCTACACAGTCTATACTTATCTGCGTTCCACCAGAAAGAGGACATTGTTGGTTGTAGTTTTTGTTGTGTTCTGTCACTCTGAACTAACAAGCGCACGTTTATACTTGCAGCAGCAGGAGGTTATGGATGTCATCTCTGTTGCATCACAAGGATCCCAAAAATAAAAAATAAAAAACAGAACGTAGAATCAAAAATCCTTTCAAATAGCATCTGGACTGAAGAGCAGAGAGACCCTCAAAGGTGATTTTTCTTAGTAACCTGTAGAATTGACCTTGTGTTCAAACAAAGGGTACTTCTTTCACTGCTAACCAAAGGGAAACTGGTAGTTCCTGTCCTCTACATCAGTATCAGCTAAGAAATCAAAAGAATAAAATCACCATGTTTTCTTAATATTTTATCAACAAAGCATACAGGTCAAGAGAAAAGATAACGCCACTCAACACGGCAGACCACAAAACAAATTTTACTTAGGCCCGCATGAAATTCAGTCTACAGTGAATCTATTAAATTCATTACCTTAGTATTTTCTTTCTGTATAGTGCTAAAAAAAAGTCAATACTGAAAATTAAAATACCCCTTGTCATGTCTTGCACATTAATTATATTACCAAGCAGCTTTAATTGTATTACCAAGCAGCTGTGCTGTATCTGCAGGGCTGCAAGCGCTGTTCAAAGGGGGGGAAGCTGAACTGAACTGAACTCCACTGCATGATGTGACAGTGCCGTAGATGACATTTTACTCTGAATTTCTATTCCATGTTAAGAGGATTGGAGAGGGCTGCTGCACGTGTCTTGCACCACGAAACTGGAATACTCACTTCAACTCAAAATAACCTACTGTTCTTAAAAACTTTGTTCTGTAACAATTTAACGTATCTTAAAACTCCCTTCATGTGGGCAGCTCATCATTAAGACAGCTACAAGCCTCAATAGTAATCTGCCTTTAGATGCTTAACATTAAAAAAGGTCAATCGTGGGCTGAACCGATTCTAAATTAAACTCATTTTTTCAGTACAGTACCATGTTTGGCAATGAAAAAACCTCATTTAAAACTGGCTGTGCTAGAGCACACAAAGCAAATGACGTACAAAATAATGAACACAGATGTGAATTTAGTTTTGCGTGTACTGGAAAAAAAAAAACACACACACACAGAACACTGACTGAAATGAACCCCACTAGACTGTCAGTTATTGGTCCCCAAGGACTAGAATGGGCCTGGGAACCACATGGTTAATTGGATTGATGCTGTGGGGAGCTTTCATGATCATGCAAAAACAGTGCAGGGCTGGGTGAGGGACGGCCAGTCTGATACAACCGTCCCCTGACCTGGTTGGTTTTAAATAATGGCGCTAACGGCACTGTACAGCGGTTAGTTTTACGGCACACATTCACTGTGGTCACTCAGGATTGCACTCTTAAACTTTAGCACACCAGTAAATTCAAACTGTAGTATACATAATGTCAGCACACAAATCAAATTCAGACTTTACTGACATCATACTGAACGGCATTATTTTTCTATCTGGGACAGAACGCCACTGGATTTTAGTGCCCGTAAAACAAAGTTATTGAAAAACAGATGTATGCAAGACATTCTTCTATGCAAAACTCATAGCATTGTTCAGGGTTCCCTTTATCAAGCTGCAATCATTCAATCTTTATAACAGGCCTGCAGTCCCTTGTAGTGTCGTAGAATCAGTGTGCTATCACTCCCTGTGTTATCAGGCAATGCAATGCAAGTGAAGAGAAGACATTACAAACTGGTGTTTCTCTGTTTCATCTGTGGCTATGGAAAGCTGGATTTAAACTCAGGGTTCAAAATGTTACAGTACAGCAACCGACACAGAACAGGAATATCTCTCAGCCAGATCAATCACACACACACACACACACACACACACACACACACACTTTTTCATGTTGACATGGCTCCACTGCACTGCTTGTGAATGTAACCAATAGGCTTTCCCAAGGAAATCTGACAGTCTCCGACACAAGGGTTCAACTGTTTTGCTCTCCAGTAAATCGCTCAGAGTACTGTGCGCAGAACAAGCATTAAAGCTAGTTCTGAAACAGCGAGAGCCATTGACTGCCTTCTCTCCCTCGCCATGGGAGAATTCCACAGGGTCATGGACCCAGCCCTGACAGGAAACCAATGTTTTCAGAAGGAACTGAATCCATGAAACAGGACTGTGAGGATGCAGTACACTGGCCTGGCCTCTCTCCTACAGCAGCATACAGTACTGTACCAGGACTCCCAGTTCCACCCTATACAGTGAGCTTGTGAGTGGAGCTGAGTTTGTAACAAGGTTTGACGGGGTCTCTACTAACATTAAGCCAGTGGTTTAAAAACTTTGAAGTGAGCAAACCACAAAAACAACTATTTTGAGCAAGTAGTACTGCAGATGTGTTTATTTACAACAGTACACTGTGGTTTACAGAGCTCACAGACGCACACAAACAGCGTAATGATAAACCTATAGTGTGACAGTATAAATCAACCTTCTCTATTGTATTCAAACCCTTTTCCCTGCAGCACAGCCCCCACAGTAGTCTTGTATGGTTGGAGCAGCCGCAGCTCACTGCCCTCTCTCACAATAGAAGCTCCAGGCCTGGCAAATCAGGTCAGTGACAACACACTCCAGATCCCACAGTGCTCTACACACCCCTGGGACTGGGAGGGGCTGGGGGAAGGGGAACACACTGCCAAATTCATCATTCCCTTCCAACATTTTCCTTGCAGTGCTACAGGCAGACCTACAACACACAGACTAAACCACAAAGCGTTATGTCACTTGTGTATAGGAGCAAAGCCTCACTTCACAATTCAGACTCATTCTCAGATCTTCATATAATCCACATGAAAATGCTCATGTTGCAGTTAAAGACAGACACATACAGTCAGAACAAACACAGGTGATAAAAGGGGTTCCAAGCTAACAAACATGTACGGGTTTTGAGTTTTGTACAATGTCACTGGCTTGCTACAAGACCTCCTGCACCTTTAATTTGGAGGATGAATTATGTTTTAAAACACAGTGTGGCACTGAACAATAGGTAGGTCAGCTAATTAAATAGTTTGGATACATTTACATTGTAAGCCACAAGAGGAAAGTTGTCTCTTCCTATTTGGCAGTCAGGATAGCTCCTCCTGTGAAATCCTTGTGCCATTGCCAATTACAGCACAATACACAGCTAGTCTTTGAAGTTCAGGCTGCACAACAAGAGAAATGTATTATTTATGTCCCGTACATATGGCAGCTGGACCACAGAGCATCAGAGATGTGTAACAAATGGACAGTAGAATTCCATGACCACCATGGTTTATACAAGGCAGCCATGTGGCTCATTGGTCCCTGGACAGGGGGGCTGGCAGATAGTACCAAGAGGAGGGGCGAGGAGGGGCAGTTCTCCATGACTGGGGATACATGTATTGGGTTTTTGAGAATGTAACACTTGGGCTACTATTGTAGATTGACAGCACTACACAGACTCATTGGGTGGAAGCCCTCAGTCAGTCATAGGGTCCCATGAGATACTGATTGAAGCTGTACAAATACCATCTCTGCAATGCACTGGCTCTGTGCCTTTCCCCCCACTCCTCCAGGACCGCAGTAACTATGTACGTTTTTAATAGAACCCTATATTGTATTTTCTTTTTTAAAAAAAATAAATACATAAAAAGGGTTTGGAGAAATTCCACAGATCTTTTTCTAAGGAAGCCAGAACCGTGGATTGAGTTTCTATTTCTCTTTAAAACAACAAGCAACGAGTTCCAGGAACCTCAAATTATTCAGCCAGAGATTTTTCCTAAGCAGGCAGTCAGTGCAATCGGTTCAGTCAGTCCTGTTGCGCAAGAGATACTGTTCGTCGGGCCCAATTCAGAACAGCTGGGTTATGAAAGGCTTTTGCGCTGCTGCAGCGATGCTCATCTGCCAAAAAAGAAACCATGCTTGTGTTCTGCACAGTCTCTGTAATCAGTGCAGCCACCACTCTGTTCCACAGACCCTTTTACACCAAAAAGGACCATTTTATTTCAAGCCATTTCCTGCTCATTTGGTATTCCAATTGATTTACTTTGCCAGTTTTGTAACCAACACCAGCCATGGAGATACTAACAAAACAACAGTGCTTGCCTGAATAACTGGTTTTAGAAATAGGAGCACTGCAAGGTGCTGTACAACAATACAATCAAAACTGTGAATGGTAGTCTTGCTGTACTTTTATTATTATTATTATTATTTATTTCTTAGCAGACGCCCTTATCCAGGGCAACTTACAATTGTTACAAGATATGACATTATACATTATTTCACATTATACAGATATCACATTATTTTACATACAATTACCCATTTATACAGTTGGGTTTTTACTGGAGCAATCTAGGTAAAGTACCTTGCTCAAGGGTACAGCATCAGTGTCCCCCACTGGGGATTGAACCCACAACCCTCCAGTCCAGTCATTTCCACTCATGAACCATGGGGGAGACATTAAGAACTGATTCCAGCACAAAGGATACAAATAAGATAATACAAGGCTGTTTGTTTATTATTTGGGAGTCACAAAAAACTACCCTTTAAGAGACTGCATGTAACAATTATTGAAAACCTCAACACTTATTTATTATTAGTTTTGTGAGTTTCATCATTCATATAATTGACCTTACAGGTAGAATGTTTACTTGTCATAAGGTAAAAGAACAGTACTTTCTCTTTTACAACAAGTTAATAATTCCCATTTTAACTGTGTAACAATGGTTACTCCAGGTGTGTTATTTTGAGTCATGCTCTTATTTTAAAAAACCTATTAATACCAAATGCAAACAGGATGTAAACAATATGTTTACTGTGCAGTTGCTGAGCTTATTAAATATTTATAATCAGTACCAAACCAAATATGCATATCAATAACCTTAACTGACATACTTAACTGTAATGTTCCCACTTTCCGTTGAAACCCTTTAAAAACCTGTAATACAGGCTACATTAATTTAATACCCTGGATTTTCACCAGGGCTTAATCTGAATCTACAGTATACAATGTGCTACATAATATCTGTATATAACCATGACACTGGAGCAATTCCAAAAAAGTAATCATACAGAAAAAGAGGGAGGAGATTGCAAGATCTTACTCATACAATACATCACACCTCCAGTACAGTAATCACAGATCTCCTTGTCCATGTCCCAAAAACCTAGAAGAAAGCATATTCGGCTAAAAAAAAAACAATTGTAATCCCACACAAGACTGGGCTGGGGCGTCTGCACATACCTGCCCAAGCCAACAGCTACAACAACTTAATCTGTAAACAATAGCATATTCAATCCTCTGGGAACCTGCTTTTACAACCTTTTAAAACAAACGCTAAGGCAAAAGCAATGAACATTTCCATCAAGCCCTGTACTGTAGGCCTACCACTACTGTAGCAGTGCCAGTATAGAGCAAACCTATGGTCAATTACAAGTGTAATTGTGTAATTCATAATTGCAATTACAACGTAACTGTAGTTGGACCTTAACCTGCGTAATTGTATTTACAATATAAGTGATCAATTACAGCTCAATTACACACTTTTAGTGACCCCATTTGTTTGATATAAATAAATAAATAAATAAATAAAAACGTTATATACAGTATGTGTATTTGTACCTATCATTACTACTTGGTAGAATAAATGATAATGTGTGGAGCAATTAATAAAATGACCTAGGTCCGGTATACAGTCACTTCAACTTGCCAACCATAACTACTACATAGTCTAACGCAACTGGAGAAAGCCCACCATCCCAACCCCGGTACAGCTACATTTTAAAAACACAGGAAAAAGTACCACTACATCTATTCTATATTAAAGCACATGCAAAACAAAATAAATACGTACAGTTTTGTACTTGTAGGCCAGATTTCCACGTTCAAACTTGAGAAGTCTTGACCCAAAACAAAAATGCAACAGATCTCGCTGCCGTACGAGCGACAGCAGCAGCAGCAGCAGCAGCAGCAGACGACTCGGCTCGACAGCAGTATAAACTAACTGTACTACTATGGATTTGCCAGTCAAAAAGTAAACAGGCAGTATTCTGTGTTTAAAACGTTACACTGCAGCTAGCTGGGTGATCACATTGCATCGCGTTTCTCAAATTTAAAACTGTATAGTCGGTGCCTATCTGTATTCAGCACTGGGTGCTAGGTGGTGACTGTATTGTAAATATGCGTTGCAAGCGTACCTTGGAGGGTTCTTCTGCTTTAGTAATTATGGTCCGATCCGTGGTGTACTCCCGTTTTCTTTGTGTTTTCTCCTCCAGGCTCGGTTCTGCGTTTCTGTTAGTATCCCGTTTTCATGTTTGCTCCTGATTGATTTCACAGACACTCGAGCGCAGACCAGCGCTGTAATGCTAGAGCGTCACCACGCCAATTCTCCACAGTCGCTTGGAATCATGGGACACTGACTGATTGGAATTGGATACATGGTGTGCTTCGCCAGGGTTTTGTAGGTAAAATGACGGTTTGCAAATTAATGTTTTAGATAAATGATTTGTAAGACTCTCCAGTTTCCACTTGCTTTTTTTCTGTGTATGCAGTGGTATGTAATGTTTTTTATTTGTCCACTTTGTATACTTCATTGAAATGTTATACTCAATTAACTTCCACTTTTTCTCAGTTTCAGGGATTGTACAATATAAGAGAATATGACATCTGTTTTATTAATTCGTTTCTTAAAAGTAAAACAGAAGGAATAAAATGAATTGGCACACCTTCCAATTTATATGAATATGGAATGGAAAAAAATTGATTCACAAAACGATTTTCTGGATTTTGAATTTAAAAAAATGCCTGTTTAATGGTGCGTGGACGTAACACTAACACTAGTCCGTATTCATATGTACATTGATCCCTTAATATTCAGATTTTGCGGTACAAAGTGGGTAGGGCTCGAGCTTTGATGTCTGGCTGCTTTGTTAAGTGAGTGTAAAGTGTATTCACAGATGTTAATCAGATGTTAAGAGTTCATTATAACATGCTGTGCTTTGATCACAAGCTGAAGATTTGAAATCGGGAGATAATTTATCATATTTTTTAAATGATTCGATTCCCTACAGTTCCATTTATTTGAATGGTTGTGTTATGTGTTTCTGTGCGTGATTGTTGAACAGTATTATTCTATAATGTCACTTATGTGGACTCGATATAAAAACATTATGACCCACATACTACCACTACCACTTACTATTCAGGGATACCAAGGTATTTAGTAAGGGTCCGAGTAAGGAAAAATGGGCAATGAAATCGCTATCCTCAGTAGTTGTGTAAATCATTTGTCGTTTTCATAATTTGTGTCAGTCCTCTCTCTATATTGCCACACTTTTATGGGTGTATCTCACAGACCATTGTAGCTGCATCCATAAATCAGAAATATGAAAACAAAATGATTGTGGGTGATGTGGTTTTTGGATTCAGAGTTTGTGTATCATTTATTTCCATTCCAACCCCATGTGTAGTTTTTAAAATGTTTAGAGAGAGACGGAGACAGTGAGTTACATATACAGGAGTTTTTATTTAACATTTGGTGTACAAACAGAGGCTACAAACGCCTTAAGAATGATTTTTCTAGTTTTTTCCTTCCTAATACAGTGTTTGTTATCCCTTTTTTTACAGCTACATTTTGTCAGAACACAATTGTTTAACAAAAGGAAATAATAAAAAGACATTCATTTGTATCCCCTTCACTGCCCCATACATATCCTCTTCAGATAGCAGAGTTTGACAACACAAAGTAAGACATCTCTGGAACAAAAGAACCATTTACAGGAATTTGCAGAATGTGGTTAGACAGAGCCAGGGCTATTGCCTACAAAGTGTATCCTGAACACAGAAAGCAAGAACACAAATGTGCATTTAATACACTTTTCTACACGTTATAATTGTCATTATTACTAAATTATATAATTTAATTTCGATTCATACTTTAATAAATAAACCCAAGAACCCTGGGCTATACAGGTTTTATGACAGGTATGAAAACAACAAACAAACTAAAAAATATTAACGGGCCACGGGGATATTTTCTTTTTATTGTACAGAACTTCTTTTAAAAACTTCATTAAAATATCTCTTAATACACCCATGCGTTTCCAGTATGTAAAATAATAACAATATAATGTACCCAACAGTGCTCTCTATATTTCAAATATCTTTCTTTTCTTTTTATTTTGTGTGGCTTCACAGTAAATATATGGAATGATAAGTTACAAAAAATATATAAAGCTATACAATTTGAACATGGAAACACTGATAGGCGAATCGTCTGAATAGCTAATGGGGTTTATTAGTGAGTGTTTCACACTTGAAACTATCTTTAAAGCACACAGTGCTGCTCCAGTAACACAACAATGTCCACTGAAGAAAGATTGGTGCAACACATACCGGTAATTAGTAAAACCAAACGAGCAATATATACCAAAATGAGGTACTGGCTGCTCTAATTCTAGTTATACTGCTTCCAACTGTGAGGATTCCTGGTCTAAAATTACATTTAAACTATTTGAGGGTATAATATGTAAAGAAAAACAAATATGACCAACTTTTCTAGGCAGTGTTAGCAACACCCTGCATTCATAAATAAACAGCTGAATTAAATCAATATTACAGCAGCACTATAACTGTGACAGCGCTATAGTGTCATTAAAAAACACTGTATGGTGCAATAATGAAATAATCATGCCATAACGGCTATAGGAATGCTCTATTGGAATGCTGTGTTTTTTGTTTTTGATTCTTAGTGGTCCAGTTTGACCACTTTATTAAAATTGCTACTCACTAATAAACCGCCCTGGTGCAGTGTGCAAGGTCTAGCTGAGTAAGAAGTTGATGTCATGGTTGTTGAGTGCTAAGTCACCGGAAAACACTGAAGTACAGGCTAAAGGAAAAACACAACATGAAATGACATCCTGAACATTGTTCTGGTACTTAAGACTTCCAGCAAGAAAGAGGTTAGCTGAGATGCAAGTTATTGGATCACACAAAGTGAACCAGCTTACAGAGCACGGACAGCGCAGCAAAAAAGAGACATTATGCTAATAAATCAACACTTTGTGTTGGTCTAAAAGGTAGTATAGATGCTAGAAATGTTTTGAGGATTAGTATAATCTTAGCTGTGCTTATTTTGTTAAATCAAAGTTCACCTTAACTGGATAAAATACAGACTGCACAGTCCCTTAGAGCTAATGCCACTGAGATATATTAGTATTAGATGCAGTATCTCTTTTTTTATCACCAAAAAACACAATGTTGGCATATCCCTCAATATGATATTATAAACTGTGTTGGATTCTTAAATTATTATTATTACTTTTTTTTCACGAAAGAGAAATATGTTTCTAAGGAAAATATTGAAATCATCCTTCAGTTCACTTATTTTGGGTTGAAATATGTTATTGTCAGAAAGCTGAAGTACAAATCTAAATGAGCTGTATTCACCGTGGTCATTACATCCTCCACATTCCATGGGTTCAGATTAACATGTGTTGAATATGCAGGGGATACAGACTGCATCTTACAAGAGATACTGCATCAACACAATACAAAGTAGAACAGCAGTTAAGTTTGCCAGTTTTGCACTTTAACAATTATTATTAAACATTATAATGTTTTACCATCCCGCCCAAAA
This sequence comes from Acipenser ruthenus, assembly GCF_902713425.1. Taxonomy (NCBI): domain Eukaryota; kingdom Metazoa; phylum Chordata; class Actinopteri; order Acipenseriformes; family Acipenseridae; genus Acipenser; species Acipenser ruthenus. Next base: position 7,184,311 of record NC_081209.1, read on the forward strand.
TATCCAGCTTTGGGTAAAACAACAGAAACTAGTATTGGGTTTAATATAAGGTAAAAAAAAAAAAAAAAAAAAAAGTAAAATCAACATGCCTGCATGTTAAATAGAGTTGCAAGGATATCACTGTACTAATATAGCAATCATTTCATTAATAATAACAAAATAATTAAAAAGCGTTTATTTATTTCTGACGGAACACCCAGTATTTTAACATTAAATCTTTCTATATTATATTCTGAATAAAGGACAGTAAAGTAAATTAGCACAGTTAGGTATTGCTTTCATGTTATTCTTCAGAAAACTGCCAGCAAAGAAAGGTCAACAGAAAACAAACTATATATACATATACAGGGCGATTACAAAGTACGTTTACCACACATATATATATACTGCAGCATTCCTTTGGTGAAAGTTGCTAGCTATTGTACTTTGTGAGCTCAAGGTAACCAAATAAGAAATTACCGCACTTCTCACAATTCGTAATGTATTAATGGCCATCTTCATACACCTCTCCCCACAATCAAATATTCTAGTGGGTCATTTCAGTGCAGCTATATTCCCTCACAGCCCCATCAGTCTATACTATGGCAATTAATATGTATCAAGCTACACCAGTAAAAGAGTAAACGCAATGTCATTTTCATTTATACTTTATAGCTCCCTGACTATTTGATATTTTTTGTAAATCATTGCGAGTGGTTCAGGGTTCTGTTGCTCAGATACTAGAGTTCTTATCATCCTGTAGATTCCCGCTCTAGAGGTGAAAGGTCACATCGTCATGTGATTTGAATGAAGAAGGCTATGCAGTCCAGGATTCTTAGACAAGCCACTCAAAGACAGGTAGAGACGGATTTAAAAGAACTCAATATGGGCGCAACAGAACTCAGAATGTGAACACTGTAAAATAGTCAGGGAGATGTATTTGAAACTACAGTACTTACTCTTTAAAGAATCTGGCCTGTTTTAAAACATAAACTGTACACAGTCCACCCTGACTTGAGTTCGACAGCCCCGTAGAGGTTCTGTTTAGCCGAATTCAGCCAACACACATACAGATACAGTACTGTGTGGGATACCCCAAGCTCTCCCTCTCAGGAGCGGAACTGTCCACTCTGTCACAGAAGAAGAATACCCCAAAAAACAACTGAGAAATGGAAACGAGCCCCAAGTCAAGCACAGATATACACTCCCTGCACAGCCCTAAACTAGTGGCTTCAAGACTGAAGACTGTGTGTGTTTTAAATGATAGTCTCCATGAGAAAACACACATAGCATTGCCACAATAACCAGGAAGCTTTTGAATTTACCTCCAGGTAATGGAAAGAGGCTTCTTTTGTTGTCCGTATTCCAGGTTCCCAGGCTTTCAGTTTAGGAATCACTTCTAGTTTTTAGTTTAGACGGATATTATCATGCATTTATTATTTTAAGACAAACTGTAAAAAAATATATTCCATTAAATATAAGGCATATCTTTACCCAAGATATGTTCCTGAACACATTTAGTTTCTACCTTGGTCCTCTGCACAGTTTACAATAACTTTGCAAGAAGGGATTGCTCTGTTTTTTTTGTTATACGGCACAAAACTGCTAGGCCCGTAACGTTTGATTTTAACAAACTGAAAATAAAATCTACACAATGTTTTTGGCAGTGCTTCATATTAAACTTCAAATAAAAACCAAGAGTCGTAGTCATTGAGCAAGCAAAACAAAAAAGGAGAAGCTAAAATATAGATTTTCTGTGTCATTTCTTTCTCCAAACTATTCGGAAAACCTTGATGTTATTCGAAAACACACTTTTCAAAGTACTGCCGAAATATTATAGTTCTAATTTCAAAGATATACTGTATGCCTACTACAGAATGCTTGGCAATACTACAGGATGCTATAGTAACCCTCCTTTGCCCTCCTTGCAGGATTTCTGGAAATAACTGTACTGACAACACACAATTCTTCACTGAGTCTCTTCATGTGAGTATATTTAAACAAGGTGTGAGCCTGTATGCTCCTGTTCTAACAAGCTCCTGTGCCCTCATGTTATAACAATTTGAACTGTACATGAACACAGGACTTCTATTACTAGGTCTGGAACATATGCTACCCCACTGGGCTCTCTATCTGCCAAAGGCTAAAATAAACTGGAAACATTCACCTGTATCCTATACAAAGAAACCTTGATTCTTTCAAATATGATATGATGGGTTTTACACTATAGTATGATATAGCTTATATATTTTTTTCCCTTCCCACTAGAATTGTAAAAAAAAAAAAAAAAAAGGATATTGTGTCACCTTTTCCCCATTAATGTGTTTATGTTTACCTTTGAGTCTTTTTTGATATTGGCTACATCTGTTGGAAAATTGGTGTGCATGTATTAAAAGAAAAATCCATTTTAAAATTAAAGTGCACGGTCTGTGGGTTTTTCTTAAATACCGGACTCTACACGCGATACTCAAGACAACTTACTGTTTAGGTGGGCATTGGCAGCTCACTGAAGAATTTCAAGTACAGTCTACTAGCATCTCTATTACTTCAAATAGTATACATCTCTCTGTTTAGATCAACTGTGATTGACCATGACTTCAGCCGTATTAAATATACTATACCATGTATGGTGCACTTTGTAACTTAAGACACTGCAGTTGAACTAACACGCTACAAAAGACTACCATACAGTATCGGAACTGCCCACCACCTATGCATTTAGGTGACTCTCAAAACAAACCTAAAACACGAACAGGGAATATTTGTTTAGTTTATTCTAGTTTAAATTATCTTCTTTCTAGTGTACAGCTTAATCATTTAAAAAAATTCTAACAAAACAAAAATATCTTCCAGGCATGGAATGTATTTCCATCAGACTATACATTAATCAAGTTATGATACACCTGAATTGAACACTGCTTTCTCTAAGCTTTTCTTCCATCTTATTCAGTTATTGAACGCTTCGCTAACACCCTCTAGTGGCTATAAAATGTACACAACTTTGGGTCCCCGGTTCCAACTACGGAAAATATAGCAAGGTCTCTTTCCATGTAGAACGTCTTCAGGTTGAAGCAGTCTGGAGGCTATGGTGAGGTTCCGCACCAGTTCAGTTGTTCGGTCCTCTGGATTGTGATCCACTTCCTCAGATTAAGCGAGTGCTCTCAGTCAGGGCTAGACCTCGGTGGAGAAGAGGATGCTCTGCCGCTTGCTGTCCGGAGTGGGAATGGTCTCAAGCTGAAGGAAGTACAGTAAGACTTGGACCTGGACACAAAGAGACAGAGGGAGTATAAGCTGCTGCAATGGAATCCATCAGTCTAGATCATGCTCCCTCCTGCAACAGTGCTGGTCCTCTGATTGAAATGAGTGACGTATTGTTGCAAGAGGGAGTGTGATCTGGACACACCGCGATGTTTAGAAGAGAAATTCTCTTTCTCCTGGCAAACGCTCCAGAGTAACAGCTGAGCAATGTATCCCCCAGGTGATTCCCCCAGCAAAGGTAAAGTAAGGAGTTATTTTCCTCGCCAATTATTTTCTCTCACAAATGTACAAATGTTTTCCCTATTACTAAAATTCAAGTTACCCTCCTGTTAGGTTGAGATCCTGGCTGCAGCTGTCATATTAAAAAATAACACTGGTGTACATAATCAGTCCAAGGAAATACCGAAGGTGGCACAATCTTGATTTCAAGTGTATATGAAATAAAAAGAAAACGATATATATATATATATATATATATATATATATATATATATATATATATATATATATATATATATAATTGTAACATGCTAAGTGGTAACCTCTGTTGGTTCAAATAGACCCGGAACATGCTGATTAGGAGGGCCAGACAGCCACACAGGACGTAATAAAAGCAGGGATACCTGTGACATGACCTCCAGGGACCAGCTGTCACTCATGGTGATTGGCTGCGTGGGATTGGCTGGAATCTTGCTGTCTTTCTCGGAGGGGCGGAGCAGCGTGGGCCCAAACACCGTGGCCAGATTGTGGAGGGACATTTTATTGATGATTTCATTCTCAGCCACTCTGAGAGACAAGACCAAAGAGACAACGTACAGTTAGGACAGAAAGACCTTAACAGCCACTCTGAGAGACAAGACCAAAGAGACAATGTACAGTTAGGACAGAAAGACCTTAACAGCCACTCTGAGAGACAAGACCAAAGAGACAATGTACAGTTAGGACAGAAAGACCTTAACAGCCACTCTGAGAGACAAGACCAAAGAGACAATGTACAGTTAGGACAAAAAGACCTTAACAGCCACTCTGAGAGACAAGACCAAAGAGACAACATACAGTTAGAACAGAAAGACCTTAAGGAGCTATCAAAGCTTTTAAAAACCTGACTCACAAAGCTTTAACTCACTTATAAAATTTTTACTTAGGAATAAAATACAAGTTTAATATTCATAATGTTACTTTTTCTGGACTGTTGATTAAGAACAGTTTCACGAATATTACAGTAATTTATGTCCACCGAAAGCTGCTTCTTGCTAGCTTTATAACTTAACTGTGGTAATGTGGTACAGATTTAACGCCATAGGGCCAATTGAGATATTAATTAATTTATATTTATTAGGATTTAAAAGGGCAAGGATTGGAGAACAGCACCTTACCTCTTCAAATGGTCTAGCAGAAAGAGGAATGTGACAAGGTTGGTTTCCGGTAGAGACAGCAGCAGGTTTAGCATACAGCTCTCCTTCGCAACGCTGTCAGATAGAGCTGAAAGCAGACAGCTGTTTATTATCTCTAATATATACTGTAGTATTATATTATAAACTACGTACTAATATCGTTAAACAAATTTAACCGCACTCTGATCCACTCAAGAGCTGAGAATCACTGTATATTAACCTAAAAAAGAACAATAAACGCACTAGTTAACATGTTAGTAAGCTAGTAATTAACAGTTAAATACTCATTTATTTTTCTTTTAGCTACTATTTTTAACTGGTAGATATTATTGTATATACCTTAGTCTATGCTTTAAATAAATAACATCAATGGCCTCTGCTGTTGGTAACCAATTATGCTGTGTCAATTTCAGCACCACCTACTAGTGAGAATAAGCATAGGTCACAGCAATCTGTTTTTGAGCTGAGGCCTGTCCAGTGTAGGGACTCACCAATCCCCCCGGCGAAGTTGGGGTACAGGTCGTCAGTGAAGAGGGGCTCCGGCAGCTCTCGGAAGTACAGCTTCAGGGTCCCCGCGATGGCGTTCACGTCCATCTCGCTCATCATCACAGACACGTCCTTGTTATCTGGGAGAAAAACAAACACACTCCACTTAGGAAAACAGGGCGAGATCTCCCACTTTCCCTGATTAAAAACTGTTTTAAATAAAGCCCAGTTTAGGGGCGAGCAAAATTACAATCAATGCAACTTAATAGTAAAAAGAAAAAACGAAACAGGAGTAATTACAGAAAGCATGATAATAGTAGAATTTTGTTGACCTACCCAAATCTAATCAGTTGTGACTTCCTGTACACGGGAAAATACTGCAGGGCCCAACGTCACATATTCAAATATGTATTGTACTGTTTGTTTATTTTATTTTAATAAACTTGCACATAATATAATCGATTACATGTGTTTTGGGGCAAAGCTTTAGTTTTTGATGTTAATTTGTTTCCATTATAAAAGTTTCCAGCGTTATACCGGGGTGAAAGCACAGCAAAGTGTAGTAAATAACTCTGCTACAAATGAAACAGGATGCTCAGAATTTCAGTCAGACACTTACTGGCATCGAAAGCAGCTTTCAAGGCCTGGATGTCGGTGGCCACTCCGGACACTCTGTAGATGCCCACTTCCTCCATGCCCCTCCGCTCGATCTCCTCCACGCACTGACGCACAATGTAAGGCACCTTGGACCTCTCTCGTCTAGGGAGGGGGGAGAGCACAGCGTTACCAAACTGACCAGCTCCTCCCCCAGGACGAGGATTACAGCCTTGTCTTGTTCCCCACAGGCCACTAACAAACAGCCATTGGGTTTAAACACATGCTAATGTATGATGTATTCCCTAGTAACCCATTCAAATTCCATTAGGCAAAGGAGAAATCCTGGCTGAAATGCCCAAATCATGGTTTATGTATCCAGCTCAGCGGTTATGGTTGTGTTGGTAATGAAGACGCCCCATATGTTAAACTCTTACTGTGACAGTGCTGCTTCACAAGCTCATTAAAAAACCCTGTTCCATCTGTTACACGACCCTGTACTCACACTGCAAGACACATGGGTCTTCATTATATAGGCACACAGATGTCCCTCTTCTTATGATCTACAGTAAAGCAGCATTTGTATGTGCCACCGTTAAGTTCACTGATTACACATCTCTATAGTCGTTTATCATAGGAAATTCCCCGTTTACAAACAAGGATGTGTATCATCACCATCTCATTAGATTGGCAGCGTTAATCCGAGCAGTACAGCTTTCCTCAAGGATAAAAGAAACAATAAGGGCTCTGCTAACAGATCTCGTAACAGGTATCGCCATCAGGCTTGACTTTAGAAGTACTACCCATGTGACTGAAGGACTGCTGCAAAGTCTGTTAAAAACAACCAAATTTAATACTTTCTAAAAGTTTCTTAGTAAAATACATTCTCTGCCACGGCTGTAAATATAAAATTAAAGCGATCAGCATTAAGAAAAAGCAGATCACAAGGATTTGCATCCTCTGCATGTCTGTCAAAATGTAATTGTGAAATACAGACAGACAGATTCAGATTCTGGTATAATCACAATCATGAGCACTTCTCTAGATACAGGGATGAAATAAGAAACCTATTGCAGGGCAATGTCACCCATTCCAGCTTATAATACGAGCTTGATTAGCCACAGAGTACAGGTAACAAGCTCAGGTGTGCCTCATTAAACTCAGAGTAAAACTAGGACTGGATAAAATTACTCTGCAATGGAAGTTCCATCCCTGAGACATAAGTGAAAATGTAACTGTGACATAGGGACACAGACTGACGAGCAGATCTTTTTTGTGCTGAAGAATTCCCTATGAATACGTGGGTCCGGTGGCATAGCTGCATTTAGAAAATAGGACCTGATCAGTTACTAGCAAGAAGATGTGCTTGAAATATGTTAATAACACCAAATTAAAGTAAAAAAAAGAAAGATTTTATTCCTAATGAAAGGGTGACCGGTGATAAGGTTGACAATTGATTTGAAAGCCTTGCTTATCCCTCCTGTAACCAGTCTATCTCTAGCACGGTATACACTGCTCATCACAGCTGTGTACTTACAGAAGAGGAGATTCAATAATCTCCTGTCTATTCCAAATGCTATCATCATTAAAGCACTTTCCCTGGGCCCCCGCGGCTGCACTGAGATAATGAGAAAAAAGGATCCTAACAGGATTCAAATGACGGGAGCTCTGATCCAGCAAGTCTGCTCTCAGGAGGTCCTGTACAGAGAACATGACCCTGTGGACTTTCTGCAGAAACAATATCCAGTGTCCCGGCACAGCAGCTGACCACAAAGAGTTTTCTAGTTCAAAAGTAATCATGGTTTTCATGGTTATGCTTTTAATAGCATCCGTTTCCTGTTTTTCTTTCTGGTCTGAAAAGAAAAGACCTCCGTTCATTCCAGGAACAGTTGGAAGGACTGTTTCAGAAGTGCTTCGATTTTTCCTTTTTGGTGTGAGGTGATTTTAAATACCGGAGCTAATGATCCCCTTTCCCTCACGGAAACTACAGAAACAAAGACCTCTTATTTTTCTCTTTGTTTTCCTTTGGATTTTCTGTGACACCTGATGGTTGAATATTGTAACTGCAGTGATTTTTGTAATTTTGTTTTTAAACAATGGTAAAGTCGACCCTGTTTGTCCCGACCATGTTGTCCCAAATTGTTTAATTAAACCTGAATTCAGGCTTTGTAATGGAGTTTAATGCTGCCATTCTGGTTGCTAGTTGAGAGGGCAGAGGAAGGTTTATCAAAGGAAGACAAACACAGGTTTTACTCACTTGGTTACTATGGCGATTTTAACACCGAAGACCCCGGTCTGTTTTCGAGATGGCATTCTCTTCAAGCTGAACTCCCGGCTGGTGAACTTCATGGACAACTTCACCTCAATCTGGAGGAGGAATCACATTAAAAAAATCAACCCTGAAGCACAGTCATTCATTTATGAATTCCACATGTTCTAAAGTTCTCATTGATAACAAGAGCATTCAATTATTTTGCTCCTTGGTCCAGGAATAGTATCCAAAAAGATTTAGAAATGTTCAATTTGATGTCTTCAAATAAATGTAGATTTATGACTGAGGACTACCTGCTCTTGTTTCAGATCATTACTTTCCTTTTATTTTGTACACTAGACATGTTGATATGTGTAAATGTTTCAGTTTGTGTGAAACAATGATTGCTGTGTATAGTTTTTAAGATTGTATTTTGTGGCATCCATTTCTGCTGTCAAACAGGAGGCTAACAGATCTCAGGACTTCCATAATCGAAGGAAGAATTGACCACACTGCAAAAATATCAAACCTCATTCATGGACCCGTTTAACCCTGACGGGAATCATGACAAGAGCGTTGCGATGTTTCTGACTCACCCCGTTCATCGATATCACTGTCCGCTGCCAGTCCTTGTCTTGTAGTGCCTGCGGATCCAGCTGAGGGGAAAACAAGAAAGGTAATTACTGTAAAGGGAACTATAGACCTCCATAGGGGGGTTCCACTGAGAAGCACCTTTTATATAACCATTGAAATGAACATAAACCACATGTTGCATTGAAACCCACAGCACGTATTCTAGAGGAAGGAAGTAGAATAAATCTCATCATATCATCACCGCCCGCTAGCAATCTGAAAACTACGAAAGCTATTCAACTTTAACCCTAAACACTATAAAACTATTGAATTACTCCACTTTTAAAAGGCATCTGCTGTAGTCATGCAAAAAGTGACTGGAGTAGAGACAAACGATTCACTATATAGTAATCTTTCGACATACATATTTATAAATGAACATCATAGGCATGCTAACGGTAATAGGACTAAACACACTTCCCCTTAGATGATATACAACTTGAATTCTGATGTTACCTAGTTGCATGGTGCCACCTGGTGGATTAATGTAGTAATGCTTTTTGCTTTAAAAGGTATTAACTAAAGCTAAATAGGAATATTTTCTTACCACTCATTAGCATTAGAGAATGTTTGAAAAGCTTTGTTATTGCCTCTTTAAGGGGGAATGAGACCTACATTTTCTGCACCCACAGTAATCAGGATCGGAAGAAATAAATAACACAGAGATAACGCAAGTGGTTTTCAATTCAAAAGTCCAGTAAATTGCATAATCCGTTCAGCCTTCCATATAATAATCAGATCTCCCAATGTTTGTTTTCTCTGGCACAGTGCAGTCGCATTCGGTGGGCTGTAAATATCTTGATATGAAAGGTTTTTAAATTGCTTTCCTGTTTATTTCTCTGCACATTGCTTCCATCACGAGCCCGGCTGACCTTTTCCATTCTCACTGTCTCTCCACAAACAAGCTGATCACTATTTATCTTGTGTGATTAGGTGTGCTGCATTTCCAACTCCATTACCCAGATCAAACCCCATCTTTCACAGCAATCACCTGGAGCCTGCTCATCGCCTCCACGCCCCATCCATTATTAACAGATAACACACGCAGAGACACGTTTTAGGGGGCAAGGTCGACCATACAATATCTGCTGCGGTAATGATAACAAATGAATATCTGGAGGCAGAAAGGATCTGAGGGCATTTTCTTGTATGGATATACAGTAGTAGCTGGGACGGCTTATCCTCTGTTCTGAAAACATCAAAAGCTTCTGGTTCCACAGACCCGGATCGGCACTAATCAGGGACTACCTTTGTTTATTAAACCAGTCGCGAGCGAGTTTAAAACATGCTTTGTGACTGTTTGTTTAATGCAATATTTTCTTACTTCACTGTATGAAAACAGTGTGCAATGTGTTTACAGTGTGAGGAGGATACCTGGCCATTCTGCTTTGATAACTGCCTCTTATTTATTTAGGGAAGACGGGGCTAGCTGGTAGTGTAGTTGAGAGTGTTCCTAAGCCTGTCAGATCCCATTGGGACTGAATCTGACTTGCAACAGGGGGAATGCAAAAGAGCCAGCTGCCAGTGTTTCGGTATGGTTCATACCTTTCTCAAGGGAGCATGTGTTTAATACATTAAAGAATACATTTGCCTAACAAAATAAATCAACCACGCAAACAGATTTAAACTTACATGTTATTTCCCCAGTCAACAAACATACATACACATATGCAAATAAAATATAAATGAATAAATAAATAAGTAAAGAAAGGGTCATTAAAGTCATTTAGAATCTGGGAGCTTATGCCTGCTTTCAACCCCTCAGATAATCTGGGATTCCACGTCTGCAATTTAAATTAACAGCCCAAGTGTAGTAGTAGGAGAGCTTAGCAGATTCATCTCTGTGCCCCACTTAGCTAGTCAGATTAACCCAGAAGGAGCTGCCAGTAACCCTCTTCTGAATGACACTGCACTACTGGATTTCTCTTCAGTTCTGTGAGGAGATACAAGAGGCTACTTCTAACCTGTACAAAAGCATACCCATTAAAAGAAGCCCCACCACCAGAGTAATACAGATGTTCAAAGCTGCACAACAAAGACATCAACTGCTGTCTTGTGGGGCTGTGCCGCAGGGCGGGGGAAAAGCAGACATTCTGCAAAGTAGTCATTTTATTAAAAGCTTTTTCTGGCATCTAGAACCACTACTATTATTAAATGACAATTGGTACACCTTTATAACACCTCCGAAAATGAATCGTGATCATTAAACGCCAGTCAAATATGTTAGGCTTTAAATGCTAGTAACTGTTAAGTGTAAGAATACATTACATATTTACATATGTACACAAATGTTGTGCTAATTGATAATGAAGAAACCTAGCAGCAGGCAAGTTCACACATGTTTTTTCATAAGGTATTTTAAATGATGAAGAAATGAAACGGAATCAACTACAGTAAATCAACTCCTTTACAAAACTTTCTCTCACTAGCCCCTGGTTACGGAGCCAGTAATATTACTGTACATAGAACCAATCAATCAACGGCACCTTTTGCTTCAGCAGTTTGCTCCGCACACGACCCCACAGCCTGGCCCCGGTGTAGGAGCGTTTCTTCCCCGCGGGCGGCTCCTCGCCCTCCATGGAGCAGCCTTGCTGAAACTGGCTGCATGTCTCCTCCAGGGAGGGATCTGACACCCTCACTCCTGTCATCCTCCCAGCTCTGTCTCTCCTCAGCAATCCAGGCAGAGAACAATCTCCGAATTACAAACCACGCCCCTAAAGGTGCTCTTTTTAAAACCCAGCTGCGCAGCAAGTCTCCTTATTCCAGTAACAGAGACATACTTCGCAGTATTCCAATACCCCATCCACTAGCAGCTCAGTCTCGAGTTCACAGCAGATCGATTGTCTCCTTTGTGTGGCATTCCCGATGGTCCGCCTTTGTGCCACACACTCCAGATGGGATACAGAGATTTAATACCCGGACAGTTTAAATCCTGGGACTCCTCTATCCCGATTACCAGCAGCTGCCAGCAGCCCGACACAGAGGTGGCAGGAGGGAGTGAACAATGCCCTGTTTCATCAGTGTCAGGTGCACCCTTTGAAGAAGCCGGGCTGCACGCTCCTGTTTGCTTGTTTGCTATGCGGTTTCTTTAGAAGCTTAACCCTTTCCCTAATCCCCTGAGCAGCCCTGAACAATACTTCGATGAGGATGCTCTCCTATTCACACACACACAGGCTATCCTGCAGCGCTGACTGGACACACACACACACACACACACACACACAGGCACACAAAGCAAAACTGCTTCTCCTGCGATTGTATCATGCTAATGATGTCAAAGGTTCAGTACAACAGGAGCTGGAAGTAGATAATTGTATAAACACTGCCTGGATTAGATGGAAATGTAATCATCTATAATGGATCTATAATGTTTTTTTTTTTTTATTGTTTTTTTTTATCTCCAAGCCTGTAAACTGAGGATAGCTCGCATCCTTAAGACAAAAGGATAAAACTTGGTAACTGTATAAAATATTAGTTCATAAGCCTGCTGTTCAGAGTTATTGCACAGTAGATACTGTACCCAATAAATGAGCAAACACATGTATATCATTGTTTGAAACATGTACCCTTATCCATCATGTTTAACAAAATAAATATGGTACTTATAACCCATCCATACAGCACCTTTCCACAGTATGTACTGTAGGACCCCTTTATATTATGAATGATGTCAACCAAAGTAAAGCTATTACAGACTGGCCTATATATATATATATATATATATATATATATATATATATATATATATTCCTTGCATTATACATTCTAGACAGTGCTGGACGTTTTTTAAACATGAGTCAATATTTCAAGCTCCGCCTGAATCTTAATAGACTTCTACTGTCTCTCCTGAATGCAAATTTAAATTAATTTAGAAAGGTAATCAATTGGCAACAAGACCAGACATAATAATATTGGATTGAGAATTTATCAAATAACATCTAAAATTGCACACAGTATTAGGAATACAATTTCAAAAATCTATCCACGTGTCCAGTTACTTTTGATATAGACAGTATAAATTATATATATATATATATATATATATATATATATATATATATATATATATACCAGTATATAGTGATAGAATAAAAAAAAACTGTTCTTCATTTGCTCAATAAAATATAAGCCTCTTAAAAAACAAACACCACCAAAACAATGCAAAATCTTTTCAGTTCTATTACTCTTCAGTCAAACGCACAGGCTTCCAAACAACTCCTATTCATATTTAAGCACTTTAATCTTCTTAAATGAGTGCCTGCAGCAGCGGCACAGATGTGCTGGGAGATCCAGGCCTCCTCGCAGCAATGAGAAGCACAGCTCAGAGCCAGTGGAATACACAGCCTCAGCTTCCCATTAAAACCCAGCTTCCTTCCCTGTCTCCACGTCACGCGGCTCTGCCAGCTGGATTCTCATTCATAGGCTGGACTCCATGCAAGTGGAGCTCAACGTACCAATGTAGGAGTCTGTATCTACCGGCCCCTGCACCAAGACCCTGCTGAGTTGCCATGGGTTTACAGAGTAGATTTTCAAGATGGAGTTTATCAATTCATCCCACTTTGGCCAGTCCCAGCAATATATCACTATCCCATTGGTCTACTTAGACCATAACAAACCATTAGAGCTTGTGTTGGATAGTATTACTTAATTCACCCAGCAGATACTTGATAGTCAGAATGTTTCAATGGCAACGCTGTTACAATTGGATGGACTGTGCCAGAATGCAGTTAAATGCATGCTAAAAAATATTCACATAATGAAGCTAAAGCATTTAAATGCTACTTTAATCTTGGATAACATCTGCACATGTGAGAAGGAACTGCTGAGTTTTAAAAATGTTTAGAAGTTTAACATTATACATTTTTACATGATAATGTGTTAACTGTGTAAATTGTCGCTAATCCGAATTGATCTATAATCCAAACCATGCAATCCTAATGAAATGCCTGCTGATAACAGCTCCATCAAGATCGTCCTATAAGTGGCGTACAAAACATTTACAGCCATCTCTGAGTTTTTAATTCAAAGTGTTCTTACTTTTTTTTAATGAAATGTATGTATCAAAAACATAAAACAAAGGCTAGATGTGGCATTTTTCATATGGTACAGATTGTGATCAGAAGAAATTACTAATCTGAACAGGGTCTGTTCTAAACTGGGTCAGTCTACAGTACCTGCTATTTATCACAGTGTTGTTATTGTTTTCCACGTAGATCACTTTGCTGAACGATTCATCATATCATATACTTGCAGTGCCGATTTTATTTTTCCACTGCTAAAACATCTTAATTACCAAAGCAGTTTTCTTAGGGGACACAACTCCAGATTGAAAATGAGCTTCTCTTAACAATAGGGACTAAAATTGTCTCCTGAATAACAAACAAGTTTTGTTAAAAAGCAAGTCTCCTCAGGTGCGTCACTCTGACAGCTTAGGGCCCTGCCCTGCGACGCTCCTGCCCCCAGCTCTGTCCCCGTTGGTAACCGTTGTCATGGAAACAGCGAGGTTCTGAGCCTCCCTGCAGCCGCAACGACGGCCCGCCTCCCCACACAGGGCAGCCAGCTCACATCCAACACTGAATCAGCCTGCTCAGTGACTACTGTCTAACAGACTTATTAAGAAGAAGCCAGCTCCTGTAAACACAAGGGTCTGATTAAACCAGGTGCAGACATATCCCATGCGAAGGATATAAACAGCAACCTGAACACTCTCCTCTTGTGATCTGCAAGCACTGCTTGTTCAAGGCTGTAACAACGTCCATGAAAACTTTGATCAAACACATGCAAACAGCCAACCAATTACAAATGCAAGTCGCCATGGCATTTTAACACTTCATCCACATTTCTGACAGGTGCTACTAAGCAAAGTTAACAGCATTAAAAATTAACTTTGTAAAAGCTAGTTTCACACGATGTCTGTGTAAATGGTGCTTTGTAAATCAATACTGAGAACAGACGATGAGGATGAGTCAAGGTTGAAGCTTCATGCATACCTATAAAACAATCAATAATGCTGAATCTGGAAATACTAAAATAAACTAAATAAATTCAATGACCAAAGACAAGAAGTCTAAAAGACATTGAAAAAGACAAATGTTTCCTACTGAATTTATTCCGTTTATATTTAGTATTTCTAAGTTTACCGTAACACCATGAAGTATCACCATTTTATAATCTCCAATAACGAGCTGCCAGCTACAGCTCTTTTGAAACAAACTGGCAATTATCTTTTGTGGCTCCTGGGAATTAATATGAATTTACTGTGCACTTACTGATGAGAAGAAAAAACTTCTTACTATTTATACTCTAGAGAATTTAAAACTCATAGTTTTTAGCTGCCCTCCAGGTTAGTGAGAGGTGATTCCAGCATTCCTTTCTCAGCTGGTAGGAGCTCAAGTCTAGACACCAGTCTGAAACATGTACCTGGGGGCTGACACTGTGGCTTGTGAACAGGGGCGAGACAAACCCAATAATGAGTTTAATCCCAATAGGGCCATAGTTACCAGATTGGTCCCAGGGTTCTCTATCTTCAGAGGGGATATGAAGAACCGCCCACCACTGTGAGCCTGTTGACAGGACAGAACCCATACTGCTGTAAACAGTGTGTGTATGAGAATGCAAGGTTGGCAGGGATGGGGTTAAATCTATCCGTGCCAACCATCACAGGTGTGGCCATTCCCCAGTTAAGTAACTGGTGCTAATTGGGGAGTGGCCACATGTATAAAAGGAACCAGAAATCCTTTGACTGTTAAGAGTAGTTTGGGGGTGAGTGTTTGTGCTGTGATTTTTGTTTAAACCTTTTAGTTTGGCCATTGTTCTAGTTTGTTTAGGGTAGCGTCATGGCCCAAGCTGTTACCAGCAGGAAAGAGACCCAGAGACAGAAAGCTGCAGTTTAAGCACTAGAGTGCACATTTAATAAACAAAACAACAAATAAACAGGAACAAACAAACTGGCACGAGGGCCAAAATAAAAGGTTTCAACAAAAGAATAACTATGTGCAGGCTGGGCATTAGCCTTTACTACCACGTTGATAAACAATAAACAGGGCTTCTGCCCTGCCACACACCCTCAGGGCTTAAAGGGTACATAAGGACCTTTTTATTTTATTGTGTTACATGTTCCCATGTGTTGCTACAACTGTTTACTGTGTATTGTTTTAATTTTTTTTTTTTAATTTACATTTTTACCACTTTTTTAAACTTTTAAATTGCATTCCCTGCCTCAAGATGGCTTCACATGTACCCGCATGGACCTCTCAGAACTACATTTCCCATCATCCTCCTGCTCACATATGTAACTGAGATGGATTTACCAGTGAGCAGGAGGATGATGGGAAATGTAGTTCTGAGAGGTCCATGCAGGTACATGTGAAGCTAGGTCAACTATAAGAAATGAAGTCAAGTAGACAAACGGATGAGCGTTTGAACGTATAAACTCTTAACACTGTTCACATTCAGACAGCAAATATGTTTTCATCAGCAGTCATTTATTATGTCTCCTGAAAAGAATGAACCCCCCCAATCCATTATTTTGAATCCATACCATGTTAGAATTGCCTTTATCCCTTGATGTGGATATTCTATAGGCGCAGTGCCAGAGAGACAGAGCTTAGACAGCACTCCGCTGCATTGAGACAGCTCCCCGCCTACCCTGTCACCCCTAGACAAGACACTGCATTCATTACAGCTGCCTTCAAGATGAGATTTGCTCGGCAACACAGAATACTGAGTTCCATGAAGACAACCATCCTTAACCCAGCTCTAGCATTTCCTGTAAAACCCATAACCTCCAAGCACTGCAGTTGGAAAGAAGACTTTAAGGAAGGAGGAAGCTGGTCTATATGCAGTGTAAACTACCCTATAGGGACTGTAAACAAACTGGACAGCCAACAAGGCCTGGTTTAGTGATTAAAGGAAGCCTTACCTGGATCTGCCCCTTGCCCATGATTCTGTCTGTGCTCTCGCCATCCTCTTTGTTGAGTCTGGTTTTGTTGTAGCACTTCTCATAACACAGTAACCGCAGGGTCTGAGAGCCTTCCAACTCAATCTCAAACTCCTGGGAAAGGATAAGAAAGCGCAACGGTGAGATGCTCTTCCCTTTGCAGGGCAGTGTTTCAAAGGGATGGGTTTTATTATTCCCCGCTGATTGAACTTAGGGTTCAAATGCTTTTCAAACATGGAAAACCTCTCACATTTAAATATGCTTGTATTTGTGAAAAAGAGAGAATTGCATTTCCATTTTGTTTTAAAGGGTTAAGTAAAAACAGGAAGGTAAAACAAAGAGGCAGGAAATCTTTCCTATTAGAAATTGTGCTGCTGTGCTGTGCTGTGCTGGGGACCAGCTAGAGTTGGGAATTGGAACACATGATTACAAATACTCAAACTAATATATGTCCTACTGGGTGATACTCAGCCCAGTACAGTTTTACAGAAGTTACAATAATTTAGGAATGTAGATAACAAATCACCTTTTACAGTAAAGAGACTCTTCAACCAGCATTGGTGTTTCTTGAACCAGAATGACCAGTGAAAAATAAGCAAGCAGCTCAGACCAAGATAGACCCGTGCTGGCCATTGCTTGGATTTCAAACAGGGGTTATCAAATCAACAGATACATATGAGTGGAAGAGAAACCGCTCCTAAAAACAAGGCTCCAGATTGGACGTATACAAGCCTAGAATCAGAAACTCACCTCGTTCCAGTTAGGTTCTGTGGTGTCTCTGTACACTCGCGTCTTGGCCTTGTTCACAAAATAACCAAAGGAGTCCACTTCTAATGTGCAGTACAGATCTGTATATGAGAGGCAAGCGTTTAGCCAAGACCATATCAATGCATATTTCCTATCACACTGAAAACAGGGTAATATCATGAACTGGGGAGGACCGGAAGGGAGATAGCCAGTTTAATAGTGTGTCTAAAACCAGCCCCCCAGCAAATCATAAAAACAGAATCCAATTCCATTAATCTGAATCAGTCAGAAAGGGTGAGTCTGGCTCTCCTTTTAATTACACTAGAACACAAAGGAATGGTGGAAAGACTCTCATTCCATCTCCTCTAGCATCTGTGCATGCTAATAAAACACAGTGCCAAGGAGTCCTATCAAGAGCACTTTAAACAATGCCAGAGCTGGAATACGACTGCAAATGTACGGTTTTAATGAATTCTTCTTGACAGATGCAGTACTAAACTATGTATTGTAAAACAGCTGAGGGCAATGGAAAGTCCACTGAATGCCCTGATCGCTGGTTTTGGGGCTGTAAGTGTTGCACAGAAGGGACTGCTGATGGAACAGGCATTTGTAGACGTGCCATCAATTTATAGTGTTCCTTATTAAAAAAAAAATTATAAGCTTTATGGTTAAGAACATGTCACTATGGTATAGCATGTTTAAAACCATAGTAATTACAATGGTACAATTATAGTATAACCACAGGACAAACTTCATAATTACTGTGCAATCTCTCTGTCTGTGCAAATGAAATGGCGGACAATGCAGACAAATTAAACGGCGCTCTTAGAAACTCTTAGTAAGCTTACTTAAGCTCTGTTTAAGTCCGGAGGCTGAGTGGACAATTACATTCAGGAACCCATACAGTCCAGGGGATTCATCATCTGGGAAGAAACAAACAACACAGTTATTACAGACCAATCCAAACAGTTTACAACAGCAGATGTCTCTACCTACTCTAAGTAAAGAGGCCAAGCAAAAAAGAAATGTAAAAATGGCATAAGAGCAGTGGCAGAAGGAAGGACTGACCCTGTGCCCTATTCCTAGCTGAAGGACAGGTAGTGCAGATACAGCATACACAGTCAGCAGCAAAGGCTCTTTTAATAGAAACAATGAAATGCAAGACAGGATCCTGACTTGCAAAAACCTGAAGGGTATTGCTTTTAATGAGCCGAGCTGGCCCCTCCCACACCGCCTGGGACCCGCCCCCCTCCTACCTTCTTTATTGATCGTCAGCGGAATGTTGTGGACCGTCTGCAGCTTCACACACGAGTTAGTCAGCATCTGGAGCTCCACCGAGGTCAGGGAGAAGCTCTTGAAACCTGGAACAGCATTTCAACACATGTGAGGGGCTTTTCTTGAACAGCAGGATACAGAACGGCAAAGGCAAGGGCAAGGGCAAGCCACGATACAGTAAAAGGAACAATCTTATTAGAATTGAAAGTGGCAAATATAAATTCCACTACTGTAACTCATTATGACATGTCCCACTTGTACATGTTACGGCCAAATTCGGACAATGACGTCAATGACCGGGCACTGTTGTCAGAGCCCAAGAGCAACGGCCAATGACAGCATTGGCCGATTTTCGGTCTTTGGCCGTAACATACACACTGGCTGATTTCAAGTGCTGATAAATCAATTGTTTGTTCATCACAGTAAATAGATCACATGTGTCCTCATTTGTAAGTGAAAGCAAGCAGCTTCTAAGAGCATGTGTCTGTTACTCATAACTCTTTACCACCGATTCATTGGCATGTTGGTCTGGGCTGTACCGCCCCACCCCAAGCACCCTGCCTTGAAGAATTCTGCTGTAACACCTACATTTCTTCTGCTGCTCCCGAATCATTTCTCTCCACTCCGCCCGCTCGTAGTCCGAAGAGATCAGGAACATGTAGCTCTGAAATTGAACAGGAAGGGAAAAGCTGTTAAAGCCAGCGCGTTCCTTTCAGTTCAGAGAGTACTTGTGGGGACACATGATTTTTCATGTGAAACCAATTAGGAAAAAGACCAGAGACACACGCATACGCAAGACTGGCAGGTTAATAGGTATAAACAGGATACTCAAGCACACCATTCTCTACTACAGTATATTGCAAGATCAGGGATGGAAATCAGATTCTTATTGCATAGCAGTTTCACCCATACCATTTTTTTTAGGATCTTGATAAGGTAACAAGCTCAGGTGTGTCTTATTAAACTCATTCTAAAACTAGGAATAGATCAAACTGCTATGCAATGGGAGTCTTATTTCCATCCCTGAGCTTACAGCAGGCAAACTCAACAGCTGACTCTCTTAAATGAAGGCGGGTCAGTAAGATGAGATGTCACCTTGCCGTTCCTGTTGTGCACTTTGAAGGCCATGTTGGGAGACATCAGCAGCAGCAGCGACTCCTGTTCAGACAGCTTCTTTTTCAACCTCTCGATCACCTTACTGCCTTTGTTAGCTCTCTGCTGGCACAACAACAAAGGAGGGGGTCGGGTTAACCAGCTACTATCAGCACAGCGGTCTTGCATGCAGTCGTGTGCAAATGTATCAGAATAGCTCAAGACTGGTCATTTATATCCTTTATATACCTGCCTACCTGCATGAAAACCTCCTAAACTGCATGCGTGGCCTAAGTAATCCATTAAATTATACAATCATTCATTTCATATTTTGACAATTTTCCAGGATTTTCAGTTCCAGTGGTTTGATTTCATATGCAAAACAAAACAAATGCAGAAGCAATGGGGTGTTCCAATGACTACTGTACAAGCTTTTGCATTTAAAGTTATACAGTATATGTCAATTGTCCTGCGAACAATTCGGTCTTCCTATAGACCTTTTCTGCTGACCACTACTAAATATGTATTTATAATATAAAGAAGACCCTCCTGATAATGATGTGATAAAGCCATCTGAATTTTTTTTTCACTTCTTATGGGGGGATTATGAATATATTCTACAAGATATTCCAGTATTAGTATATTAGATATTAAGATATCTAATATCAATTTGTGCAAAATACTATGCACCATGTGGCAGTTACACAATAGCATTATTAATCTTCATAGTTAAGTAAATAGGAACTAGGCTGTGGCCCAGATTATGTGTATAGATATGCTGGGGTTTTGGACAGAAGATTAATTCTGTTCAAGACATATGGCCTGGCATATGTCTTGGGAGTGTAGTCAATGCAGTTGCATTGTATTATACTGGGGACATTTTCAATGGACGACTTGAGATTTGCACACAGATCTCAACGCAGCAATGGTAAAAGCAACTTGTGTGTCCCAGTTCATTAAAAAAAAATATTTCCCAGCATTACTGGGGCAAGGTCCAAGAGTTTAACAAACTGCAATTGAGTGAAGTGACTCCTTTTGATCGTGGTGTATTTCCCTGCAGTCCCACAGATCACCCCCAGACTGCAGGCTGGTGTAGAATTCTGTGTGTGCGTGTGCGTGTGTGTCTGTGTTTGCGAGCGTGTGCCAGTGTGTAGTGTGGACACCCCATGTCAGCAGCGCAGTGCTGTACCTTCTCTCTCTGGATCTCGTTCTTGATCTGGGAGATCTTGATCTTCATGGCGTCGATCTCCTCATCGGGGACCTGTGGGATGTTGGGGGAGCAGTCCGACTCGTCTATCGTCTGGAAGGTGAGGTCTGACAGCGGGATGTACCATTTACAGTCGTACTGCTGACTCTTCCTGCAACGCCAACAGGCACGTTAGAATGTGAGTACATCTCCGTTTACTGCTGCAGTACAGATCGTTTAGCCAGAGCACAGATCAGGGCTTCCCAAAATTCTTTACCGGTGGACCACCTGTTCAGCTGCATTAGGTACTGCCGCTCACTATTAGCACTTTTTTTGAAACCTGTAACACTGGAAATAAACTTCATCTAAATTGTTATTTTTATATATATAAAAATGCATAGAATGTCATTGCTCCCGTGGCCCACAGTTTGGGAACCCCTGGCATAGATGATCAAACTAAACTCAGTGCATTGATGAAGTGTATTAGTATTTTAGTACATTCTTTACTGCTTTGTAAATGCTGGTTATAAATTGACATCAAGTCTCCAACACAAACTCACATTTTAATATTCTTCAAGAAATATATATTAAAAAATATAATCAAATAAAAAAGCAATGATCTAATAAATGCAAAACATGTTATTGTAGAATAATTCAAATACAGCAATCGTCCAAGCATTACTGGAACTATAGATCTGTAATATGACATTTTCTTAAACAGCCTTTAATGCAGGCCTGTTGAGTTTTACTTAGTGGGCATGTCTATTGATCCATATAATAATCACATACTTCCATATTCTTAGGCAACCATCAACTCCAGCCCAAGGGGAAGAGTTAATCCAAGCAGCAGGATTTAATAAAAGGTGGTTATTTCATAGGGAGTGCTTCCCGCTCTCTTACCCGCCAACCTGTTTCTTGAGCTTGGTGCAGAGCAGCAGGTCAGTGAAGAGAAAGACGTGCCGCAGTTTGCGAGCGCCTTCCACCAACTCCACCATGAAGCGGTCCTTCAGAAGCTGCCGGTTCTGCAGAGGAAAGGACCTCACATTCAAGAGATAAACAATACTAACGTACTCTATCAAAGCTTTGATGCACTTTCATATACTCCTATTGTTACAAGAACTCAACAGCGTGGCGATTCGGCTCACAACGGTTTAAATGGGCCATACACCTCCAGCTACTGTCAACTAGCTTTGTGTAATACACCCAAGTCAGGTTGATAAACCTGTAGTTTAAAGACAAGCCACAAGAGGGCAGAGTGCACAAGAGCAAAGGTAGATCCTAAAAATGATGTAACACTTTGTGCCAGGCAGGGGGAGCTGCTGTGCGTCAGTCTACTATCCTTGGGTTTAAAGTATGACTTGGTACCCAGAGTAATAGAAGCACTGTACAGAAACAAAACAGCTGCTAAGAAACAGAAATGGGAAAAAATAAAATAAACAAAAATGTTTCGCACTGTCAGATCTTGTGACAAAATTGTATTACTGACGCATGAACTGACTTAAACGGCCAACCCTGTGCGTTCTGAAATCAGTGCAGGGGCGTGTAAGCCTGAGCAGACAGCTGAGGCCCGTCTCCAGGGAGAAAGCAGAAGAGAGCACAGAACAGCCATGGCAAGGTGGCGGCAGTGAAGTCATTATTGGCTGCGTCCACCACAAGAGGAGGTAATGGGCTGCTCTGGGTCTGTGCCCAATTAAAATCCCTCAGGACACTCATCAAGCACAGACGCTTGGAAAATGACTGCCAGGCTGAAGAAGATCTGTGCATACAAGTTGTTTTTAGCATTGATGTCTATCAGGGGTCAGTAAGGATGAGGTCAAGCGAGCAGGATCTGAAGAACATTAAGTCACTAACTGTAAGATGTGAGCCTTTGGGAGATTGCACATACAAAATGATTTTTTTTTTTTTCTTTCATTTTGAAACACCTGCCATAAGAGAGGGGGTAGGGCCATTGTGGGCAGCCAGGACGGTACAGAACTGAATAGCCTGCAGGGCATTTACATTGTTCTGGGCAAACCCATCTGCAACGATTGCAGTCTGAATCGCAGTCATCTATCTTAATACTGTTCCTCAGCAACAGTCGTTAATTAGAGCAGTCTTTGATAAAGAATTGTCAGCCAACCGAACGTCACCTACCAGCTCTCTATTGAAGTCTGATCTGCTGTCTTGCTTGACTAACAGCAGCAGCTTTCACAGTACATCCTACATAAAGGATCAAATGAATCAGTCAGGTAAGAGAAAGCCAGTTTTAAACAAAAGTTATCCCAGGAAGGAAGGAATAATGAAGGAATAACATACTGCAATTGAGTCCAATGATTATTGTTATCCAGGTTTCTGGTGTAAAACAGCAAGCGAGGATAGGGACGGGTTGCAGCAGAGTCGAACACCACGCCTGGCAGGGCATATCAACCACAGTTTTGAGAACTCTTTCCTAACTCAATTGGTGGTATAAAGAGGTTCTGGAGCGGTGCCCGGTGTGTAAACCCCTAAGGGCACCTGAACATGAGACCATCACTCAAGTACACCACAAGTGAGGGGCGACTGCTGGTAGCAAATCCAGCTGGATAGTGCCAATGAGTTTCACATTACCTTGCAGTGTTCTGCACAGCGGGGAGACTGTCAGTGAGGAAAATGGATCATTTTGAAATATCCTAATGCCACTATAGCATTATTACAGCATCCTGTGAACAGTGCTATACAGAAAAACATTTCTCCATCAGAAAAATAGAACACTGCTTATAGAACCGTGATTATTACAGATTCAAAATCAACTAATCAGTTTCTTGTCCGGACTCTCTATCATGTATCATGTACAAACAAACACAGAAATACCAGTAATTTTAATGAAAAATAGTAGCACAGGCTATATAATAGTTTTTTTAATGGGTAACTCCACTATACTTTAACTTTGTCTTTTTATTTTTTAAATGTCATCTTATTAAAAATGGAATGCCTGCTGTTACTTGTACCAAATATACAAAATCAAGGAATCCTTGTACAGTGTGTGTGTGTGTGTGTGTGTGCGTGTGTGTGTACGTCTGCCTGCCTGCCTGTCTGTCTGCCATGTATTATTTATAAAACTCCCAAGTGCAGTGTATTTTTTTTTTTTAATTGTTGTGCTTATTTTCAGGATAACCCTGTAACCTCACAGCTTCCCTTAATGACTGCAATTTGTTTACTTCCTGTGGTCAGTCAGTGGATGGAGGTGACCACACTGTTTACATTGGCACTGGACCCTGGTACATTTTTTTATATTTTACACAAGGAGCCTTCAGCCCTGCCCAGGCCATTAGGCAGCTGGGAAGTGGTGCTGTTAGAGAAAGCCGACTGTGTAGACTTTCTGTTCCAAGTACTGACCTTGTGATTCTTTAGTGAAAGCTATGTGAAACTACTGAAACGTGGCGGGGGTAAGCACTGGCTCAAGTCATTTCCAGTATCGTGAGCAGCTCATTCCTGAGCAGAAGGAAGTCTGTGCACAGTGTAGCAGAACAGCCACTGAAGAGGCTGACCAGAGGAGGCTGGCATGTGCCTGACTCCTGGTTCCCTTCATATTGTTGCTGCTAGACTCTCCAGTGATGTCATCAGACACTGCGAGCCATGAGTCATGTGGCCGACCAGTTGACCTGGCTGGCTCAAGTGCATCAATAACCCCTTTTGGTGGTCATGTACTCCTCCTCATTCAAGCAACTGACACAGTACTCAATCGACTGCTAAAGAACCTCAACACAGAGGCAGCAATTATCTTGTTTATTTCACATATTCCCCAGAAAATCACCTTGCCTTCAGTGTATCACCCACAAGTGTGCAACCAGGCTTCCCCAGGTCAGAGGTCATGGTGCACACAGGCCTTGTCAAGGGCTAGAGAACTGGGAGATGAAACCATAATCCAGGCTTTAATTTATAACACGGCTAAACCCAAGAGCTCTGGGCTATACTGGTATATACTGTATCTGTGATGTTGCAGTCTATGGGCTGCTCAAGGGACTGTGTGAGAAGAATAGTTCATTTGTTTTTGCAGCTGCTTTGAACCAGCCTGCCTACTCCTCCAGCACCCCCGAATCTATTCTATCTTGAGTAAACATCATTACTGCCCACGAAGTCTTGCTGCTGGCATAATGGACTGTCTGAGAAAATAGAATAATCTAGTTACAAAACTTGAGTCCTCAGTAATATAACTAATCACCCTCCACCAATGCAGAAATCAAATCAGAGACTTGTAGCTTCAAATGATATTTTAATTGCACATTACTGTGTTATGGTGTTTGCTATCATTTGAACTCAGCCCCACCTACTCTCCTAGTCTGTATAACTGTGGAGTACGTGGAGCTGACAGTTGAAAAGTCTAATTGTCACATGATCTGAATGGAATGAGGAAGGCTGTTCAGTACTTACAATAACGTAATATGGGAGCAAGAGAACCCAGAAGCACTCAGACTGTATTCAAACCACTAGCTAAGAAAAGTGACAACTTAACTGACGCTGCTGAATGGACAATAACACTCATTCGCTGGTAGAATCTGGCACCTTCTTCATTAAAAGTAAAATGGTTTTCATAATACTCTGCAGTTCAGCCTGCTTCCTCAAGATCCTACACAGTGGTTATCAGTGTTTATTTTGGCATGTGTTAATGGACGTGTGAAGTGGATTGGGGCTCACGCACCGCTACCAAACTCTGCAGCGCATTCCTGCTTGATTAAATTGAGTAAGTGGACTATCGTGTGGTGAGCAGCAGAGATTGATGATATCCCCAGTGAGCTTTCCTGTAAGAATGTTGCTGAGCAGCAGTGAAACCTCCCAGTGATGAATCAGTGGGCAACAGGTTCATAACGGTGGTGGAAAAAACGATTTCCCTTGACGGTTCTGGAGCTGATTAGTGGACAAGGAGAGGAGAGCCGGCATTCCCCCACAACGTGAGTCAGCAAGACACTTAGAACTCCTCTACACTACCGTCTCCTTGGAGAATACAAAGTAACATACTTAACTTTTTTTTTTCTTTTTTTTTTTTTTATAAAACAGGATCGTCTACATTACCCGGACAACGAACCTGTGGGGATCAGGGTTTTATTATTACTCTGAGTAGGGATTTGTTTAGGGATTCTGAAATCACGGAAGTAAAGTGAGGAGTGTGTCAACAGGACCTCACAAAAAAGAGGAGCAGCACTCACCAGTTTAACAGCACCAGTTGTTTTTTTAAATTGCTAATTGAAATCCCCAGTTGGCTATCCAATTATCATCTGTCACACCTACTCCAGACTCCATTCGTTACGTTATCTGGTTTGGGTGCAAGACCAAAGCCAACGGAAGAGCTATCAGCTGATCCCAGGGCCAAGGGGCAAATGGTAAGAAGGCATTAGATGAGTGTGTTGAGTCCTCAACCCTGAGTCAGCCGGGATTGGCATTTCTTGCTCTACGAGCTTCCTCTGATCAGAAGGATAAGAGGCTCCGTTCAGCATTCCCTTCACAGCCAGCTCTCTCCCCGGGAGGCTCTGCTGGTTACTTGGTCCGACTCTTGCCACTCTGACCCCCAGCCGCCAGGGACTGATAATGATCCAGGATGATTCTCTTTCATTTGCGGCTCTGCTGTCTTTTTTTTCCAAAGAACAAAAGCTGAAGATGAAAAACTTCAAACTAAAAAAACTAGAGCCCAGAGACAAGGACATATGGATAAATGTAAAGCAGGTAATAGATTAAACGTTTACATTTTCACTGCTTAAACCTTCATACACATTGGTTAAGTATTTGTTGCCATCTTTATATTTTACTTTTGTATTTATTTTGAAATGTGTCCATAGATTTTCACACACAGCATTCAATAATAGTGGTGACGCATCAAGATTCATACTGTGCTGTTGCAGATTTTTCTTTTACCGTTTAACCCTTTTAAAATTAAGATAAACACGCTTAAACAAAGGGAGTCTTCATATTAACCTACTGTATATCTGGTTGGAATATTTTGGCAGCTGCCTAAAGCAATGAAAAGAAAACAGTGTCCTGACCTCAAAGCATCTGGTAACATGACCAGCATATGGCAGCCATATCAGGTCACAGGTTAAAGTGAAGGGTAGCACTGCATTTTGCCTGAGGAATTTCCGTAACACAGACAATATTAAGTTGACATCTCAAACGGTTTTAGAGATGCGAACCATTCAAGAAGCAGGGATGCTTATTAACTGTTTTAAAGCATAAATCACATGCATTTTCTTTTACAATAATAACTGTTACTGAACTACAGATCAAAAAAGACATTTTCACTTCAAACCATTTCGGTCGCCTCCCCCATTTTATCAGACCAAGATTTTTCACAAGCTCCTTTTATCTTTCATTGTTTAATATTTGATGATTCATTAAAAAATGTAATTAAATAAAACGCTGCCTCAGTTTTATAAGGGGCAGCGCAGCCCCTTAATAAACATGAAGATCTCTAGGACATGGCAATATGGGATATCACTTAGCGAGATGGAGCCTGCCCCCGAAACAGAGAGATGAATAATGAATAAAGGTAATTAGTGAGAGCGGGGCTATTTATTAGAACAAACAATGCATTATGCATAAAGGGCTATCAATTAGGAGGTTCAGTCCACCTGCCACCCCTCACTCGGGAGGGGTAGTCGTTGCTACGGATACAGTCTCACTTAAAAATCTGTATGCCAGCTTCGTTACAAGACTCTCGTGGGACACTGTAGTTCTTGGGCTTCTGGTAAACCATGTGCATAAAAAAATGTAAAATGTTTTACTGCCATTTAAAGAGTCATTATAATTCTTCATTTTTTAATGTTTCCTGACCTTTTTATGGTGTTTGCGATCATTCTTATTGCAATAAAGATTGTAATGTGTGTTGATTATGAGTGGAGGACCTGCTCTTCAGTTCAGAGATGTATGCAATGCCAGAAACATGTTGTTTCTGTGACCTCTAAAACAGAAGAGCAGCTCCTGGACTCAGGTGAAAGCACCTTAACAAGGACAAGTAAGCAAGAACATTGCATTTGAAGCAAACTCCAAATGGGTCAATTCCTGTGATGGATGAAACGCAACACAGATTAAAAGATCTCATTGCAGGGTCACTAAATAATAATAGCATAATTGTTGGGGACTATTTTAAAAATCAAAACGGTGGCGAATTTAAATACTGCCACCCTGATAACACAGCGTGGAGTGCGGTGCTGTAATTAACTTTGGTTATTCAAAGCAACTATTTAATTAAATGCGATGCTGGCCGCGTAAGCAATCACTTCAAGAGTACGGCTTGTCTGCTTCCTAATCAAACTGTATTTCAATATTGTTGCAGTGCCACATATTCCTCATGCACATCTTTTTCTCATAGTTGTATTTCAGATGGTCAGTACAAGCCAGTGGTGCCCTATTACTAAGAGTGCACTGCTGGCTGGCAGGGTTTTCTTGTTTAATACACAGCAGGAAATATAGCCAGTCACATTTAAAGGTGAATTACCAGCGCTCATGAAATGCATTGCCACTATAACCCCTCTTGATCAAGCACCCGTATTCTATTAAAAACAAGGCTTTCCAGTTGACCAAAAAGGCTGCCAATTTAAACAGCTGCTTAATGCACTATTATATTATTAATATAGCTTTACATTCTCAGAGTTAATAAATCCCACATTCATTTTGAGGTAAAGACAAGTCTGATTAAAACTAATTATTTGTCACTGTAGCTAGGAGAAATGGTCAAATTCTCTCTCTATATTCCTAGCCATAGTCACTGCCGTAACAGTCAGCAATGTGTTCAGTACTGATTGAAGCGCGGCCGCTCCTGACTCACCTCCCCCTTCTTGACGGTCATGGACTGCCTGCGCGGTGTGATCTCCTCGTTGATGCTGGACAGGAAGTTCTGGGAGATGCGCAGGGCGTCTTGCAGCAGGGGGTAATCCGGGTGGCTGGCTGGAGTGTGCTTTAACAGATCCTGCCCAGGAACAAGAATACCGCTGAGCACAAAGAGAGAGGGGTCCTTCCAACAGGCATGGGCTCAACAACTATACAAGCTCACACTACACAGACTGTACAAGCTCACACTACGCAGACTGTACAAGCTCACACTACAGAGACTCATACAGACTGTACACGTTCACAAGTAAGCAATAATACACAACTCTGGCATTTATTTCTCAAGCCAGTTTGTAATTATGATGACTCCAAATGAGGAGGACATTATTACAAATGTATGTTGATTTTATCTCTGACTGTATGTTTTCTATCTTTAAAAATAGGTTTGTTCTGTTGTGTGTCCATTGACAGATAATTCCTGTTCGGTCTTACTGCTTACTCCAGTCCAGCTGGTTCACTTACATGCAATACGAGAGTGCTTCGGGTGACTCGGTCGACAGGTTTGTACAGGAGAGCTAAAAGAAAAAAACAAAGAACTTAATTATGTGATACTTCTTAGTCAAGATCATGCATGTCAATACATCGATATACTGTGGTATACAGGGTGATTATAAAGTCATTCCAACATTGATGGCAACATCAAGAATGATGGTGATAGTTTCAGGCTAGAACTAAGTTGCTATATAGTTTTAAAAGTCATTCCGGCTGGTTCCACAGACCCAGATTAGCACTAGTCTTGGACTAACGTTAATTTAGGTAAAGTAGTCCAAGACTAGTGCTAATCTGGGTCTAAAGCCAGCTGTTAGAGAGTATTCTAAATGGAGTCAAAAGTAACAAGCAGGCAGACCAGTTTAACACATATACCCTGTCCACACTACTTAAATAATGCACCATCAACACAAGTTCAAACCATTACCATTCACTTCTCTCACATGTGGGATGATCGTGCATTACATATGCAGTGAGAATAGGGAATCAGCGACCTTTTGTTCTGGAAATCATATTGTTTTTTTTTTTGTTTTTTTATTTCGAGCAGAACAATAAAAATCACACTTACTTTCCAATGAGTTCTTTGTTGTCTGGTCTTTGGAGTCCTTGGTAGTCCTGACCTTCAGATTCTGGAGAAATGAAGACACACGAGGCCTCGTTAGGCACCATAAACTCAGAAGAATGAATGACCTTTAAATACGAGGGGAATCTCAGATCACTGAGGACCTAAAATATGATTCTGTTAAAAAATCAAATGTGTGAAACCAAAACAGCTTGACCTTCTGATACATTTTGCAGATCCTCCTTACATTTGCATAACTCTATGTAATTATGAACTCTATAGTTTGTTTCAATAATCTGTCTAAATGCTGTTTCTCCTTAGTGCCTAGAGCAGTACTAGAGATTTGTTCTGTACATCATACCATAAGTCGCCAGTAGGCTCACAACTCAAATGCTAAACAAATGAACACTTCAAACTCAATCTCAGTTGGTTTTCATTTATTTAAAACTGCTGATAATTAACCTTTTAAAGATGTTAAAGTTTGTTTCCAAAAGCTGTACTGATCTCTTTTCTCAAGCCAAGTGCTTCGTTAAAAACATCTGATTTGGAGTATTCTGGGACCATCGTGAAAGAATGGGATTATGGTTTGTGACAGGTGTCAGGTTAAAGGGCTCCCATTACTCAAGACAGAACTGTATGTTATCAAGGCTGTTACTGACACTGTTTCTTGTCAAAGGAAAACACAACAGCAGTGTTATATGGTACTATAATGCATTACCAGTGTGTTTTGGTTTATTAGTGGCCAAATTATAAAATGCAACCACTGTTGTATTGTTATGCCACTGCATTGAAGATCATTTGGTAATGATGGCTTTCCATGCTTCATCTGAATATAGCAAGAACAAGTCATCTGGACAATTCTATTTGGAAATAAATAACAGAGACACACACCCTATAGGAAGGTTAACACTGGGGTTGGTAAATGAGAATCGCAGGGGAGGAAAGGGTTAATTTCCTAGCTGGGCTAAACACTGTGAGCAGGATCAGTTCCTGTCCCTAATCCCGCGGCTGATGACATCATACCTCTGAGATTTCTGAAAATTGTGTGTTGGCCTGGCAGCACTTGTCTGCGGTTTCCACGGCAACCTCGTAGTTGTCCACAAAGGCCCGGTACACTCCGAGCTGGCTTGCCTGGTGGGTAAAGAAAATAAACATCAAAACAATTACAAAACAGAAGTGCCACTTCACTGTGAACAACAAGATGCTAGCAACAAAATAACAATAACTGAGAGTCCCCTTCCCCCGTCATCTATAACTTCAACGCTCTGCTTTTTCACAAGGACACAAAACACCGCTGCTTGACATATACCTCAGTATACAATCCTGGTGAGCAATATTTTAAGGTGAACGTTGGAATTTAGTTGTCATTTAAAATTTAAATGCTCATGAAGATCTTGAATTTGCTAAACTTAGCTTTGAATCTACAGTTTGTACCCATTTTAAAAGGCCCTCGACTCTAAATCACACAAGCCATCTTCTTCTGATTTATTGAGGAATATTTTTAGCAACACAACAGACCAGGAAAAAGCTAAGCTACAGCTGCTTTCATAATTAGGTTCTTACAGGAATCTTTGTATTTCATTACACTAAATGATGTCATCCCCTACTCGGTTCAAATAAAACTAAGGGCCCTTTTTATTGACAGCCTAAGACAAAATAAAATGAATTGAATTGTCCATGTGGTGATTGTTGCTTTGACCCCTGTTGTGTTTTTATATAAGAACAAGAAATGCACAATACAGCAGAACAGACAGGCAGCTATTATAATTACAAGACAGCAGAACAAGATGTTGAGGTACAGGGTCAGAGGAGGGACAATATTTACAGCCCGGAGCCTACAAAATTCTTGCAGTGTTTCTGGGCCTGCTACAGCTCTCATGGCAACCAAAGCTGACCCTTGTGCTCCAAATCCCAGTGTGAGATTAGATGGCAACATTTAGGAATACAAATAGAAAAGACAGGATGGTCAATTTAATTCCTGGAGAAATTATTACAAAAGGTATAATTTATAACTTTCCTATTGTCTAAAACGTATTCATTTTGATCAAATGTGCTGGGGGAAAAAAGGTATTCAGTGTAAGACAAAATAGATGTATTAGGACATATATCAACTTGATTGCATTATACTGTATATTGTACATCTTATTAAATATGACTTTACAGTTCAACCTAACCAGTACAAAATGTGTGCTTATAAGCAATGCCCCCAGTAAATCAAATTCAATACAAATATTGAAACAACTGTGAGCAATTGGCAGCACCATCAAGTAGATAGGGTGTTATATCATGCAACATCAAGAATAAATTAACCTTCAATAGGCTGGTAATCTTCTTAAGCCTTTAGACTTCAGCCTCACCCTATGTAAACTCCACTATCCCCTGTTGTAACCCACATTCCAATGCTCTTCACCGCATGGGGACTAGCCACTGAAGCCCCAAGGTCGAAGGTCAGCCAATAAATTAATGGTCAGGGAGAGGAGACGGCCCAGAGAGCAGCTCATTTGTCATTGGTCTGAAAGGCACGCCAATGCTTTCACAGCACATCTCCTTCACACATAGCTTTATATGAGACAGAGGAGTCAAGGGTCCTTGTGCTGTATTTAAAGACTGTTGTTTATAAACATTCTCTTGACAAAGGGCTTTAAAAACTGAAAGCCTCTTCAAAAACTGCTACTGCTGAATAGAAAACCTTCCTTAATATTTCAAGCCAGGATTTATAAAGTGCAAGTTTTAAGTTTTGTGATCCCTTTCTTTTAAACTAAAAATAACAATAATGCTACTTTATCGATATAAATGCATTCAGGAATAAATAAATAGTCACTCTTGTCTACTTCATCTGTGATTGATCAAATACTCTGTATGCAGGGAGTGACTAACAATTCATATTGCTGTATTGTCATATAGACAAGACCGATTGAATAGTTCCTTGTCCAGTTCACTTCAATCACCCTCTCTTGATAGGTATAAAGGTATAAGGAAACCCAGCAACACTGTGCTTTCTACAGTATACCTTGCAGCCACAACAAGACATATTCAATTGATCTAAACAGTGGTGGATCTGTTTAAATATTAAGATCTTCCCAATTCTGTTATTTGACTTCCTTTTAAAGACAACAATCCACTCTAGAGACTCACACACAATGTTAGAGATGTTGGTTTTCTCAACATCTCTTTCTTGATTTAACAACCCTGTATTAAAGACAGCCTTTCAATCCGTTGAACAGGCCCAGCAGTCTGTCTGGAGTTTTCTCTCCATCCCAGCTGGCTTTCACTACACTGGCAGTATAAAATCTATCCGTTTCTATTTTACTTTCTGTGACATTCCCAGCGTGTGGGATAATCTCAAATATCCCACACCTACAGATGGAGCCCGCAGCTAAAATAACTTCCGTAACACTAACCACGGCTGGAAATAATCAGAAACAAACCGTCTCCAGGAAACTGGCATGGTAAAATCAAATTTCTGCCGACACAATGAATTTGGGATCTTCCCAAGATGGACATATCGGAAATCACATTTGCAGAAATGAATTTGTCTATTCTTATTTTTTCCACGTGTACTGAATCATTTATAAGTCCACTTGTTTTAAGTTGATTAAAGATGGCGCGCATAGAAAAAATGACCTTAAAATTTGCAGAATTGCAGAAATGGGCCTGCACAGGATTCAGTTCACATGGGGAAAATAAACAAAACTTAATTTCTGCAAACATACCCTATAGTAGTTCCATTAGAGTTGAAACAACTTCTATCGTAAATATTTTATTTTTGGCCATCCCTTGTAGGCAGAATTCCCATCTGTGACAGGGAGACCATGTCGCTGTTTGTTGGGAGTGCATGTGTGCCTTTAGGGCAGCAGCCAGGGCACGCAACAGGAGACGTGTTGCTAAGCAAATTTTGAGCAGGTGGGCATGCCTGGTGCTGAGCTGATTGGGAGGTTCGGATTGGCTGGGGAGAAGCTGGGCGGAGCTCAAAAAGCATCTACGCCACAGCATGGGGCTACTGCACGGCTATAGCCATACAGACGGGCGCTGAGCGAAAGATTGCTGTGTTTTGTTTTATGTTGTGTTGCAGACTCTTATCAACCCAGGAGCTGAAGCTATGGAGCCAGCACTAACCCCGGGAGCATTTACCCCTGCACACAAGCACGACCCAGGAGAGTGTCCGCTCCGCAGGATTAACTACTACGGAACCCTTCCACTGCAAGACGGTGCTCGTGAAGGCACTGTCCAGCCGAGGCCGTATGAAGAGGCAGGAGTCGCGTATAGAGAGGGTTTGTGTAGAGTAGTAGGTTCCTGGAGTGGGACGCTCCTTGTAGTGGGACTAGCGCTCGCCTTGTGTGGCAAACTTTTATTTTTAGCTTTGTTTTGTTTTATTTATTAAATGTGACTCTAGGGCTACCATTGCTGGTACCCTAGTGTCAGCACTTGTGTTTATTAAACCTGCATGACTGTGCAGCGTTTCAACACCAGTGCTCTCTATCTGCCTCAATCTTGCTGACGACCCATGTGTGTGCCTGGACCCCTTGTTACACCATCTTATAGACGTACGTCCTTTATTCAGAAACTACGTAACATACCATATTTTAGGTGTCAGTATAGAAGATGGATTAGATTATGACACAACCAAACACGTGATAAGGAACGCCCATACCAAGTCTAAATCAAGAGGTTCTCAAGATAGGACTCAAAATTGTGTGACATACTACTGTATGTAGAGCAGCTTCCACTGTAAAAATTCAGAAAGCAGATACATCTATAAATGAGTTATTATCACGGACAGCGTGCCATATTGTCAGCTCTGCATGGCAACTCTAACGCACTGTACCAGTCAAATGTCTTGGAGGCACCATCAGATTGGGAGGTTGTGGCTTCCCTGCCCATCTGGAGCACAGGCTAATGCAAATCACAGTGAGCAGACTGGGGCAGCCTAATCCTTCAGGGTTAGAGATTACATTTTAAAACACGGTACTACACTAAAGAAAGTTCTCAATGTGCTTGTCTTCCCTTCCAGGAAATCTGTTACACTTTCTTGGTTCATCTCAGCAGTTTTTTCTAGGTGAAGGCTAATGATGGTTAACAAGTTGTCAAAGGGTGGGGAGATAACCCTGGAAGTGGAACACTATCTGAAAGCATGGTTTGTGAACAGATATCCTTAATCTAGGCTAGTATCATGTTACATGTTATCATGTTCTTCTTTCTAAACTGCGCATCTGAGACCTATGTATATAGCAAATGGAAGTGCAAAACAATTAGGATTTCTGGAATTCATTTGTTAGCTTTGATTACTTTAAAAAGAGAAATTGACACAAGCCCGATTATTATGCCAATTAGCTGGATGAAGCTGGATCAAATATGAGGACATGCAGGAGTTGAGAGTGTATGAACTCAGGTCCCTCAATTAGTGGTCAGTACTGCCTTACACTGGGGTGACGCACTGTACCAGGGCCTCTGCAGCCCTACTGCTGCCTGCATCACTGCTTCTCTGCTTTTCACTTGGATTTCAAGTCCCTTCTTTGTAGCCTGGAAGCCAAACACAACCTTTTGTGGTTCTTCCAGCAGGAGATTGCGAATGGAAGCGAGTGGGTGACTCAGTGGGCATCACATTGCTTGTAACTTCATTAAATGTAGAGTTCAATCCTATAAAAAGCTGAAATAATTATTCATGAACCCATATTTGCTATTATAACAGTGTTTCAGTCTAAAACGGACATACTCTACTTAATTCATCAGCCCCAGAAACAGACAGCCACTCTGCTCGTGGAGCTGCTGTATAAGTGTGAATCTCACATGCTGTCTGTGGGAATGCTAAACAAATGGGACTGCCTCTTGGGGTTGTGAAATGCTTTATTTCATTTTTTGTCCTTCATCTCTCTATTTAGAAATGATTTCCCCCCTGAGTAACACAACTGTGATGCAACATCCTTTCATTTGCATTGCGTGAAGGAGGGGTCTTGTTTCTCAGCTTTCGAGCCCTAAGTGCACACAGTGAGTCACTGGCTGAGTATCAGGAACTCCAGCCCTGAATCTCTCAGAGCCTGGACACTGACCATTCTACTACACTGACTTACACAGCCAGACACACAACCCATCAATCTGCGGAATAAACTGGAGACCATAGTTCTGCATGAAAGGGGTCTCCTAGATAGCAGACCGTCTCCTTCAACAGGTTCACATGAATGCCTTTCATCGAATCAGTTGTGTAGACAGTTGGGTCCCTGTTTTGGAGCAAGGGCAAATATTTAAAGAGGAATACAAAAAAAAAAATTAACCAACAAGCAAAAAGCAACAATATCGCTTTGTATTTTTCCTGCAACTTGGTTTAGATGATTGGACACTTACTGTTTTCTTCCTCTCAGTGCCTTCTGTGCTTGCTTCAAAACAAGGCCTTTGTTCTTTTGAGATGGTCCTTAAAGGATGGCTGGTTCTCACTTCTCACTTATACACAATTATTTGTAATAAATAAATAAGGAACAAGAACTAAACTAAACCTCTTACTAAGTTACCGCAAGGGCTGCTGTGATCGATGCTAGGAACTTTGGGACAAATCTTTGTTAATTACAGGAGATTAGGGCCGATCACAGGAAAAGCTGTAGCAGAGCTTAGCTGTGAGCTCATCAAGTGTAGCTGTGGAAATCCCTGTGTAAATTCCAGGCAGTGCTCCACATCCCCCAGCTCTGTGCAAGCTGTCCCTGAACAAACCATCCTGTTTACTCTGCACTTAACCCCTTCACTGACTCGCTCCCATGCAACTCTCTGTGCTCTCCTGCACCAGTGCAATCTAATGCCTCAGCAGGTCCTCTGTGTTTGTGTAGCCAACACGGCAACATCTCTCTGTCTGATCTCATCTGTCTAATCTTGTTTTCTTCCAGTTACTTAACAAGATTAAGGAACATGCAATCAAATTAACAGGTATGCGGACACGTTGTATTGCCCACGGAGTATCTCTCGCGGGATACACTATTTTTTGTATTCAATAAACGAAGGAAGAAAACTCCTAGTTGCCAAAGTGAGTCCTTGGAGAAGCATCTTAGAAAGTTTATACTGTAACATGCTGTACACCGTGTGGGAAATAATGACTGTGTTCCTTTCCACTGAATTGCCTCAAGATGTGCCTACTTTATATCCAAGCAGCTCCTAATGATACAGTACAGCCTTGACAAGTTCACCCAATCAGAGACCAGAACTCATGTGACCCTCTTAACCCAATGAACTGGTATGAATCCCTATGCTGTATGTATGAATGTATTTACTGTATGTATGTATGTATGTATGTATGTATGCTTTCACACCTTCTAGATGATCATTCATTTATCTAACAAACTTCAGAGAGTAGTAAGAAAACTAAACTGACACACAAACATCTGCTTCACTACCAGCTTGTAATACATTCCAATACATACTCACATTTTGCAAGGAAAGCACCTTTACGGCAGCTAACAAAAATGAACATACTTTTCCCATTAGTTGCCTATCATAGATCTTCACTTTAATCTAAAAAGCTCTGCTCTTGCAAAGCAGCACGGTTTGGCACAATAAGTCTATTGGGCTGCCTGGAACTTGCCAGTGACTTTTTCGGTGTCTTCTGTAACAAACGTGAGTCATCAAAGAGCCCTTTTATTTACCCTGGAATGCCTTCCCAGCGCTCGCCAAAGGAAGTTACTGGAAGAAACCCTTGATAGCGACAGACTGCTGCATACTTTAATGTCACTTTATTTTCGGGAATAAAGTTAGCGTTTATGTTTGGAGATCTAGTGGGAAACTGGTAGAGCCTCACAAAGCCTGATAAGAAAACAAATGCTTTTCCAGTAAACACATTCCCCTAAATAGAAGACACACAGAAAATACTGTGCGTGCTTCACAAGAGATTCTGCCCAT
Organism: Acipenser ruthenus; assembly: GCF_902713425.1. Taxonomy (NCBI): domain Eukaryota; kingdom Metazoa; phylum Chordata; class Actinopteri; order Acipenseriformes; family Acipenseridae; genus Acipenser; species Acipenser ruthenus. The sequence continues at coordinate 7,221,907 of NC_081209.1, forward strand.
GTTGTTATATGATAAAGACTGGGCTTGTTTTAATTGACTACAGTATTAAGTTAGTCACCACCTTTTTTAACACCAATAATTATTGCCAGGAACAATACTCCTCCCCGTTCTTATTCTGGGAACAAAGATAGGATCTGAAGAAACACAAATGGTCTTCAAATCAGCATACTGTATGGAAGGATTCAGTCAAACCATTCAGAGCTGCTTTTGTATTTCCTACTCAATCAAATTCTCCGACACAGTACACCCCTGAACTGGTGTGTGAAGAATATCAAATTCAACAAGCTCTTCATTTAAAACACATAGGGGTATATTTGAGTTCACTTGAATCATTTACTAACAGGAGAAGATCAGCCAAACAGCTACAGCCGCTCAGTGTTGCTATGCAATGTATCTTAACGAATGTATTCTTCTCACTGTCATTTTTTCGTTCCAGTGACTGCAGCCTCAACAGAGCTCTAACATACGTTTCATCCTAAAGACAGGACTTGACGTTCCTAGTTGATGTAACAAATACATCAGTAAGAAATACCATATGGAACAGATGTTGCTTTTTAAGTTATTTTTTACCCATACAGAATAAGCTCCAAACTACTATAGAGGCTGTGTGGTCCAGTGGTTAAAGAAAAGGGCTTGTAACCAGAAGGCCCTCGGTTCAAATCCCGGCTCAGCCACTAACTCATTGTGTGACCTTGAGCAAGTCACTTAACCTCCTTGTGCTCCGTCTTTCGGGTGAGACGTAATTGTAAGTGACTCTGCAGCTGATGCATAGTTCACACACCCTAGGCTCTGTAAGTCGCCTTGGATAAAGGCATCTGCTAAATAAACAAATAATAATAATAATAATAATACTCAGAAAAGCAATTGAACTGGCCCTTCCTACAACATAGTTAGTCTAGCTTGTTTTTACCGGTACAATTGTTCTGTTCCTCCATCCACATCTCAAATAGCGGCAAAGCCTTCAGGAACACAAGCTTGCCAAACAGAAAACTGAATGGAGCGACAGGCACAGCCTGCTCTTGGCCTGTACAAGCTTCAGAGGATGGCTGGCACGGGCCTTGTATGCAGATACATAATTAGACTTTATTAGTAACAGCAGGTGGTTAGAAAATGTTTTCTACCAATCAATTACTGCCATCTACCATCTGGTGTGTTTCTGTGCCACATGCGTGTGTGTGTGTGTGTGTGTGTGTGTGTGTGTGTGTGTGTGTGTGTGTGCTGGGTGGGGCTCAATCTGTGCTGCTCATGAGCAGACAGTCACCAGACCTAGTCTCAGATGAACTGTGGTTTATAGGATTCAATGTAAAGAGGAAAGTAAGCTGGTGTCAAAACCCTTAGAAACGTGTCCCATAGTAAACGTGTAGCAAAGTGTAATAAAGCATATTGAAAGCATGATAAAGCATGGGTAAGCATTGTAAAGAATAGCAAGGTGTGGTAAAGCATCTTAATAAACACGGTAAACTACAATAAATGCATAGTATAACCATGGGAAAAGCATTGGAAAACTGCTCAAATACCAGGCAAAAATACTGTGGTAAACTTTTATAAGGGAATTGATGTGTCTGTACTGTAAGTGTAGCATACTGTATGTGAGCACAGGTTTGGCACTCGCGCCCCCATTCCCTGCCCCCCGTCACCTCCCGGGCCCACCCCCACGTATCTCACCAGTTTCTGGAAGAGGTCGCCGACCCGCTGGTGGTGGCTCCACTGCTGCACCCTGGGTAGAAGGCCGTCGTAAAACTCCTTGTGGATCTCGTAGAGCTCCGGAACTTTGAAGAAGATGGTCTCAACCTGCTGGACAGTCAGCACCGGCTGGGAGGTGGTGGCGGCTGCTTTCAGGGGCTTCATAGGCTGAAAGAAACACACCAGTACATGAAGCACTATTCACATTTTTTTTTTTTTTTTCAAAATTATCATTACGGGAATAATTAATACCTTCTTGGGGTGCAAAATTGGTAGATATCGATCAATCAAATGGGAGTCAAAATAGTAATACACTTTTATAAAGGTAGAACCAGATACTTTTACTCAAAAGCACAAAAAAAAGGTTTGGATAACAACTAGTTTGTGTCTTGTACTGTAAAATAAATAACAATGGGCTGAGATACATATATGTGCAGTTACCTAAACTACTAAAGCGTTCTGCAGTTTGAAGTGGAGTTATCTATCCAGGACCTGTGTTGATAGACTTATGGGCTCTCACATTCATCTAAATTTACAAAATAGGCTAATTAATAGCATACATTTTACACTCCCCAATACAGAATGCAGGTTTGGGGGTGAGGAATTGGGAGCTACTGTACTTGGTTCACTAAAGATGTCATTCCGGGAAGGTCTTGCTTCAACCCAAATCTCTGGAACAAGGAGGTTGAGTTACATGCCAACAACCACTAGCTCACCAACCCACCCTATCCTCAAAGCACCATGGGTTTTACCACGCAGCCTCCTCCTTTATTAAAACATCACTGGTTGCTACAACTGTTTGAAGGGTTTTCTCCTCCCTCTACTTCACATCTTCTGTAGTAGCCTCCTGTCCTGCTGTCTTCAAGTGGGTAAACATTACCGACTCTATCCGCCCTCTTCCACATGCCTCACACACTACATTTGGAGGATCGCCCCTTTCTTCTCTCCATCTGTCCAGAATGGCACTCTTTAAGAGGTTTTCCTGGCTTCCTTCTCCCCTCCCACTCTAATTTGGTTTCTGCCACATGAACCAGGACCCACAAGAGGCTCTTGATTATCCCAATCTGACAGTTAGATTAGCACTGGTGTGTGTGAATACACTGCGGTTTAGCCGCTCTATCAGGGACACTCTTGCAAACCAAGCAGTAGCTCTATGGCAAGCAGAATTCTCAACTCAAGCTGATGGTAGAACTACTTGATCAGCATCCGACTTCAAGAAAAAAAATATGTAGGCATGAAGCCTGTGGATATATTATACTGAAAAGAAAATATTGGATAATGGGGAATTCATTTGATAGCAATTATACAATAATGTGACCTTTGACTTGTGTGTAGTGTCCGGTTGCAGATTGGAATGTGGATTGTAGACTTCAGATGGAACTGGCTGCAGCCCCAGTTTGGTATAGGAACCAGATGAGATTGAGTTTTACAGACTGGTTTCATGGTGCAGATCAAAATGTGTCATAACTACTGTAACAGTACACTGATTAAAACCAATCCTAGTGTCACTTTTATTGCCTATTGTATTTCTTAATAAGCCGCCCGGTTATACTGGTCTTTTGAAGAGAGACTGGGAGGACCTGAAGGATTTCTCACCAGGAGCAGTGCCTCCAGATGGCTGAGGTAAGTCTCTTCGCTGGCCAGGATCCCCGACAGGACCCACTTTCTCATCTCCAGCCCTTTCTCCAGGTCAGGCTCGCTCTGCAAGAGGAAGGGAAACTGGGATGAGCACAGCCTACAGTGGGATTCCAAACACAGGGTTTATGTCTATTTATCGTATTAAGGTCAGTCTCTGATTAAACGGGATGATTTGTGACATACTGGTGTCCATGTAACACCCGAAATCCCATTCACACAGCAGATGGGATTTGGGATGCAACACGGACGCTCACTCTTTAATTAAGTTGGGAAAATCAAACAGAGTGGTGTCCGTTTTACATTTCAAATGGGATTTTGGCTTGTAACATGGACACCTGTGTCACAATAATCAGAAGTTGGCAGCAATCAACTAGTATCCCACTCAACCATGTACATTTTTAATGGGCAAGCCAGGATAACTTCCCTTTAATATGAGAAAACAGCTGCAAATACAAAATTAGAGCCATCAGTAAAATGTAGATCTCCTTGACTGACATCCACCATAAGTACCTACAGAAATGTAATTGTGACATACGTAGAGCGTGATGGGCAAAGACAGGTTTCTCTATACAGTAAATATATTTATGTAATAAAGTTTCATTTGGATAGTTGTGATGACATGCAAAAGGTATGTAGGGAGTCTCCACTACACCACCGTCTCCTGCATTCCCAGTGCGGGGAGAGTGGTAGCTGGTTTAGACAGTTCACTGTGGAATGTGTGTATCTACCTTTAAAACAAGGAAATAAAATCAATAGCCAGTCTAGAATAATGACATGAGGGTTTGACATGTATTCACAATTTGAATGCACCTGTCTCAAATAAACAAAGAGCGCTAACGTAAAACCATCAAAGCATACAGTACAAGTCTAAACTGAGTTCAGTGGTACTGTCTCAAAAGACTCCAAATCACTGCAAATGTGACTGTGATCATTTTGGTTTGTTCGCTTCAAATAAAGACACACCAACGTACACAGACGCAGCAGACAGCTCCTTGAGTGAAAGATGCATTGGAGCGTGCAGGTCTTTCACAGCAGCTGCACAGGTCTCTGTTTTACTTTTTTATTTGCGAAAAAACGTGTCCATTTTGTTCGACGTTGCTAAAAAAAAAGAAAGAAAAGCACGCTCTCTTGGCCTGTGCGCAGTGTCATTTTGAAGAGAGTGGAAGCTGGCAGCAGGCACTCTAGGGCGCCTTGGGCAGAGCATCAGATGTTCAATATGAATTTCCTTTTACTGGAAATGGAAAGGCAGAGTTTCCAGGGGATGAAATGAACAGCGTCGCTCCCCACCACAGCTTCCACCACTCAGCAGTCAAGTATCTGAACGAATCTCTCTCTCAGAGCTGTGGGAGTGCGCAGGCCTTCCGGGCAGGGGATGCAGACACAAGCTGGGACGGATGGCAATCCTGATATAACCGTTTCTGGCTTTGAAAACAAACACGCTATCGCCGAGCTGCACGTATTATGAATAAAAAGAAAAACGAGGATGACACTCGACTCCTTTAGGAATTGAAACCTCCACGGCAGGTGCGACGAACCCAATCTGATCATTCATTTGCAGGCCAGAAAAAGTATATACCTTGATACGGTAACGTGAGGTTTTAAATAAACTGTGTACAAATAGAAGTGTACAGCACGTACATACAGCATGGAAAGACACACCCCTACTATCAGCCCATTACGAAAGTCTGTCAAATCTTCTGTCTCTATCCCTGTGGCTGCTTATTCCAGGTGCTTCTGTCATTCACTTGTATTGAAAAAGGTGTTCTGGTCTTTACTGGTTGATAAGAACCAGTGCTCCCTTAGTTCAGGTGGATGTTGAATACAGGTTTTACTCTTTACATAAGCAAGCTTATAAATACGCTAAAACAAAACCAATTAAACAAACCAAGAAATCCCAGTCAAGCAGGTCGCTGTGATTTAAACCAACAAACAAATTAGAAGCTCATTCTTTAAAAAAACAAAGCTGTCTGCTCTTCAGAACCCTGCTGGCCTAGTGAAACACAGGAAAGACGCTGCTGGGAGTCTCTATTCAAACTCAGCTCTGAATAATTCCACAGTTAAACAGGACTGAAGTTCAAAGCATTATGCAGCCCACTGTTTGTTTGCGATTTTGCACAAAAGAGACCCGAATACATAATCGATTCAAACAAATGGGAACTACACTGCTCTAAGATAATATGGGATTTGCGAGCTCATGCATGATATGTGTTAATTAATACACTTATATAAATCAACCAATCGTTGTTAAGGACATGTTCATATTAAGACATCATGGTTCTAAAGTTAAAAAAAAAAAAAAACTTTTTACATTTAATAGTAGTTCATGAGTACAATTATTTTAAGTTAGTATGTTGTGTGTAAGGTGTCTCTTACAACAGAAATCCTTTTTCACTTTGCGGTCCCCTCTCTCCCAGACTGGGATGACATCCCTTATAACAGGTGCAGCCAGCCTGGGTCCTGGAGAGTCTTCTGGTTTCTGTTCCACCTGAGTTCTCAATTCCTTGATTCCAATGATTTTTTTTAATTGGTCAACACTAACTTTTATCCTAGGTCTTGAGGATTTAAAGATACCCAGAAAACCTGCAGGATCGTGGCTCTCCAGGACCAGTGTTGGCCACCCCTGCCTTATACAATAAAGTAACACTTGAAATGTATTTGCTTACGATTGTAAGTCGCCCTGGATAAGGGCGTCTGCTAAGAAATAAACAATAATAATAATAATAATAAAAGACACCCTGTACAAGATGTAATAACTTACAGTAGATCCCTGTTAAGTGCAAAGCCCAGTTACATTCTTAGTGTAACATTTGTTATAAGACAATATGGAGGCTGTCTCTGCTGTTCACTGGCTGCACTCCGCAGCTCCTCTCCGTGACGCAACACACTGCATAGAGAGGCTGTTCCAAAGCACCTGCAGCCTGGCAACATGCACTAAACACCAGCCCCCGAGGACACCGGAAGCTGCCTGCTCTCTGTCACACACACTCACTCTGCAAGACCTCCAGCTTCAGGGAGCTCCAGGCTGCTTAGGAATGAGTGCATGCTATATTACTTATGCAGGTGCTGAGTGTTTGCATTGCTTCCTCTTGACTAGTAGTAGCAGTACGGCAATGAGGAGAAACCCCCCCCGCCACATCCCACCCCAGTCCTATAACAAGCAGCTCCCAGGAGATATGCCGGGCTTTTGAGTTCTGAGAATAGGACAAGGGGATTGCTGTCTGAATATGATTTACAGATATATAAAAGGTAGCTATCTGCATTCATAGCCTGCCCAGATTTTTAAACAAAAAAGGGCTATATATTATGGGTCTAACGATAAACTAACGTCACAATATGTCGGTCGCGATATGATGTTTCGATATACAGGCCATGATACGATATCAATCACGATACAGGGGATGGTCCTGATGTGGTACTTGTATGAGGCATACATAATAAGATTAAATGGGTTAGGGAGAGTATGTATTCATACCAATTCTGAACACTCTTATTCTTCAATGCTGTGCTTTTGGTCTTGTATCGCAATACAAACGAGACATGCCTCTATTACGATACTATAAATCATGCAAAGAAAGTGTCACGATTCATTGATACACGGTGAATCGCTACACCCTTACTTTATATATTAAATCTCTTCACACACATAAAAGACACTTCTTCTACTTCTGTGACTGATAACCTCTTCACTATTTGTCCCTTGGTATTTGGGTTGGGTAGGCTGCCATATGTTTATGATTAATGTGGTGGAAAGAGGCGTCCAACCATCAAACCAAAGCTTTTTTTTAATGAAAGGTTGATTTATCAAGGATTCAAAGATGTAAGGTTGATGACAGGCCAGTTAAAAACAATTACATTAAAAACCTTGATTATTTGAATTTGCTCTTATTTACTACCGGTTTTATTGTATTTCATAACTGCTCATCTCTAGTATCATATTTTGTATTGTGATATTTTGTAATGTGATTCTTTGTAACAACTTTAAGTTGCCCTAGATAATAATAATAATAATAATAATAATAATAATAATAATAATAATAATAATAATAATAATAATAATCCAAACACCTGTGCTACCTATCTTGTTGATGTGCTTTTCAGCCCTCAGCTTCTGGTATTTACATTACAGTGCGGTACTGTTTGTTATGTAAAAGATAAAAAGCAATTGAATTGGGAAAGTCAATCACGCAGTTGTGATCCGTTCACTCTGAACAATTTGATTATCCAAACACTCCCTGATCCCAATTACATTAGCTCAGATAACAGAGGTTTTACTGTCCTTATTAAAACGCACATACATCTGTAAAATTCTTACCCCTTTCCAGTTCAGGGTTCACTTCTAATTACAGATATGCAAACTGACCAAAGCAGAGGTCAGCACTAGAGATTGCATCAGCAATCAGAAGAGGGGTTAAAGGTTGTGGCTTTTAGAACAAGCTTTACTGGTGGTGAGCGGCTATTACCTATTGATGGATCCCCAAGCATCTATCCGTTTCCCAGTTCCTTGTGCTGCCGATAAAGGTCTTTGGGGATTCAAAGTGTTGCAGTTAAATGCTTCAACTGTAGTGCTTCAGAGGGGTTGGGGGTTGGAGATAATTCTTCCATGGTCTATTGAGGTAGGGTGACTCTTTTTTGTCAATTGCCTGAGACACCAAAAGAGGGAGACACTGAGCACACCCTCACCATGTTTCCTCATGTCAAAAAAATAGCTTAGCTTTGCCTTGATAGTGTTTCAATTGGGTATGTCTACATTCATGAGGATCTAATATACACCATGAACTTGGCTTCAGCTATGTGTGCCCAGCTTTAATGTTAGTTGACATGGAGTTATGATATTGTATTTGGCATGGGTCTGATATATCAGTTATCTTAACTAATGCATTATTCTTGGAATCACTTTTATAATCCTGATTGATTGTACTGTAACCAGTGGATGTAAGAAAGACAACATTACTGAGGTATATCATACATCCACTAGGGGGCAGAGTGTCACGGGGGTGCGGTATAGTTACACTCTGGTGTACCAGCTGTACTCAGAGAGAAGACGTGTTCGAGAGCTCTATTGAGGCCACTGGGGTGTTATTAACTTGAGTTTTACACCAGGATGTGATGACTGAAACAGAAAACAACAACATGAATACCAATAACAAGACAAATAGGTTAGTATTGTAAATGAAGAATCGAACTGAACAATTGGACTAGAGAGTGTCCTGGCTTTACTAAAGAGGCTAGTAGTGAAGGAGAGGTACTCACTGATTTGGAGGACTCCAGTGAGCCCGAGGACAGCGTGTCTCTGCTGCCGCGGCTCTTGGAGCTGAGCTGAGGGGAGGAAGAGGGTGAGTCGTCGATGTAAGGCAGCATGTCGTGGTGGTGCCGCCGTCGCTGCTGCTCCTCCGCGCGGTCTGCATCGTACCCGTAAGTGGGAGGAGTCCCGCTGAACGAGGCATCTGCAGGAGGAGAGAGCAAGAGGTCAGAGCGAGGTCATCTTCTGAAATCCAAGCCAAGCTTCACACACACACAGACAAACACGCACACACACTCGCTAAAACCTCTTAATACACAATTGTGTTCCTTGGAGAAACATCGATTATATCTAGGTAACTAATCCTAGCATGCAACTGTTTTTTGAGGCTGGCTTGCAAAGGCATTAAAATCACAGATAAGTATTTCTACAGTGGAGGAACTGCAATGACCATGGCAATCTTCTTAAATGTACAGACATATAGTACTGACACCCTCATATATCCACACAATATGATACTCTCAATAACTTATGCAAAACAAATGGTAATACCAAGTTACCAAGTTGCATAATAAAGTAAAGGAAGCCCTGCAACTCGCATATCAAACAGTACTTTATTGGTTTAAAAAAGCTGCAGTTCAGCCGAGCATTGCCTTCAGCAGGGTACCCACAGAGTGTTAAATTAAAGGATACATGCGTGGCACAGCATTCTTATTCTTCATTTCAGGTACGCACAGTACCGAGCTCCAATTGCAATGATTTCTTCCCAGCAGTTTTCTATGGCCCTTGAAGTTTCCATTGAAATTACGAGGCACACACTTCCTGGTCATTCATTACTTTCTTTTTTTTCTTTTTTTCTTAATTAGCAGCCCTCATTAAAAATGTGCAGCCTGGTTTTAATTACTAAGCATTTGAGAAAATGGTTTGGAAATAATAGCTCCTGTCAGAGGAAATGGGAAACTCAATTAACAATCCGGCCAATAAATAATTGAAGCTCTGTAAAATGATTATATTAAAAATGCCATGGCATAAAACGCTGCAATTAAGGAGGAAGCAGTTTTAATTTCCCCTGAACTGAACCCTCCCTATTTACAGTAAACCTGCGTGGCTCAATGGTTAGAGCAGAGGACTAGGAGTGAAGAAAGGATTGCCTCAAATCACCACCAAGTCCGGTGGTCTGTTTGTAGCCCTGTTTAAGTTTTATAAGTACAAAATGCTTCACTGAAAAAATGTATGGTACAAATATAGGACATATCTGAAAACCCTGTCATTATAACAAGTCTATTACCCTGTGGAAACCTTAGCAGAACCATGCAGACCACTGCATTGGCAGTAATGGGGACACAAAAGTGTTGGCACAAACAGTGCGCAGTGTGAAGTACTGTTTACTATCATTGTGATTACAAAATGAAAAGCTTTCCACTATGTACATTAGAATTTGAATGAGTAAAAAAAAAAAAAAAATCTTGACACTTTTTTCATGAGCCATCTCATAAATAATGAATTTAATAACCTGAAGACTCAATTTAAATGGTGATTCAGCTCATTCAGGGAGCCTGCATCGGATGTCTCTTCAGGCTAGCTGAGCACAATATTTGAGAGCTCACAAAAGAAATGCAAAAGCACAAAATGCACTTGCTGTGTGGAGCTGCTCAGCGTGTGGAGATTGCACACCTCTGGCTTTAAATCCACTTTCGCATTAAAATAGTCCGAAACAATATAATTCCGAGAGAAGTGAGCACCCTTATAAAAGCTGACCACGGTAAATTTGCACAGTAAGTTTTCCAATGCTTTTCTACTGGTTATGCTATGCATTTACAATCGTACTATGTTTTGCCTTGTTTTTTAATATGCTTCACCATACCTCTCTGGGCTTTACAATGTTTACCAGATACACAGTACAGCTCTCTAGTTTCTGCACACCCACTCATGCTTACTATCCTTTCGAGGATTCACCATTGACTCCATTAAAGTAGGGACAGGTTTATATTCCAAATTGCACCAAAACTTTGTACTGTGTGATGATCTACAGTATAATCAGCCCCAGCCTGATGCCTTCAGCCTCCACAGCCTCCTACATACTGCAGTTTAATCTCAATCGGAAAGGGATGCAATGATTAATCCAGTCATTGATTAGATCGATTACATTGCCTCGGCCCATTACCCTAGTGCCCTGCTTGGAGCCTCATGTGTGTATATATATATGTATATATTTTACAAGCAAATGCAGGATTCTGGTTGTGTCTGAAGGCTTTTGTGAAGAGTCTACAATTTGTTTTTGCTTCTTGGTTTTAAATAATACAGGGCCTCCCGTTTTATGTCATTCACTGATAGCCTTGTCTTAGCATTTGAAACTGTACCCGTAATATTGTCTTTGGTACAAGGACAAGTTAACTACCTTGTAGGCTACAGTACCTACAGTATGTGTCATTTCCTCATTTGGCAGCCCAACCAGTCCATGGGAGATTCTCCCCACGCAAGCAAATATAAGGTTGCTCATTAAACTCCGTTGCCATGGAAACCGGTATGCCACCGTACAGTTTCCGTCCCTGTTTTCTGGGAACTTCATGCACTAGTGAGCGCTCTCAGACTCACAGTGGAGAGGAGGCAATTTACAGCTCCAGAAGCTCTTCAAAAGAGACACCAGCCCAGTCCCAGAGAGAGAGAGGAAGAGAGAGAGAGAGAGAGAGCAAGAGAGAGAGACAGAGCTTGAGAGAGAGACAGAGCGAGAGTGGAGTCATGCAGACACCTGATTTAAATGGGAAGCGTGGTTGATGTTAAACGTGTTTAAAACCATCTTTAATGTGTTATAGCTCTTTAAAAGCTGCAGTGTCTCCCTGTTAATATTTTACATTCTTTCATAGTTTAGCCTGCAGTGCACTATATACAGACCATGTTGACAGCCCTGTCTATTTTCATTCCTCAATTCTTTCTTCTTGTCTTTGAAAACCTGCTTACACCTATTCTGTGAGCCACCAGTATGCTCCAGTTGCTACCTCCAGCCGTAGGAAGCTATGCTGTCTCTAGTAAAGGTTTTTGTTTACTGATAATATTTCGTTTACTATTTTCAACATTGACTTAAAAATAAATATATAGTTAAAACCATTTCAGACTCAGCTACTCTCAGGGAAAAAACGAATCCCATTAGACTTTAGAATAAGCAGGAAACCATCCAGTTGTGTGCGCTAATAAATTAAGTTTCCAGTTGTGCGTTCATACTTTACACACAGTTTCCAAAAGCTGAAATCACCTGAGCCACAGTAACACAGGCCCACATTAGCACACATTATTTGATGCCCCCTGCTTTACTAATCTGATCTGGATGGTAATTGGGAAGCCAAGTGTGTTTTCAAAGGTAAGTCAGACGGATAAACCTTTGAAGTTTTATTCCCTGCAGTCCTGTAATACACACAGCTATTACACCGAGTGAAAATCCCTACGGCTGAGATCAGACAGCATGCCTCCGTCACATCACTCCAAGGACCAGACAGACAGCAATGAGAAGTTAACACACTTTTAAGGAAGACTGTTTCAAATTGAATACAGCTATCCTACACAGTACTAAAAAGGCAAGCACTGGACTTTTGTTTCCCTTTCACTGCATACCACAGTCAAACACTGGGTGGCACTGTGCACTATGCGAAAAAACTATTTTGAAAAATATAATTTAAAACTATATATATATATATATACATATACACACACACATGCAGAATTAATTATATATATATATATATATATATATATATATATATATATATATATATATATATATATATATATATATATATATAGGCTATAACTTGTCAAGTACTGTAAGTGATTTGAGCCTTAAAAGGTTTTTTATCACATCACTGGTTACTCATTTTTAATCAAGCTGGAAAAAAAATCTAGTGAAGTTCCTGTTTTTAACTGCTGATGTCTCTGTAGTGACAGCAATCAGAACAGACCATGGCCTTAGTGCTCATTACACTAGCATGCCAGGAAAGTGTTAGACAGAGAGGGTGAAAGAGTTAACAGGATCAAAATAACACCCTTCTGTGCCTTCAAAGATGCATACTTATCTCAAGTGTTGCTCTCCTTTGAGAAGCAGCAGTACGTGAAGCTGGTGCAGTTATTTAAAACGGACAAAAAAAAAAAAAAAAAAAAAAGACAGCTCAGCTACCTCTCTCCGTGTTCCGAACCACTGCGAATATTAAGAGCTCTGTGCTGAAATAATTGCAGGAAAACCATAATTTCCTTCCCTGCCACTAGTTCTTTTAACTCATAAAAATAATCATTAAAGGCTACTGAAAACATAATTGCCATAATGATTACATTACTGGCTGGCATTGTGCTGCTGTCTTTATGTGACAGCTAGAATAAAATGGATAACAAATTAGAATCTTAGAACAGAAGCCACACAAGTGCTGCAGTACAGGGCGGGTAAAACTGACTGCCCAGAAAATAAGGGCTCTGTATTGCACTGGGTTAGGGAAGACTGTAATGGTGATAGTTACCAGATCCAGGTCAAACCCACTGGGGCAGTGCCAGGCTCGCAGAGAGATTTAGTAAATCTCAGCACTGCGTCATATAAACCTTTTGTCTCCTGTTCTGGTGGGAGAGATTCAAGGACAACAGAATCCCAGGAACCAAGAATGGGGTTCTGTGCATTACAAATTCAACTATTTCCAGCTACCTACATTTATTGCAAGGCTGAAATCCCTTTCAGTTTGCCTTTAGCACAATGCATAATAATAGGAGCCTTCTGCAACCAATAATAGGGCTTTCAATGCAGCCTTTGTAAAAAAAATACAGTATAGCATTGACACATATTGATTGCACTCGATATAACTATTAAACTGGAATCAAAAATAAATATCTTTATATATACTCTATAAAGCTGCCTGTAAGTAAGTATTGTACATTAAGAGCAGTATTGTTGGAGAATTTTTTTTAATGTGGGTTATTGGTTAAAAATCCATTACTCCATTCTGACTATTTTACAGGCTTTCATTTATATTAATATTTGTGTTATTAAAAAGGTATTCCCGTGCTGACAGAGAGAGATAAATTAGAAACACTCTCTCCCTCAGTTTTATTATATCTCGAAAACAAGAGTGATTGTAAAAGCTCCTCCCCAGGACTGAGATTTACTCAGGAAGTCTGAACCCCAGCTCAAGAAAGCTCAAAGATTGTCAGGAGTGATAGTTCCATACACATTAGAGACAGCCACTCCGAACACAAGAAACCAGAAAAGGCTCATTTAGAAGCAATTTCATTTTCAAAAGAGATATGGAATTCCATACAGCAGGAATTGATTCAGGGGCTTAGTAACGCAGATGACCCAGAAAATGGAACCTCTTTGATTGAACAGAGACCATACAAGAATTGCATTGCTATAGAAAATAATACATGAGATGAAGTTCCTGGTTGAGTCCTCTGTATAAAAACGAGTTACATTTCATAAAACTGTCTGCAACTGTCCAGTATTGAAGGTACGGCCCTGAAGCTACCCGATCCCCTCAATAAAAAGAGAACCCAATCCAGGCATATCTACTCCCATCTTAAATGTGTGGTGTTTGTTGCAGAACGGGTTTGCCTTGCACATATTTGCAGAGCTCTTGTGATTTTGTTTGTTTCCATTGTCAGAAGGTTTTACAGTATATATATATATATATATATATATATATATATATATATATATATATATATATATATATATTGTGGCAGAGTAGGGGGAGGAGCCAGAGAGGAACACCTAGCTCCAATGGAATTAATGAGGCCCCTGCATAAAAGGGTTGGAAACCCTGCAGTCAGGACTGTGTGTCAGGCTGTGTGAAGCTGTGTGGTCAGGAGAAAAAGGTTCTGTGGAGACCTGTGTTGTATTGTAAAGTGTATGTAAAAAGTGTCTGTAACTGCTAAACGGCATAGCCGCCCACTGGTATAGTCTAATGAAGTTACCAAAGAAAAGTTTAGTTTAGCACTGTGGGAGTTAGGTTTTTGTTTTGTTTGTTTATTTGTATTTTGGCAATAAAAGTGTGCAACAACGCATTGAAAAAACAAAGTTCCTGTGTTGGGTTAAGTAAACGAACCCAAGAGCCAAAGGCTCTTTCACAGTATATTATATATATATATATATATATATATATATATATATATATATATATATATATATATATATATATATATATATAATTTTAATTCGTTCTGCGCACACGTCTCACAATTCCACGGTGTCAGTAGATCTCGGATCTGTCGAGTAGGTTTCCCCATGCTTAACCAGCAAGGTGAAGCAATATTACACACTGGGCAGCATGAGACACAGGAGATAATTCCACACACAGACAATAGCATAAAAATGTTCTATTGTGGGTGTTTTAAATTAAAGACATTCTTTGTTTGTGCACAGTAAAAAAAAAAAAAAAAAAATGAATCAATTAGATAATGCTTCTCATTATCAGCCCCGGAGTATTTATGCTGTATAATACAATCAAATGTCGTGCCTTTAATACAAAGCAGCAGGAAAGCGGCCTGATTTCCAAATCTATTTTATAATCGCGTAACCCGACTCACAGCTCTAAAGTGCTGAATGGAGTTTGAGCATTAACTCTTTCAATTTCCGGCAACAGTGGTTCAATATATCACTCGTGGTGTCTGGTCTAAATAGGAGCAAAACGAGATTAGATCAGTGGTGGGCTCACACATTCAGATACATTATTTTACCTCCAATTTATAATGTCCAACTATGCTCCGTGACCTCAACAATCCCCACAGCTGCTCAGGACAACAGAAGGTCAGTTGGCCTCCTCTGATCTCCCATCCAATTGCCTTTTTACACCCAGGGTCCACTGTGGCGCGCCTGGGTGACACAGTCCCTGCCTGCAGGAGCGCTACAGCCTATACGATGCTCCCGGTGGAATCCCCAGAGAAGATCGGCAACTTTGCACAGCCAGAATTCAAACTTGCTCTCCCCTGACTCCACACCACTCGGCCGTGCCTTTACCAGGTGAGCCACTCGGGGACCCCCAATAAATTCAGATTATTTCTTATTCCCAGTTCTTTGGCCATTTGTAATTTAACTATCTGCTGTTGTACCCCCACACTGTACGCTTCACAAAATGTGCTGCCCTACAAAGATGACTGTTGCATCATGGCAAGCACGCAGGTGCAGTTACTGAAAACAAGGTTAAACCCAACAAGCTGCTGTGGATACTGAGACACGAAGACTGATCGTTGCAACAGCTTGGAAGGGAAAGTGCAGCATTTGGCAGTTTTTTAGCCACAATGACAGCAGTACCGTATGACTGAGAGTTTTGAATCAGCCCGCCGCGACCCTTGCAATGATATCTACAGAGGACTCTGCGCTGTGAGGTCCTGCGCGGGTACTATCATTTCTTTCTAGCAGGTCCTACAGCAAGGCAGAGAGGTTTCGTTATTTGAAAACTAAGCTGTTGATATATCCTCTTGTCTGTCTAGGTATTTGTATCCCCGTTTCAGGAAGTGTGACACTATTAGTCATGGCTTCACCACTTGTGGATGAAGTAGCCAGCATCAGACTGTAAGAGGTATTGTGGTAAACTAGTGCTCTTTGGTGTATACTGTAATAGCATATATTACAGTACACTACATTATACAAAACTTTTGTCAAAAAAGAAGAATGGCAACACAGAGCTGCTTCTCACTAGACAGCAGTGATAATCTGTTTTAAAGCTTGGGTGATCATGCTCCCTCTAACAATTCCCTTCTACTATAGTCGAATTTGGGACAACTCCTATTCTGTACACTGCCAGTGTGCCTATGTGTAGTTCTGAAACTAGTGCAAATTCTCCTAAAAAGGTGATTTGTTTGCATAGTACCATTTTTAGATCCCTTTAGTAGAGTGGACCCATTAAATCAACTAAAGTAAACCAAATTAGAGCACTTTTTATAAAGAGCTGCCCTACATTCATCAACCTGTACAAGAGTTACTATATCACATGCCAAAGAAAGCTGCCAAGAGAGAAGCTGAAGGCTGACAAAAACAGAACGACTCCCCCTTGATGGGGTTAACATAATTAAACTAATGATCAGGTGGAAAAGGTACCAGAATAATCCTGGAGTCTACAAGAGTCATTACCAGTGCATGTCTGCCTGGTGTTTCATATAGAATCTCACAAAAGGCGCATTCAATGCATTCATTAAAGTAGATATTAATTAATTAGCATTGTGATGGACATTACTTCAAAAGTGCCATTTAGTCATACTGAATACAGAATGTATTTGATCAAAATATGTTTAACACACAGGTAAAAAGCATTATGTTCAGTTTTTATTGAGCAGAACCACTTTAGGTGGTTTCCCCCACATGCTTGTTAACCCCCGCTCTCCCCCAGACACACACACACACTCTCACTCTCTCTCTCTCTGAACAGCCTCGTAAATCCAGCTCTAACATCAAATCAAAAGCCACAGCTACTGGGAAGGGCAGGCCAGCTTGGAACAACCAGCGGGCGTGTGTTTATTCTGCACACTATTTTGAAAATGGAAAAAATGATAACAGCATATGTTTTTCTTTGGTTTTTTTTTTTTAATATTGACCAATTTGTTTTTTTAGTTTTTTAGATTTTCCCTTCATTAGCTCAGAAGCAAAGAATAAGCCCACTGTAAGAAAAAAGCAAAACAAAGGGATACTGTAACTACACAAAGGATTACCAATGCTAGCAGTTGTGTCTAATGCAGATTCTTTATTTCATTTTCCGTTTTGCTTCCTGATATACAACAGGATTTGAAGATGTAAGGTACGACTATTCTAATATCAGTAGCAGAACGGTGCCTTTTTGGCTGTCTTAGTAAAGTGGAAAGCTGGTATAAAAGCTACCCTACATCTTTTAGCTTGATACATTTTTCCACAGCAAGTCAATCATGGTACAGTTTGCCTAGGTTTATATTTATACTAAGAGAATAAGTCAGAGTCACACACACACAGAGCCACAGACACATTAGAGGAAGTGTGGGTTGAGACTGGTAAGCTTCAGAATAATGTGACCCAGGGTTTGTGTGCCTGTAAAGTAAACTCTAGAGTCCAGGTCTGAACAAACAGAGAGGCTGTGGTGTAACTGCACACTGTTTACACAGTGGGAGGGGCCGACTAAAAAGGGTTAAAAATAAAAGCAAGACAATCACCTGCAAAAACAACACACACTGGCTCCTGGACGTATTACTAACATGGAAAGTACAACTTTTTACAGCTTAAGACTAGAGGCAATCCCCTTATTTATATCTGAAAATACAAAGAGGGCAGTTTTAAACGTCACTGTAGGCCGCTGCTTCATAAAACAGTGCTAAACTGTTCGAATGTTTGTTGGAAAGTTCTCCTTGACTTACTGTACCCTTTGATACGTTTACCACTGTAAATTTGCATGGTAACTTTGCAGTTTTTCCATGCTTTCCCCCCTGATTATACTATGCACTCGCCATGTTTTTTAATATGCTTTGCCTTACCTCTCTAGACTTTGCAATGTTTACTTCTGCTTCGCCATGCTTTCACTATACTTTATTGCACTTTGCTATGCTTTTACTATGGTAAACATTTATAACGGTAGGTCTGATCATATAACATTTTTCTTTTTACCTCTCGAGTCTGCCCAGCGTCCTGTATTGATTGATGGGTATTTATAGCATCAGTGACAGACACAAAGTCCCTCAGAAGCTGATTTTGTCTGTTTTTGGTAGCTCACAATCCCATTTGTGTGTGCAAATGAAGCCAAGCCCCTCATCTGGACTCAATTACACTCCAATAGCAGCTCTTACTGGGGCACAGCTGTCTCCAAAGAGCCGAGCAGGCTTTTTCTTTTCTTAACCCTCCCCGACGACTGGAATGCTGGGATGAAGGGATAAGCTGGCTTAGTCAACAGTTTGCTTACCACAAGATACGAGTTTTATATATGTGTGTCACAAAGACGGCCGGAGTGGGTGGCGTCAGACCAGAAAGGAATACACACAGACAGACGGTGGTGATGAGAAGCTGAGTGCAAATGGTAGCACTCAGCGTTTATTAACAAAGTAAAAGGTTTAAACAGAACACAAAAACAGGACACGGCACTTCACGCCAAAATAAAGAGACAAACAAAACGGACTATACAGTGCACGGACAGACACACAAACAAACACGGTGAGTTTTAAATAAGCAAGTATCGTGCTGGTCCTACCAGCACGTAATAGCAATTGATACTTAAACTTTAGCTTTTATTTCTCCTTCACCCGTTCTCCACTCTCGAACACCCAACCCCGAGTGAGTCAAACGTGCATCTATATATACTGTTGTGCTGGGATTCAATTACTAATTAATTATTCACTTGAATCCCAGCACGTGAATTAATTCTGTGCAACCCCGTGCTCACATACTATACTTTAAATGCACGTGAAGTGCAATCCCGTGCCTAAATATAATTATACAATTTAAATACTCATGCTGCACACACCCATTTATATCCCTTGTACCAATGACTATACACCAACATTTAACACACCACACGCAACATACAACACATAACACACAAATGCACACAGGGGTGGGGTACATTGCCACAATGTGTCAGGGAACCTACTGTTCTCCAGTAAAAATGGTAGATTTTCTTTAATAAAATTAAAGAAAACAAAAACAGCTCCTTTTCCTTTCTTTTTAATTATGGACAAAAAAAGGAAAAAAGGTACTAGCAATAAAAACAAGTGCCAGGATGTGATTTTTTTTGTTTTATAACTTTGTGAGTTATTAAAACTAAAACACTTCTTGTTTTTTTTTTTTATGACATTTTTGATTTAATGAATGAAAACATAAGTTGAAAAAAGTATTTTAATAACCAACAGGTAAAACATTTCTGAACAAAAATCACAGAAAATCAGTTTCAGACACTAATGAATTGGATACTGAAGTCTTTAACCTATCAGCTCCAGTATTAAACCCACTACCTGGAGAATCACCCTTGAAAGGCGGTCTACATGCCCACCCTCCAGCTCCCAAACCTCTATTGATGGAAGCATACTGATGTCCACTCTCCTGTAATAGTTGTATTGTAGACCCCAGTGGAGCTCTTTAAAGGGCTGGGAGAAGGCTCACTGCCAGCGGGGAGCAGGGCTGGCTGCCCACGGCTAAGAAAAGTGGTGGTTCTTTGTCCTCGGCTAAGAGGTGTGGTGCCAGGAGGTTCACTGCCATCCACAGATCTGAAGGGATGGCTGCCCGCGGTTTTGATTGGTAGTGGCACTGGGTTGATCTCCTCTGTCGGGGTCACTGTTTCTTTGGCACTTATTGGCAGAGGGCACAATAGACGGAGCGTCTAGGGTCAGCATTGTAGGTGGCATCTACAGTAAACTAAACTGTCTTGCAGGGCAGTAAACAATGGAACCGGCAGATTGTCCATATGTACTGTAAGGGGGTTTAAGGCAAATCCAAAGACAGCCGGTCAGGCTGGTAACCCCAGAACAGGGCACAGTGCCAAGGGAAGGAGTGATGAAACAATGGCCAATAACCACAGCAACAGAGTGATGCAACTGACCGCTTGTCTTCTAATGGGATTAATTCTTCAGAACATTGCACCACCTGTTTGTTTCTGAGAAAGTGTGATAGTGTCCAACAATCATGTTGAATTTTTCGCTATGTCACATGTCCAATATACTGATTTGTGCACTGCAATATGTTAACGTAACATTATTCAGTAGGTTTCATTCAACTTTATGAAGCAAAATGTGTTAATTCTATCGGGTGATGCAACACTTTTGGCCATAGCTGTCTAGTAATAATGTTTTGAAGTAAATAGCTTTGAAAAGATACCCCAATCTCTAGCTCCTTGTTCATTACCTCACAGGAACTTGAGAGAGAGTGTAATGTGGCTGATAAAGAATGAAAGAAAGGAAAAACAGCAATGCTGTAATGAAATCATCACTGAGGCATCCCTTTCAGCAGCTGGCATGCTTGTTTTCAGCATCCAGGAGGCCTGACTACAGAAGATCTTCAGAAAGCCTGAGCTCTTAGACGCGGTCCTGTTGCTGGAATGAGGTTGAACGGATCGATGTGTTCGGTTCTGGCCCCAGCCTCTCACTGCCAGAGCTGGGAATAGTCCCAGATCAATTACCTTAAGTACCCTGAATTCACTCAACAGTCAAAAAGAAAAAGAAAACGCTCACCACTCCACAGCCATCAAACCCCGTCAGTCATCCCTTTAGCTACAGGCTCATTTTTATAGGCTCATTCCGATGAGAGCATCTCCACTTCAATTGGAAACATCACCATAGTATGTATAAAAACAAAGTGTAATTCCTTCTAAAAGTGTATCAGTTTGCAGTTCACCATTGCAGAATCGTCCAAATCACTAAGCAGGGCCCTGTCTGGCATTTTTACAGACAGAAATACAGTTAAGGGACTAACATGCACACTGTGAGTTCTTTTACTTTCATAATGTTGGTACACAAATTCTAATTATCTCAGTGGCAGTATTCAGATTCACTACTCTTTAGATCAACTGAGTAGACCTCACTGTATCTTCTGACCTTCAAATACACCGGCCTTTTACCTCAAGGTCATGCAGGTGTTTTTACTTCATCTGAGCCTGAATTAACTATCCAAACATGGGGGAGTTTAACAGGACAGTAAGCCCCATAAACTACAAAGCAATGAGATACAATAATCCCAACCCTGCAAAAACCACAGTCGACTGATGTTTGTTGTCATCGACAAAGCAAACTTTCTGACAGCTCCTTGATGCACAGCAGTTAACCTCTATTCCAAGGGGGCTCAAATAAAGGCTGTCTTTTTAATAATAAAATTGTTCCATTTCACCGATTCAATGACTACAGTACTGGGCTTCTTAAACACAGCCCCATTGTCATGGAAAGCGGCAAGGCGAACTCTATTCGAATGAAACCACTCTCATTTCCACAGATTCTCCTCAAGGACGGTCTCCATGGCAACAAGGCCTTGGCCCGGGTGGCGTGTGGGCAGACCTTCTCGGGGTGACACTAAATCCTCTAGCTGCGTTTATCCAGCATCCAGCCCCCTACTGAAACCAAGATAAAGACGGCGCTGGATTTTACAACGCCGGCGTATAGACAAAAAAAGCTTCTACTGTTTCTAATAACGCAAGAAGTAGTCAGAAACCTACACCTACCTAGGGTATGGGACTGCCTCCCACTCAGCTGTAGACCGCTGTATTAAGAACAACAAGTATGAAACTATTATCTACAGTAAAAGTAAAATGGATAGCTGGCCTTCTACAGCAAACTGAAAGGTTAATTGCTGATGGGTCTACACAGAAACTATATGAGTAAATAAATACAAATACAGGAAGATCCTTTTTAGGTGTCAGAAACATGATTATTGTGGGTAGTATGATTATCGATAATAACTTTTTAGTACAATAAATAATTTAATAAAAGACTAAACAAATTATGGATAACATCACAGTAATTGATTAGTGACTAACCCTGCAAGAAACCGTTTAGTAGTGGTAATGGGTAATTGTCCCAAGTGGTTTTATAACAATACATTGATAGGCACAATGTTTTGCTTGAATGTGATACCTGCTGTAACTGTAAAAATGAAATGAAAATAAAAAATCAGGGAATGCAAATAAATATGTAGTTGATGGGAAGGCTTAAACAAAGCTAACCATAAACATGCACTTCAAACAATGGAGCGCACTACAGGAAAAATATTACTGGGAAAGAGAAAGAAAAAACCTCTGTGTCTGCTCCGCGACCAGCTGGAGGTCTGACCCAGCAACAGTAAGGGCAAAACTTCACATCAAAAACTGGCTTGAAAGCAAAACGATTTTACATTCATGCCGGATCCCCTGCTTCGTTCATACAGAATGAACCACCTGAAGAAAGATGAAAGACTTTGTACTAAAGGGTAATAGCTGCACACTGGTATACTACAGTGGTACCGTTCTGATATTATGGCATACCAATGGGATGGCATACTGTGACAGAGATCGAATGAGTCTTGGTGTTAGATCTCCCTCTCGACCTGTGAGGGCACGGTGCACGAGGAACAGAGTACCCTTAATGAAATGGCACGACAATTTATTCCGTAGGGTAGATGGAAGTCGGTCAGTTCGGAAGGGGGCGGAGCTATGGCACCCGAGCTCAGTGACCCAGACGGTAAGCGGCGTGGCATCTGAGGACTGGAGGAGCGGATGCGCTCGTTAACCTCGGGGTCATGGGCGAGGGTATAAATAGGGAGCATGGCTTGAGTGATCTGTTCCTTTGCATATGGTTAAATTACATAACCGAGAAGGAGCCCGTATTTGTGAAATCAACCGTGAGTGTTTCGTGTCTGTGTCTTAACACTGTGTGTCTTGTGTGTTGTTTCACTAAAGATTACTGAGCACGATCCGGAGCTGCAGCCGCAGGCCAGCGAAAAACCCGGACTTCACCACTCACCTTTTTCACTACAGGAACTGTCTTTTGTTTGCACCATTAGCACTTGAATCACGCACTGTCTTTGTGTTTGTGTTTTGTGTGGGTGTCTGAACGGGACTTTTGGGGTTACGGGTCAAACCCGTGGATTACAAATAGAAGTGATACATGCCGCTGTATCACTTCCAGCACTATTATTATTTGCAGGTTTGCCTTAAGGCTCTGGACATTTATTAAATTAAATAAACACACTTGCACCTGTACCAACGTTGTCTGTGTGATTATTCTGCACTGCACTCACCTGCACGTCATTACCACTTTGCCACACATACCTACTGGAGTATCAGGACCACTGTGCAATACTGCTGCAACCACTTCCATCGCTGGTAAAGCTGTAGTTCAACCACAGTGGTTTGCCTAATGCTTCTGCCAGTGGTACTGGTGGGAGTGCATTAAAAATGATACCACAGTTCTTTATAGTTTTGTTCAACCATAACTAACCAATAACAGTTGATTGCATTACAACCTATCAATTATTGATAATACCAGTCTCATTTTTTTTTTACTGCTCATCAGAATTTCACTGAAATTCTACCCTTGGTGTAACGATCCTTCACAAAGGCAGAGACACCATAATTTAAAAAGTAGTTAGGCTATACCAGGTGCTAAGCCTAAACTGGAACCTGATCTGTAATAAAGCGCTGGGCTCAGACCGTTCTCTACACACTGGGTGTCAAATGGCTTCTTAGAGCAGTGGAATGGCTTCTTAGAGCAGTGGCCCGCGTGTTTTTTTTGTTTTTTTTTAACAGAAAAGGAAGGAATTAGTGTAAAACAGAACCCTGAGTGTGTGACACTACCACTTGTACAGCAACCAGCAAGGGAGCTTTTTTGTATCTTTTACTGCAAATGTTTAATACAAATAACCTCATGCCCAAAGAAAGGCTCCCAAGACCAGGCAAGGTTTTAAGTGTCTGTGCAATTTCCCAGTTTCTTCCACTGTAATTGAGTAATTTGGGATAAGGAGGTTTTATTGAAAAGCTGTCTGGCTGATTGCTGTGAGCTGAATAAACCTGGCTGCCTCTAATAAGTCCTATATTACATTCGCTTTGTCTCTCTCTGCCTGTGTCTCTGATCCAAGCTGATAAACTCCTTAATGGTACAAAAGGGACTGCAATAATACCATGCCAAGAGCAAGGTCAAACAGGACACAGTAATACAAAAATGTTGTTGCTGATAAAATGACGCTGAATGCTGGTATCCAAATCAAATCAAACAACAGGATAATATCACCAAGTGATCCTGAGAAGAAGCTGATAGGAGGCTCAATATTGCTATCTTCTCCCAACAGTGGTCTTCTCTTGCAAGATTTCGTACCTGAGCACGCTGCTGATTCTGAATCAACCACTGCAGTACCTAATGTTCTGAAGTGTATTGGTGCTGCACAATGACCTTGTGGCACGGGCAGGTCTCAGAAGCCTAGCAGGGTTGGGCATGGACGGGAGACCATCAAGGGAAATAAAACAGGAAGCAAAGTACAGGGGTGAACAGACTGTAGGAGTGTGGGGCCCCATAAGGTTTTGTAAGTGTAATTTGTACATCTTACTATATAAGCTGATGTACTTAAGATGTAGCTTAAAAGACATCATTTATAATCTCCTGCTGCTGCATTATTAGCAGGTGCCTGTCTGTTTAGCTCACAGAGTTTAGCTCCTTTAGGAAAAGCAAATCGGACCACCAACAAGGTGAGTGCATAGAAGGATAACTACAGTATGGATGCAGTCAACCAGGTATAATACTTGAAATACGTGAATGGGCTTGTGGGACATTGCAGCTTTACACCAGCAGGAGGCAGTTGCCCATTGCAAAGCGATCTTGTAGCTTGTTCAGCACCCAGAGAAACCCCAGCCAAGGACGAGAGAAGCTGAAAGACTCTCGGTGCACCAGATCGGAGTGGCAGACACAAGCCCCGATAAGAAGCCCGCCACATGCATCAAACGCGGGAAACAAAACCGATAACACGGCAGCGTTATTAGGAGGACTGGTAACTGAGAGCTGATCTCTTAATCTGGTGCTTCTAAGAGAGGAGGCCATATAGAACTGTTCAATCAGTCCAGGAATGCTACAACACAACACAGTACAGTACAGTACAGCACAGCACAGCACAGCACAGCAAGCAAGCCACTGTCAATGTGTGGGCAGCCCAGCAGGTAACACGTGCACTCACTATGCATTTAAAGGGAATCGGCTTTGAATCTTATTTTTTAAGGGATGGAAATAAGAGACAATACTCAAAGTAATAGTAACTAAAAACGAGAGGTCAGAAGAAGCTTTTTGTTTTTTAAGATGACAATTACAGTATTATTTAAATTAGCCACACTTAATACAATATCAGTCTAATCTTACGTTGAGAGTCTTACTACCATCCCTAAATCTGATAAACTCCCTTTACAGCATGTTATCACTAGCAGGGTATGAGGGAATGCTGTCCCTCTGTGTTATGGAGGCTGACAGCCGGGTATGTGTTTTAGAAACCAGAGAGTTAATTCAGGGGACAAGCTAAATCGATTGCTATATGCACAGAAAGGACTTCAGCAAAACCCTTCAGGCTTGTTTGCACCGTGCTGTTCTCTTAGTAACGAGCACACAAAAGAGATCAGCCTCAAATTATTTGAATTACTGTAGCCGACTGGGACAAAACACTAGTGGCACAAAAAATGATTATTAGTGTTCAGAAAAGACTGTAGAGACACCATAGGCACACAAACCCACACTGTGGGAAAGCCAAATAAAATAAACTGATAAGAATGAAATCAAAGTGGCAAACCCGGAAACCTGTATTGACGTATGTTAGTGACATACTGTACTTCCCCTGGACGACAAAGTTAAACTACTGTATATCCATCACACTGTATGTACATGGAAAGTGTAAGACAGACACACTCAGACTCTAAAATAAGGTTTGATTACAATTGTATAAGTGGTTGTATGTAAAAGCTCTAAAGAGTTGCATGTTGAATGTACAGACGTACAAACATCTACATACGGGGGCCTCAGCTATATATATATTCCTGCTGCTAGGGTTATAGGCCTATCACCCCAGTGGGAAATGACAAGACAGCTAAATAAATACTCTAGACCACTACATTACATTCACCACTATATACTGTATGAGTCCTGGCTTTAGATAACAAGCCCATGAGAAAAGCAGTAGTGGATCCACGTTTGCAAGACTTTAATCCCTGGTCTTACTTGCACTGAAAGAGGTTAAAATGGCAAATTAGATGTTCCAAATTGATTAGCAAGCATTTTAATTATGCAAAATGTATGAGGCAACAGGAATTAAATGATCACTTCGACATGATTAACAAAGCTTCAAGCTTAATTACAAATCTAGGTAATTTGGCTTA
This sequence comes from Acipenser ruthenus, assembly GCF_902713425.1. Classification (NCBI taxonomy): domain Eukaryota; kingdom Metazoa; phylum Chordata; class Actinopteri; order Acipenseriformes; family Acipenseridae; genus Acipenser; species Acipenser ruthenus. The sequence goes on from NC_081209.1 coordinate 7,248,247, forward strand.
AAATTCTGAGACGTTGCTTTCTGCAGAGTAGAAGACATTTCAAAAGCCACGTGGATCTCTTTCCTGTCCCATTTCAGCACAGGCACTGGCTACACTGTCAATGCTGTTTAATGTTATCTTATTATTATTATTATTATTATTTATTTCTTAGCAGACGCCCTTATCCAGGGCGATTTACAATTATTACAAGATATCACATTATTTTTACATACAGTTATCCACACTGCTGCATAAGTATTTACATATTTCAACCAGATATTCATCGGAATAAACAGCAAAATCCCTTTCAGAAACTCCGGTCCGACATAAGTCATCAGTAAACCATGATAAATGCATTGTATAACCATGAGAAAAGCATGGGAAAACTACAAAATACCATGGTAAACTTGTATAAGGGTAATGCCATCCTTTTAATAAATGATCTGCGATGGTCCTGGCCTCAGGGTTACTGATAGAGCTGTCCTACAGCGGTATCCTTGTCATTTTCATGGTAGTACAGTATGACCTGTGTGCTGCAATACTTGTTCCAATTCCACTGCTTTGCCGTTGCTGGTAAAGCTGTGATCTGCTAATGGTTCTTAGGAGTTTCTACAGGGCATAACTGGGTGTTATAATAGAAGAATTGATACTGTTTGTTGGATTAACTATGATATACAAACACTCGCTTTCCAGGCCTCAAGACCTCTTTCAACAGTGGTATTATAATAGCGTCCTGGTCATATTTTTCTAACATTGCTGTTAAAACTGCAAGTAACCTCAGGAGTGAATCAGGTAAGTGTCTCTTCAAGATCTGGTCTCTTTGCTGTGTGCAAACTGTACACAGCAAGCTTGCCTTCTCTTCCCTCCTGCTCCCAGGCTGGGTTACGTTATTTTTAGCTCAAAAAAGGCACACAAACAAGCTGCAGCAAAGCAAACAGTGCCATGTGGAGCGAGAGGTGTGCTTAGTGAGCTTGGTGTGACAGCTGAGGGAATTGGAGCGGAGAGTGTTTGAGTAGAAAGAGCAGAGCAGAGGCTGTGGTCAGTCACGGGTCACCTGATCGCAGTTCACTGGGGAATACAGTGCCATGGTGAAAGCATAGTCCTGGTGAAGGGCAGGTAAGCATAGGAATTCTCAGGGAAGTAATACAACAGTGTGAATGCCCTTGGCAAGACATGGAAAATACATGGGATGCAAAAAACATGGGAAACATCATGCAGAAATTTGCCATGGTAAGAGAAGAGTGTGTATACAGTATGCTGTACAGCAGTGCTTCCCAATCATGATCCCCAGCTTTCTTATTTTGCACAGCTTTCCAGTACTTGACCATAGCATTCCTTACATTTACCTACTTGACAATGATATATGAACTTCATGCTCCATTCCCCACACATGCGCTTCAAAGAGCACTTGAAAAATACTGGATTTGTACAAAAGCATTAACCATTTCTCCCACTCCTATATTGATGTTTAAAAGTGATTTACAGTTAAGTAACAAGTAAGCTGTCATCTTAGGTGGGATAAACCATTGTACATTTGGAGGGATGATATAACAGTACTGTTGAGCGATTTCACTGATTGAATTCCATAATGTTCCTATTCCTGTCACAACACGGGACCTTATGCATATTAATCCGTGCCAGATACCAATTCCAATACAGGTCAAACATTTTTTTCTTGCCAAATTCCTTTCTACCTATACTACAGGTGAAATCAGACAGGTAATATATATGTTTGTCTATGTGTGTCTGTGTGGTGTGAGGCTTCAAACAGGGCACCAGGGCAATTCATCGATCAATGGATATTTAATTGAGGCTCGCAAAATAAAAAGCAAGTTAATTAATAATCGATTCATCGATTCATTGTTACATCTATAACCTACGCCTGTTGACAGTCCTATGGTAGGTGTCCTGTAGCTTGTTCTACCACTGGAAATGTGAGCTGAAGTCAGAAGCTGAGTGCTGTGGACAGGGGTTCAACTTGCCTTTCATTTGCCCCTCGGCTGCCTGTCACTGCGCGCCTTATCAACCCCCATAAAAACATTCACCAGGAAAAAAGCGTTTCCTACTACAATATACTAAAAGGAAAAACGGAATGAAACTGTTCCTTTTTCACTCTGTGTGTGTGTGTGTGTGTGTGTGTGTGTGCGCGTGCATGTGTGTGGGTCAGAGAGCTAGAGAGATGCTTTGCTTTGCCTTGACAAAGGGCTGGATCCTACATATGCCAGGTCCTATTCTTTTCAACAGAGGCTGGCCTTTTCCTGTTTTGACTTGGGCAAGCGCTTGGGAAGGCAGCAGTTTGGAACAAGCTTGACAGGCTAGGCTATCAGAGTTCAGTCTGGATTGACAGAGGGAGTCTCCAAGGGGAAACAAATGAGGGAAATGCCAGTTCATCCAAGTGGCTCATTTTTAGTTTAACTTTTACTCCAGTATTATAATATGACAGTATTATAAAAGTTAACTTATAAACAATTTCTGCGACGGTTGTTTTACTCTAAACTATCATACTGTATATTTTTACATTCCTTTTCTCATATAGTATTTAAGCATGTGTGGTAAATGACGCCATTTCTTGATCAAGTAAGCAAAAAGGAAACCAATCTCTTTTACATATTAAGATACTGTATACTGTACAGACTGTAATCACAACCTACAGTACCACAAAACAAACCGCAAAGGATCCAGCCAGTCAGTGTCTGGGCTGGGAGGCACCCCAGGCCAGGTTACCTGTTAATTCTCACACTGAGAAGATACATGGTGAAAGCATTCTCCTCCTGCTTGAGGCGAGACAGCCGCTTAAACGCATCCCAATCAGTGATTAATGGGGAATGTTACCGAGTCATAAAGAAAACACTCCCCACTAACTGTGCTCCGAACCACAGCCATGCAGACACAGCACTAACTACAGCTACTCCTGGAAATAAATAAACACATGCACACTAATACAGCTTTTTATAAAATAAGGGACCCTGAACAGAAATGTTCTTCCATTAACCATGCACGCTGAATGGAACACAGCATCTCATAGTATCATCATAGTAAGCAAAAAGGCCCTCCCCCTTAACAGCTGCACAGCAGATACCACAAGAGACTCATAAACAATGCTGGATCAATCACAACCCCTAAATCAGGATTGAAAGTGGTTATCTTTGGCGATTCTCTAAACAAGAGGCCACATGGTTTTCAGGATGCCCTGTGATTCTTTTCAGCAGTTTTACAGTGTATTACACTGAAGAAACCATACCAGCGTTGTATGGTAATGGATTATCAGTGTGTATTGTTTCCTGTCGCTGGGGTGCCATTGATCCAGTCTGTCCTCCAGGGTTCAGTAGCTTGCAACAGTCACTGCTTAGGTTTGCCAGGTAAAAAGAGGCGATTGACTGGTCAGTGAAAACTGATTCAGTTGGGCTTTTCAAACTGGGGGAGAAGATTTGGTAGAAAAATAAAAAAATCTAACCAATTAGCTGCCCTTTGTGCGTCTATCGTTTCCGCTTTGCCCAGAGCACTGCATTGCTAAAATGTAGCTCAAAGTACTTGGTAAGGGCGACCAAGACCACTCGTATCATCAACCCACAGACTCAAAACAAATACATACAAATAAATAGCCTCGTGCTGCGACCCATTTTCAGCACCCAATCCAACACAGCTGAAGGGAATCTGGATGTCACTTAGACAATGTCTTTGGCACAGGGAAGACATTATACAGTACGAAGCGTGCCAGCTAATGCTGTACTGCAGATGATGTTTGTTTTTTCTCCCCCGTTTCATGACATGGCTTGCTGTTGTCTGTGATGTGGGAAACAGAATGTGCTTTGAATCACCACCTCTGTGATGATGTGTCCATATGTGTCGCATCTCTCTTCCTGTCCTGTCCTATTAGGTTCGCCCCCCTGAATAAGAACAATGAAGAAACAGGACAAACGGGAGATATGTCATTGCTGGATTCACCCTTCTTTCACTTAGTACACCTCTGGGCTATTTTATGATCCTTCATGGAATGCATTCATTTTCATTTGAATCGCCACAAAGGCAAAAGCACTTTTCTTTAGACAACCTATTTCCGAGGTGTGTTTGAGTGTTTATATATAGCATATAGAGGAGCCTGTTTTTGTTTAATTTCCTTAACCTTGTGGTTAAAACATGTTTAAACTTGTAAACACATTGGGAATGTCTGAGGCCAGTCTGAAGAGTAAAGTCCAGACCATATAGCTAATATCGCACAACGACTATTTTATAATACAATTATTTGATGAAGGCCGTCTGGCCTAAACGCTGCTTCGTTTTTTAACTGTGTTCTTTTTAAATAATAAAGAATGGAAATTGGATCTATTTCCATCAATTGCAACCAATCTGAAGAGCTATCATAACAATCCCTCCATCACTTTTCATAAATATCTGAAATGTATGTAAGACTGTACAGCATTTAAAAGAATGTGAAGAATATTGAATATGAAATCAATTGGCCTAGACTGACTAACACATATATTTGGCCTGCATATTGTTTACTCAGAATTGATAACGCTAAAGACTAACATTTGAACTCGCTATTACCACCCCGAGTGAATAGAGTGAACTGTATCGGAGGGCCGTTCAAAGAAAGCAAGCTGGCTTTATGTATAGCAGTGGAAATGGAAGACAGCCAGTCTAACTGTTCTGTTCCAAAGCTCTGCTCTTCCTAACAACACACCCTGCCGCACTGTGTAAAGGACTCCCTGTGAGCTTTACTGTTTTTTTTTCCATAATCACTGCATTAAATATAGCTAGGACAGGAAAACCCAAGTACTACAGGGACAGCGATTTGATTTTTTTATGGCAGTTGGTTTTCCTGTTTACAAGTTGAAGCTATTTCAGCAGGCCGTACTCACAGGAGGGCCCGGATAAGCCTGGTATATAAGGTTTAACCTCTATCAGTGAGTGGGGACTGTTTTCATGTTAACAGCAACTCGTAGTTTGTGCTGTGTGAGTAAATGCAGGGATCCTCCACTGTTTCAACACCCTGGCCAACAACTTAACTGCAACAGTCACAAGCTGTGTCCCACAATCCGCTTTCACAATAAAACATCCTACATTCTTACACAGCTTAGCATTCTAAGCACTGTCTGGCAGACTCTGTTAGCACTCATCTTTGTTTACATACCCCACAGTAAGGACCCTGCAGGGACACAAGCAGGCAAGCGTCTGCCTCTACCTGCAGCAGTAGGAGGTTATCGGTGACACCTTTGCTCTCTGTTATAGCTCAACAAGCAAAACGGAAATATAAAATGCCTTTTTTCGCCAAATGGTGTTGGGGTTGATATGTTCAGCAATTTTGCTACAGTGTTGTGGTAAGTCTTCTAGGTCGGGTAGCCCACCCTAAGCAACTACTAGTGGCCTTTTACCATTTCCAAGGCTTGTTCTGGAGCTTTTCTCTGGTCACACACACAGACTGACATTCACAAATCAGCACACATACATTCCATGTAGCCCGAAGGGGGGAGGTGTTCTACTCAGTTCAGTAACCTTTCTTAATTTCTTTTTTTTTTTTTTAATTCCCAGGTCCATCTTTTACAGCCTGGCGTGCACATACCGAGAAGACATTATTATTAACTATCATTAATATTATACAACTGGGCAACTAGGCTGTCGCAGATACAGAATCAGCATAATACATTTTTTTGAACCAAAAGCTAATTCTGTACAAGGGTCCACATGAGCATCCCCTTTCTCCAGTCCTGCATTTCCCTGGGACTTGCTTCATTTCCATTCAGAAGTCTGAAAAGGCCATTAGCTGCTGGCAGTGCTGAAAGGGTCCGGGTTGCAGTGATGCTGCAGCAGCACATACCAGGTTACAATGGAAAAGAGCCTTTGGCAAACGCTTGGGAATTACTCTAAGAACTACAGGATGCCGGGAGCGAAAGACAGAAATTGAAGATTCAATATTTAAATACAAGGGTCAACATTTTAAAAATAATGTTTACTTACCGGTATTTAACCTTTGCAGTGCCAACAAATATAGACACACACACACACACACACACACACATCTCTTCACAATCAATTAGTCATCTATTAGTAAAGTGATTCTAAATTGAAGTACTGCGTGGATCAGGGATCTCACAATTGAATCTCCCCTGATAGATTCGGCACAGCCTGGCAGTCCTTCTTGAGATAGGAGAAGATCCCTTTTCTCTATATCTTGTTTTCTCTCTTTGCAATACAAATGAATATAACAAGCGAGCGATTTATCACACAGGGCAATCAATACATTGATCAAGGTCCTTTTGTACAAATGATTTCCCCCAGCAGGGATCATATGAATGTTTTAAACCAGCATTTACTACTTTTTAAGCTTTACACTGTTACCATGGCTACCCTCCCTCATGACTTATATCAATGTATTGATATTGCCAGATCTCTATTGGATTTAATATGAATGATGCATGGCAAATCAAATTAATAAACTGGCTGATTATATCTAAAGGAACAGGAAAAGGGCTAAAGGTCACTTCTGGGGTTAGATGTTAGCCAATGAAAAATGTGTACTCCTCTCACAAAGCAATCTGACACAGCACAAGTGTATTCCAATAGTCTAACCTCTCGCTAGTGAAGGGCCAGATCAAAAATATATACATTTGAACCTTAGATATAAAAACTATTACTGAAGTCAGCATTCCAAACAGATTCTAGAAGTGAGTTAAAGCGTGAAGAAGCTCCAGAACTAAATGGTTTAGCACCTGAATGTCGAGGAGTAATGGGTTAGGGTTAGGGGTAGGGTTACAACTCCTAAATGTAGCATCCAAGAGAGGAGGGGCTGATATTATTACACCAGAACCACCGCAAAAAAAAAAGTTCAAGTTTGAAAAGCCCAGCTAAAATAGTCCAGCAGCTGCCATAAATCTCTCCCTCAAGACAGCCACTACGACACAATGGGGATTCCATTGCTAATAAGTACAGATGAAGGCCTGTACTTATTAAGATAAACGTGTATCACATGGGCACCTGGTTTACCAAAAGACAAAGAAACCACAGTTACAACTTTTAACCACTGGTGGCAATGTCTGCTATGAGGTAATTCAATTAGATGATTTTAAAAACATTATTGTATGATGTTGTACAGTAAAGTATGTATACAGACAAGCGCTTAAAAGATGCAGTGTGAAATATTTTGCTCAGTCTCAGGCTATACAGGAGGCACAGCAGTTAGTTAACATTAAGTCACTTAAGTCGCATTAGTTCCGCTCCATCGGTGAAGCGTTCCTGGCGTGTCTGGCTGTTTGATCGCTCGGCTCTCCAGTCCGGGGACACGACACTGATGTAGTACAGTAACAAAGTTAGAATGACATCAAAATCTGAGGCTGGACTCTGGAAATCCAGGCAGCCTACCAAAAACAGGCAGAGACAGACAGCCTTCGGAAATGGCTGACTCAATGTTTATGGATTAATCATCCACACACCCGCAGCCACATGGCCAGACTCCACAGTGCTACTGCATTACACAGAACACACCCCTCGGTGCTTCTCTCATTTCTTTATTGGGTCTTTTGATGGGGTATCAGGTTTATTGTACTTCCAGACAATATTCAGCCAAATTAATTACAATTTTGTAAGAATATTCAAACATGAAACACCCATGTTCACCCCAGCAGTATTATTTTTTAATTACTGTCTCAGCAACTCCCAGTTTGATCTAAGCTTCTTTAGAAATACAAAAAGAAACTTAATACATGCATTGAAAGATCATATTGTCACAGGATTTGAATGGAATGTATGACGTTTCTTTTTGTATTTCTAAACTCAGCACTACCAAGTGTTTAATAGGTAGGGACGATTGAGCCAGGCTTTATTATGGGGATTGTTATCTATATTGAAGCTAATTCAGATGTGCTGTGAAATCTGAAAATGGCTTAGTCCAAACCTGTATTAATGTTAAGCTTTCACCAGCACCATGAAACTGGCTGTAAAACTAGATTGCTTCTCGCTCCAGTATTGCTCCAGGGACTGCTGTAGTGTGCAATCCAATCTGCAACCAGATGTCAAAGTAAGCAACAAAGGTCAACGTTATGCCAATACGGAGATATAAATATGTCTGTTATTACAGGGTCCTTGTAGTGTCAGGCTTTTCAACTTCTTTTTTGTCAGCAGTTTGAAGCTTTATTCCAATTTTAAAGCAACTTAACGCAGGACACTTACTGTAATCTTCCAACAGCATGGCATTGCTAGCCTTGAATCAGCCTCTACTTATCTTGGGCATTTTAAGCTAACATGGTTTATAAGATTTATTTAAAAGACTGTTAGCATTACCATAGCAACGTTTTTATCACCGACCCCACTAATAGTTTTTGGTTATCGCTTGTATAGATTTAAAGTTGCAGATGCTTCTTGGTACCTAATCACTTCATGTGTCACTCACTCCAATGGTAAAGCTGCAATGAGACCATGTGATCTATACAAAATGTACTAAGATCTATAGAGTGGAATTTGAAACAGGTGCATACAGTATCCTAATCAGTTTAAACAAACCTCAGCACATTAAAAGGGGGACGAGTAATAATGTTAATTAAGCCAATAAATACAGAATTTGGTTAGCACTAACCCATGCAGATTAAATTAATCTATACAAATTCATAAACTGGAAAAAAAAAACATTACAAAAGGTCTCGTCTGCAGCAAGTAGAAATGTGCTTGGGTGTCCTGATTGCGGGATTAAACAATATATATGAGCTTCATGACAAATCAACGCAGTCAGGGGGTGTGTACTGTATGTAAGCCAGGGAAATAATAAGCTACTTCCAAAAGCACAACAAAGTGCGTTCGATGAATGGCGCGACAGCCAGAGGAGCGCTGTGCACAATTGCTCAGTAATGGGCAGTTCAAAGGGAGGGCTGTCGTTGCTGTCAGCAGCACTGAAGCCCCACTGACAGCCACATTAGTCCACAGCAGTGGAAAAGAGAGACGCGGAATGATTAGAGATGGCTCACGTGTGACTTCTCTGGATTTATAAAGTAGAAAAATGATGTGGGGCTAAGTTGAAAGATTGTTGAATGATTTGAATGGAATGAGGAATGCTATTCGGTTCCGGTACTTTGGATTCTCCGGACGAGAGAAACATTGTACTGGAGTAGGAGAGTGTCAGTACAGACTGCACAGGGGGGAACAGTGTTACTGTAAAGTGCTGTGTGATGCACTGCCATTACGGATTCTCATCACTGTCGATGAGGTGAGGTTAAAAAGCTCTATAACTGCATCTGCAGCGGAGCCTGGTTCTTTTGCATGGCTGGTGGTTCACGCCCAGCCTCCATCCTCTTACATCCACAGAACCTCATTTATAAAACATACTGTATGAACCATTTATTGTAAGTAGTTATAAACAACAGGCTTATTTATTGGTTGGTTGTAACTGTTTTTGTAACAAAATAAGATGCTAATGCATGACAGAACCCGGTCAATCTAATCCATCGCATTTTTAACAATACTCCACTCCCCCCTTTGAAACCGTATTTCAACTCCTGGCACAGAATGAAATCCAGCCCTATTGAAAGCCCTGTTGCTTAAAGTTTTGGTCATGCGGACTGCTGTAGAGACCAACAAAACCACATGACCCGCCCCACAGCTGTATCTCTGTCCCGGGCCCCTGTGTTCTACTATGGGTCCTGGAGTATGGCTCGCTGCCTCTTGCATCAGATCGGACCTCTGCAGTTTGTAATTTGCATCCCCCGGTGAACAGTATGTTCTACACAGTGCTGGAACAGTATCACTCAGTTCAATTCAGAGACAACCTAAAATTAGTGCCAATAATTACAGCGATGCAGGTCACTAATCAAGAGTTAAGTCAGGCTTGTAATTAAAATGTTTAAATACCTCAGACCAGCCGCATTAGTATGATTTACTGACATATCTCTGACACTAACGGTTCACCCTGCAGTATGTGTATAGTGGGTAAATCTGTACATACACAATACAATACATACAGTTGTATAGCAATTATTGTCACTGAATACATATTTTAACATCTCTTAACATATAATGTGTCAGTTATTATTAATAGTGTTGCATTTGCATTGGTTTTATTAGCTTATTTGGGGTCCAGACAGCTTTACTAGGTATCAAAGTCACACACTGTTTTTTTTTTTGTTTGTTTTTTATTTAAATTTAGTCGTCGCCAATTTTTTACCCCCGGTTTTTCTCCCCAATTTTGTATGCCCAATTATTATCTGTATCCTTGGCTCACCTCTCGTAACCCCCCTGCCGACTCAGGAAACGGCGGCTGGAGCACGCGTCCTCCGAAACGTGCTCCTGCCAATCCATCAATTTTCACACTGCGGATCCACAGTGAGGCCACAAGACCTATAGTGCCGGAGGACAGCACAGATCTGGCAGCTCCACTGCCAACCTAACCCTCTCTACACGGGCAGCGCTCGGCCAATTGTGCGCCGCCCCTTAGGAACCCCCGGTCACGGTCGGCAGTGACATAGCCTGGATTTGAACCTGCGATCTCCAGGCTATAGGGCGCATCCTGCACTCCACGCGGAGCGCTTTTACTGGATGCACCACTCAGGAGACTTCACACATTGTTTTTAAACATCTGCATTATGGGCAGGAACCTGAAATGTACAGTTAAAACTTGACCATTGAAGAATGAACAGATTGAGCCAAATTTACAAAGTATAGCCCGTCCAGGGACCAAATCACTGAAAGGAAGCAAAAATAACATTCGGAAATTGTGATTAAACCTCAGATACCTAAAACCTTTTCTCTATATTTAGTTAATAATTTAATACAGTGCTCCCTTTTATTTCGATATGATTTTCGAGAAATGTGAAATACTGAAAACAGTGAACTAGTGAAGTGCTCGATGACAATTTACTGTGGCCTAACCGGCAATTAACCGAATTACAAAATAAATAACACAATGGATGAATTTAGAGGCTGCTGTCAAAAGAGCTACAGTATTATATTAAATGCTTCCAAGTTTAATTATGTCACCCCTCATGAGGGCTAATTAACTAGCCAGTTCTGTTTTTAAAACCTTACTTCCTCATAACGGGGAGACATTTCACACAGCAAATAATGTGTTTGTCTGGATATATTACAGGAACCTAAAACCAAAACCACAAGCTTATCTGTTCAATTCATTTTTAGTAGACAGATAAGATGAATTATAAAGGTATTATGCAAAGTGGCTGATTCATCGAAGTTAGAATGGCATTAAAGTAAGGTCCACTAAACTAGGGTAAACGAGGGAGACTGACAGATATGTAGCTGGACTGAGAGACAGGGGTAAAGAAGCAGAATGTGTGCCACAAAGATTAATAAACAGAAAGAGAAGCTGCAGAAACAGACACAAATATACCTGTATGTTGGTTATTATAACCTAACTACACAAAGGCCTTATTAAAATGACGTAAACTCCAGACGTATTTAATAATACATGAAATGAAATGGTCTTCGATATCATATTAGTATTTAGTTTACTGGTCTGCAGAGTGGAGTTCTCTTTCCTACACTACTAGAGCACTCTGCAGTGTGGAGTGGAGTTCTCTTTCCTACACTACTAGAGCGCTCTGCAGTGTGGAGTGGAGTTCTCTTTCCTACACTACTAGAGCGCTCTGCAGTGTGGAGTGGAGTTCTCTTTCCCAGACCTATATACAGGTCTGCCGTGTTGAAAGACTTAATACACCCTATTAAAGGTTTTTTTTTTTAATTTTAACCACAGAAAAGCCAATGTAGTAAAGCTTTGTACAGAAAAGATAAGTATGGTAAAACATAGTAAAACATGGAAAATTACTGTGTACATAATTTTGTGGTAAACCTTTCGATGGGTATACAGCATTGACGGACAAGAATAATACATCTAAAAACAGAAAAACAATGAGGGAGAATGGGAGAGAAAGAGAGGTACATTAATTATCTTAACCTGTGTTGCTCACACTCACAATGGAGGTGTAGGTGTCTGACAGACTAACATTTCAATAGCAGATTCGTGGCTTTGATGCAAGCCCTGCCACTGTAACTCAACCCGGTATTTACAGAACTGCAGGGGGGCTGTACAGCCTGTCTCCAACAATCAGTGACAGGCTCATCCACAATTTCCTTTGCAAATGTAAACAGGCAGCATCCGAACAAATCCATGGCTTGAAATTTTGAAAAGGCTCTAATCCCACAGCACTTTTTTCTTTATTCATCTATCATCTGCAGCAGAATCCATTTAGATAATATCTTAATTAAGTAAACACATTACTAATTAGGGACTTTGTGCAAATCAAGACGTGTTCGTGAAATGGAATGAATGCAGTCCCTAATGAACAAAGCAGTTAGACACGGTTCAACAAATTTGAGGGAGAAATGAGAGATAGAGAGAGAGAGAGAGAGAGAAAGAGAGAGGAGAGAGAGAGAGAGAATGAATGACAGTTGTATGCTGGTGCCATGGTGTAGGGGCAGGTGGGCTCAGAACTGCAGATTTCCCTGAGTAAATCCATTGTGTTTGACTTCTCCTTGTGATTAAACTGTATTAGAGATGAGCCAGGTGTGTTTAAAACTCATGTGGCTGCTCCATGTGCCTGAGCAGAGAAGCAGTCATACATGGATGAGATGACGAAGGTTTCAAGGTTTATTAATCTCATGGCCCACTTCACTTAACTCTTCAGCTGGTAAAAAGCATTGTTAGGACAAAAAAAAAAAACATTTTCTTGCTCAGATTACTGCATTCATTTTTTATCAAATCCACCTTCCTAATGGTTAACTGAACTGCACTCTTTAGTTACTGTATTAACGGGATGCTAGATATTGTCAACATCTTCCTCATATTTAATTTCTTACCTGCTCCTGTGTGTTCTGTATGATTGTCCACTGATCACTATTCGCGATGTTTACTAACTATTCAAATCAATGTTACGCCATAAGGCACAGGTATAGAACGATTACTTATCTGCCAAAATCGAATAGTCGACTACCACTTTTCTAGATGACTAGTCAGTGCACTGAAGCCAATGCAACACGGATATGCTTCCCCACCTCACTCCCCCGCAATCAGCTTTGAGGAGTCTTTCCTGAAGCCAGTGTGGCAAATAATGCTCCAAGAAGAATCAACTACAGACAATGTGTTGGTAGCTGCTTGTCTTACACTTTTTACTGCATTTCACTGGTGTCTATATAAAACAAAGTTTGATAACAAACTAAAATAAATAGGTAAACGTGACCCTGTCTCAGTCTATAGAGGCTAAATATAGTGTCTTGTGATTATGGTATAGTGTCTAAGTGATCCTAGAACACTACAGGCATCCTTGCTACTAACAATTCTTAAGCAAACACAATGAGCTGCTAATAGGTTTTGCAGTGCCCTGGTGGTAAGATAATATTTTGGAGAGTAAGTAGGAGAGTCAGAGAGGGTGAGAGGCCACTACAGACCCTGAACAGCCCTGTGCCCCACAGCTACAGCAACGCCTTGGACCTGTAAATCCAAACTAAATAATTAAACCAAGAATCCCCAGGTCAGGCCTTTGCACAGGGGTGAGTTCATAAAGGCTTACTTTATAATTCATTAGCATTGTTTCATTGCTTCAGTCAGACAGCTGAGACATTCCATAAACACTTGCCCTGCCAGCACAAATAGCTCCCCTCCCCTCTGACACAGAGCCCCATTCAGCAGGCAGGCAGACTCTGCCAGTACCCTACAGTCTGCAAGTGTTCAGTGGGTTGAACACACAGTGGGGTGTGCTGCACTAACCTGTGAGGCTTAACCACTTCTAACTTCATTTGTTTATTTTACTTTATTTTGTTTGACAAAAGTCCTTTTTTCAAAATTCTTATTTATGGACAGTACCCTGCAAGGAAATACTCTATTTCAGATTTATTCCAGTCTATTTTATTTTAGTTAGTTGTACAAAACTCAGTTTGTTATTTTACAAAAACATGCTACCACCTTTTTCTTTTACAAAAACCAAATGTCTGTTTATTTCATACAGCTGTATATTTGCGCAGATTTATTTGGCAAATACATCATTCTGTCAGAAAACACCACGCGCTGCACTGCGCAGTTCTCATTTCCCAGTCACATCCTGCTGGAGCCGGCTCTTTGAAGACAGGCAGGGGCATGTGTTTTGCTGTTTCAAGGTGGACTTGTCATCATCAGTGATTTTCCAGTTCTGTTCAACATTCTACTCTACTCTGGCTCACAGTCTGTCTCTCCAAGCACTTTCTGATTGGTTAATGTCAGGAAAGAAGTCGATAAAGGGGCTGTCTTATACCGTACATACATATCCAAAACTGTACACTATTTACAGCCCCTGCTGCAGGAGGTCGGCTGTTTAGTTCTCAGTGTGGCCACAAAGCTTCAAGGAGGGAGGAAGGTTGAGTCCCTGCTGCTAAAACGACCCTAGGTAACCCTCAATCCAGAATCCCGCCTTTATTAGAGGATACCACACGTTACAGTGTTGGTACAATACAATAACAGGGCAAGCTCAACATTCTGCTCCACTCCACTCTGTGGCTCACAGTCTGGCTCTCCATGGCATTCACTATATCATGTTGTAAGATTAACAGTATCAAGAAGGGGGTGTCTGATGACAGCATACAGTACAGTAATCTGCAATAAGGGGAAGTCAGTTATCAGGAGATTGTATTAGTCATTTGTTCCAATACACTTTTACACCTTGCTATTCTGACATAAGTTCAGTGCTACCTTATCAGGGTACTATTCACAGCCAAGCACACTGCATGTCATATCGAGGTGGGTATTACAGTAAATCACTATATTAAACAATGGAAAGGGTGTTGTGGCAATCATCCAGCATCGTTCAGCTTCTTTACATATTTATGGGGTGTGTTGTTTCCATCCCATCTTTCAAAGAGCAATAAACAGACCGATGTATTTTTAACCTTGAAGGTTTTTCATCGATCTGGTCATTTTCTCGCTATCCCACCTCCATTGCTTCTAGTAAGACTTTGTATAAAAACTGGTTGTATCTATGCTTTAAATATTCTTTAATTTACAAAGCAGTTGGGATTGGACTCTGTTTAGATTAGCGATTTGTTCAGACTACTGAATATACAAAAAATGCCTTGTCTATCCTTTGTTTCATGTTTCAGGTTCAGTGTACTGTAATGTATACTTAGTATAAGTGTATGTAAGCATGCTATCTTAAAACTGCTTTTAACAACTGAACTCCTATTCAATTTAATTACTATCCAATTACTCTCTTGTTCTTGAATGAATTACAGTACATGACAATTATTGCATCACTATAGCTAAAGCACAGAACACAAAACAGCAACTACAGCATTGCCATAGAAGAGCTGTCAAGATTAAAGCTTCACAAAGGCTAAAACACTGGGCACACATCCCTTTCTGAGGTTACTGCTTCTACATTTGAGATGGCAAAAGGTTGCTAATGTAGAACTATGGAAGAGTGTACAGTTATCTTTTTTTAATGTATTTTGTTAACTTTCCCCACGGTATCACCCACGACACCTAGGCTCCCCTCACATGCCACACATTATTGAGAGCGTTATATTTAATTTCCACATCACGAAGCTGAAAAACAATTCCACAGGTCAGCACCTCCCTCCAGGTATGGGTCCTTCCTCCTCATTCTAAAAGCCCAACCTGTCTGCTGTGTGTCTGCTCCGGACGCTCGGTTATTGAGTCCAGGGAGGGAGGCTCAGCCAACAGCCAGAAAACGGAGGGCTGGCGATCCTAGTCTGGAATGTAGGGAATGGGAAAGGGAATCTGAACTGCACTCCAACCTGACACAGACCTGAAGGGAGGGAGGCCAGTGCTGGGTTGAGGCTCCTGTTTGTGTGTGTGTTTGAACACCGTTAGCAGCTTGGAAAAGGCATGAGTCAGCTGGTGCTAAAGTAACCCAGATGCAGGTACATTAAATGAAAAGGGACTAGGGAAATAGATCCAAAACAGTCAGATGCCAACAACTACCAGGACAATGACAGTATGGTGCAGGGTCACCATGGGCCTGATTCATGTGTGGCTATTGCTCAATGATTACTACCTCTTAATTCATTCAAGGAAGTTGGGGCCAATGTTTTAATTAATTGGCAAAAAAAAAAAAAAAGTCTCTCTTAAATGTCAATTTTCTAAATTAGGAACATAAGAGGAGAGCGCTTTACAGAAACAATTGGTAAAGCATGTTTAATGCTAAGCCTGTTGGCTCACACTGAAGTCTATTGTTTATACAGGAAGAAGGGAATTAAGTACAGTTTTTGTGCTTTAATCTTGGGTTTACGGTGGCCCGTGTCTGCACAAGTGCAGCTTAGCAGTAATAGCTGGGAGCCCGGGACTGGGAGCGAGGCACAACCTGGCTTCAAAACAACATTTCATCCACGCCTCCCCGTCTCCCTTATAAAAGGGTATGTATTTTTGCAGTTTTTCCATGGTTATACAATAGTTTATCCTGGTGTGCCATGCTTATTAATCTGCTTTACCATGCCTTGTTATTCTTTACAATGCTTCACCATGCTTTCACTGTACTTTATTACACGTTGCTATGCTTTTACTGCAGTAAACTTGTATAAGGTCTGTAAGGAAGCTGTGACCAAGATTTAAGGCAGCGTGTCTCAACTTTCCATTACACGTCAGTACAGCAATCTGCTTCACTTGCTGCCTTTTTGCTTGTGGCAATGTACTGTTCACCTGAGTCAAACACAAACAGGGGTTAGTGTCCAATATCATTTTTAAAAACAAGAGCATTTCTACACAAGACCTTGCTACATCATGAGCCAATATTAAAAATATAAACTGTATAAAGCAGATGTCTCCTGCATCAGTATAACATAAACACCAGGCTCACTGAAAAAGAAATACAATAATCAAGCAATTCAACACAACAATCTCTCTGGCAGGACTGGCAAGGAGGAAATGCAAAATGTGGGGTAGTTCAGCTGATCTGGGTTAGTGTAGCAGGGTGACGTGTCATTTACAAGGAAAGTCAGAAGCAAGGTTTCCAACACAGAACGGAACAGAGGACAGATGAAACCAACACTATTGTAGCCCAGTCAGTATTGTGTACTATACACCACAGCAGCTGGAGTCAGCATGGTGCACACATAGAACTGTTTAAAACTCGCTTTCACATTCTTCCATATTCCACAAAACTAAATAAATCATGTGAAATGGCTTGTTTCTGGTCCTCTGCCCCTCTCTCACACCACCTTCAGTCAGTTACCTTGCCAAACAGATTTGCTGGTACTGTATGTTAAGGCAGTCAAGCGTAGATATTCAAATCCAGGCCTGTGTTGTGATAACAGTTACTATAATGATGCATCAATGATTAATCCATTGCTGTTCAATTTCAACAGAAATGTAATGACATGTAAGCGTATATGCATGTCAAGTTAAAAGTGCTTCTGAAGGGATGTGCGTGTGCTATAATAGTGTTGTAGGTGAAGGTGTGGTAATTCCAATGAAATAAACAGCCAGAGGAGCAGAGAGGAATACCAGGGGTCTGATAAGAAAGCATCCATAGCAACAGGAGAGCAAGGAACAACATGCATCTTCCACATAAAACTAATGTGCCATAATAACTAAAAATAATAAAAATAAAGGTTTTTATTTAATCATAATAAATCATCTTTCATCTACAATAGCATCCGATAATTCCTCATAATGTAGCTGTTGAACAGGGACTAAAAGACAGTGTAACTTCATGCAACACCACACTGTGGTAGCACCATTCATAAACTGCAACACAGCTCTCTGATTAAACAGAATGCAGAGGACGGCTGCCAAAATCTAGGGTTACTGTAATAATAATAATACTACTACCACAAACCACCGCAGCAAACCTCAAAGAAAGGCTTTTTATGGGTTTGCTTTTGTTGTTTAGAACTGTATTTAAAAGGCAGTCCCCATAGTCATTTACTCAGAATAACTCAAAAGGGCTGACAGCTTAGAGAAAATTCTCCTTTGGTTTGCATGTAGAAGTTGACTAAAATGACTAGTGAAGATCTACAGGGCAGTATTGTATCAACTGTGGAAAAGTACTGTAACAAAATATCCCAAGGTGCTGTTCAGATTGTTCTTTAGTTAGTGTGTTTCAGGATAGATGAGATTGTTCTTTAGTTAGTGTGTTTCAGGATATATGGGTTTCATTGGCCCCTGCTGAACCTATGCTTGCACAAGCTGGCTACGGCGTGGCAACAAGACCTGGTGCGGTCCTCAAAGACA
The DNA here is from genome assembly GCF_902713425.1 of Acipenser ruthenus. Classification (NCBI taxonomy): domain Eukaryota; kingdom Metazoa; phylum Chordata; class Actinopteri; order Acipenseriformes; family Acipenseridae; genus Acipenser; species Acipenser ruthenus. Next base: position 7,266,377 of record NC_081209.1, read on the forward strand.
CAGTCAAGGGGCATTTACATGCTTGCGTCAGGCGGTTTTGATCCACATAAAAATCACTGGAAATAAAAATCTGTGCTTATGCCGATGGAGCTATTCCCTGCACAAACAAGCGCCTGTCTCTCTGCCCATCTACAAATGCACTGCTGGGTTAATGCCTTCCTGTAAAATCAGCTTTAGCAATGTGCAGGGCCTAATTGAAGCCTGTTCCATTAGTGTCACTGCTAAGAGGTACATTTACAAATACATCTGCCTATTAAAATGTATCATGAGGGGCTGGTTATGGAACGCGTGTCCAGAATCTTAAATTCACATCTGTGCTCATCAAACACTCTTCTCAAGATCATGTTCAGAACTGTAGGTCCAGGAACTTTCAATGACTTCACTTCTCTACCACAGCTGGCATGGAAAGAACACTCCCAAACCATTGCATTGTGAGCCATTCCAGGGTTTAGTATGAGCTACTATGGTTTGTTTTAATTAGGTCTATGCGTGACTCATTAAATCTGGAAACTGGTGAACAATGTCTTAAACTGACACCCATCTGACACACAGTTCACAGACACAGGGGAACTGGGGGCATAAGGGGTCTTAATCCGTCACGGATTGCATCACACAGCACTGCACATCACAAACTGTATGCAAGAGAGCCGAATCATGTTACATGTGATCAAATGTGCAGTCCAGATTGCAAACACCAAGAGCAGTTACTGTGGCAGAAATCAACGTCATCACTGGGTCATGTGTTTCAAAAGAATGTCCCAGAACTAATGATCAGTCTATTTAAAAGACTAATGCTAATCAATTACTTAAAATCCATTACTTTTAGCAAATCTTTTCGTTCTTCACTTCTTTTTTTTCCCCATTAATTGCAAATATTTCAAACACAGGCCTATGAAACCTGCATCCTGGTACCTTTTGTAGGATATATGGTCTGACTGAATCGAGACCACTGGAGCGGGTTTAAAAACTATGGCACAGAAAGCGATTAGCAAACAGGAAGCAGCAAATATTTTTTTCATATAGTGTTGACTTTTAGATATCTTGTACTGTACATTTCATATCGATGTATAAAATACAAGCAAAGAAATATCAACAGGAGAGGACCGGTGATATTGCTAGTGCTAATACTGTAATAGAGCAAGAACATGGATTTGAAATCAAACCCACACAGCCATTGCCTGAAATAACGCAATATGCGCTTCAGGGAAACCCACTGGGGTGCTTGTTCTGGGAAGGTGTTGCAATCTGTGGGCTGGTGACCTCACTGCTCACCTATAGTCTGTCCGTGACTCATTAACTTGGATTAGAAAACTGCATTCATGTGGCTTCTCTAAGCCTTTCAATTGCATTCTCCCTTTAAATAAACAAAACTACATTTTAGTATTGGTATCGCTTGCAAGTGTATACTTCAGCCTGGTCTTTTATTTGTTGCAAGAAGATTTAGAAGACTATTCAGACCTTTCAGCCATTATGCTGTGCCAATATTACGCAATAAATGCATTGATTATTTGCCAAGATGTACAGCATTATGAAACTGTGACGATTATGAGAGATTTCTAAAGCAATAGTAAAACAATTATACTGTACAATAAAATGGTACATTAACTGTTGCGTACAGACAAATAGCATGGCTCTCAAAGCATATCCAGGACGATTGGAACACACTACCAGTGTTCTGGAACTGTGGGGTCACACAAGGGCAAACTAATTGTACCAGCAACAAAAACACAGTGCAAAGCATGCACCAACATACTCTCTTCACACTAACTACAATGTGCATGTGATCATCACGTGTTGAAAACTTCACTGTGAATGACGTGAATGGAACTCTTCTGCTTTTTTGATCATGCATTATTTAGGCAGTGTGAACATGGTTTAAGTGCATTTTAATAGCTGGATGGCACTTTACAATATATGTAGTACAGGCTTGTTAATAAGGCATGTTCCATCTAGTTTAGCACTCCCGAAGGTCAACACTCAGCGATAATACCAATTCCATCAGGGGCTTTCACAACATGGGCTTAAAGAAACTTTTTCAACAGTTCAATCTTCCGAGGACAGTGGAGATGACCCACAAGATAAGATAAGATCCAGGGAAACACAGAGACACCTTCAAACAGAAAACAATGAAGGAGCAAAACAGACAGATAATCCATGTTTGACCACAGGATCACTCCTGAAGCAGTAAAGACAGGCAAGGGACATGTGGGCTCTTGAATGAAGTGCAAATGTATTTTTACTGTTAAACTGCTATTAAGCCTTTGTACTCTGTTGCAACCCAGTCCAAACACCAATGGTGCTTTCATCCTGTACTGGGTTACAACAAACGAATACATCAACATAATGCTAATTTCTGTATTTCCATTGTATTTTTAGTACCACATGTGATAGCTGTCTAATTTACAAACTGCACAGAATATTTCTGATTATTGCTATCATATATCATACTGTACATAAGAATGGATTTATTGCTATGCTATATGTTTTATCTTTTTATGACAGTGGTTCCCAAACTTATTTATCTCATTTATACCTACCAGAGCCATGCTCCAAGGGGACCCATTATAATACACAAAGGCTGCTGATAGATGTTTTAAGGTTATTATCGTACAAACACTTGCCACTTTGACGTCAGCTCTATCTCATCTTCATTTTCAATGCCTGCACTAAGAGTCCCATTATACAACAAAAGGGGGTGAGTTTCCGAAACAAAACCATCATAGGGAAGGGAAATTTAGCACGAGCCAGTGAGCATGCAGAACAGGCCACGCGGTCTTAACAAGCATCGGCTAACGCGACCAAGCATTTTTTACTGCCACACACTCTCTGATGCTGAAACATTAGAAGAAAAAAAAACCTTCAGCTTCTACTATTCCTTCCTAAGGCTTTGATCTTTTTTTTCCAGTGAGCAAACAGGAGAAAAAGGTGCTAACATTCAAACTGGTTGTATGCCTGAGCTAAATGTTAAGCAGCTGTTGACAAATTTGGGGGAGTAAAAAGGAAGGAAACCATCCCATTTGTACTTTTTATACCTGGAAAAATAAAGTTGACAAATTGGGTTTAGAAATCTGCCTGTCCCAAACCTGGTTCAAATATGAACCAACTTGAGCTTCTTATGCCTCTGGAGACACAGCAGCTGGGTAATAATCCAGTCCTGTAAGTGAAACCGACTTTCAAATAAGACAAGCAAACTGAGACCTTTTTAAACTGGATTAAATCAAAGTGATGGCACCGCAACAGCCATTATAAAGTATAGCCATGGTGCCATCATAAGCTTTGATTTAACTCAGTAGTACTCAACTTTGATTTAATTCCATAGTACGGCACAGCAAACGACAGGTAAAAATGATAAGGTTTGCTACAGCCCCTTTAATGAGAGCAATTAGGAGGAAGGAGGACTAACGAGCCAGTCAGATTCAATGCAGAATCTCTATTAGAAAGAAGTGACAGCATTACAAGCCGAGCTTGAATGGGACACAGTGTCAGCCGGACAGGCAGCTCCTACTATATTGTGACGATCAAACAGTCTGCAACACTTCCTTTGGAAGCCACGTTAATCCATTGTTGATGCAATAAAACAGAGCCAGGCACAGGAAGACTATACCGCAGAACACACATCAAGGCACTCTGGCTTGGCAATAAAAAGACCCTGCTGGATGCCTGCCTACATTCCCCACTCTTCCACTCTGCAGTTACATTGCATCTCCTACACTATTGCGGCAAGAGAACACCTCAGTCAAGTCAATTCGGTAGTAAGTGAACTGAGTTTGGTGGTATGGATTTTCCAGTGGACGTTATTTTGTTTCATCAGCTCCAGTATTCCCTTTTCAGTTTAACATACTGTTGCCACGTTGGTTGTTACTCAAATTTGGTTGTAGTTGAAACGGCGTGGAATTGGAAACGCTCTCAGCCAACAATAGCACAGGAACGCACTGGAGCAAAACCGCAGATGAAAACAATGTGTACTGTTAGGAGCCACTGAACTGTGGAGGACCCACACAAACAGCATCATGCCGTTTTCTCTCTTCTCAGGCCGTTTACATTACTGTGTTTAAAAAGCAACATCCCTGAAAATGTATCTGCATATGAAATATATTAAACAGATTTAAAGGGATGGGAACAAGAGCTCAGTTTGAGCTATATAATGCGTTTACTACACAGAACCAATTAGCTCCTGGAATGACTCACATGGCAAGACACAGCAACCATATTGTGTGTTTAATTGTGTGTGTGTGTTACTTTGGTCTTTCTCAATAAATAAACCCCACACCACACTAACTGTAATTGTGCTAATTAGATTATATGTCATGCTTTCCATGTTAAGCACAAAGACATATTAAAGTGAGAAGGATCTACGGATTAAGCATTATGCACAGCAACAGCTCATGTCTCATTAAAACAGCCCACCAAAAGGCCAGCACTTGATATACAAAACATGACTTACAAACATCAACTCAGTTCAAGATGTTACAGGAACTCCGATCATTTGAACTCAGCTGTTAAACTCCTGTGGATCCGTTTCACATTGTTTCATTATTCCAGTATGTTCAGTCAAATATCATTTAAAATTTCACAAGGGGAAAATGCTTAAGGGTCTTATTAAGAGGCTATTTGCTGGCCAGGCCACCCAAACTAATAGAAACATTGGAGCTGCTACTCTATATGCCTTTTACTAAAGCATATATCAAATCCACACATTTATCACATTCTGCTGTTACTGCAGTAAAGACGAATAGTCCCAGGTAGCAGTAGGGTAAATGGTAATCTTAACTCATGTATTCATCTTGCTGTTTAACATCACTTTGTATTTGTATATCACATCCTGAAGTCTTTCTCAAACTCGGAAGTTAAAAACATCCCTACAGTCTCAAATTAAGCTCTCAAACGCTTCTTCTGTCTAAGTACACCAGAGTGTAACTATCAACCTGCCATCCTTGTAACACTGCCTTAGTGTATGTAACAAATGGCACACTTGTTCTATGTGGTATGGGCAGAGTGTTGCAGGGGGGACAGATTAATGGTTACACTCTGGTGTACCAGCTGCACTTAAAAGAGAAAACATGTTTCAAAGCTGCACTGAAACCAGTCTCTAAAAATTTTTTCAAAAAAGGCACTAGGATGTGATGACTGAAACATAAAATATATATAAAGTGAATCTAAACAGTTAAGAAAACTTTGATGTTTCATAACGAACCAAGCTGCTTTTTAACAACCCTATCAGTGCAACACTTGGAAGGGGACTCTACTGTCACGCGTTAGATCTGCTCCAAATTCCATCCTAACATTAGGACAACAGGGAGCTGCATCAATGCCCTTTCCATGAAGCAGAATTCCCTCTCTCTCACCAGCCGCTGCTCTTGACAGCGTTTTGTTCCGACTCAGTGTATCTTCCACTCGATCTTGCGTCTGTTTAATGAATAGACTGAGTTTGACAGCCTCAATCCCTCTGTGGTTTAAAAAGGGAGAGAGAAAAGAGCTTGCCAATCCAAGGCAGCCGCAGCTCCCCTCTCTCTCTGAACGAATGGGGACTTGGTCTCAATCCAGCTCTTGTTATTGTGGTTAAACACAGTATATAGCTACACAGAAATCACTGCAGAACAGCTAAGGCTTAAACAAAGAGAGTCCGCGGGCCGACTGATTTCTACACCTTAGCTAGCCTACAGCTGCAGTTCACTATTTATTGTAGGTTCTGTGACAATCGGCTGCTGTATCGCTTTCACAAAAAACCTGAACTGACCTGAAAAACAAACTGGACTGGTACACACTGACCACACATCTTACTGTACCTAGAGACTGTAAGCACCAGGCCAAATAGGAGGAGGATGAGCTAAATCTGGAGATATCAGTTGTCATTAGTTTTCCAGTTGAGCACTGCATGCAAAATAAATTGCCCGAAACGAGCAGGGAAAGTCCCTTGTTTGCTCAAGGGTTATTCACATTCCTGGAGTTACAGTAGGTGATCTATCCACCAGAAGAGGCTAGCTGCTCAGGGCTGCTTATCATGTAGCTATGGCAGTAACGGATGCACATTTGTTGAGTTATTCCCATCCAGGAACAGTCATCTTAAAATCTCCTAAGACAGGGAGTAAAAAAAAGTTGGTGTAACACAATGGCATCAATTGTAATGATCTAAACGGTGGCAGATCAAAATACTGCCGCTCTAAAACTTTTAAACCTGATTTTCCACTGACCTCACTCCACTTTGTATAGCATGTAGTGATGTTACTGTGTCGATGAATTAGCCCTTGCTGAAAACACTGTGAAATATTATAAAAGGCTGGCAGAGCAGCAAGCTTTAAACACCAGTCATTGGCAGCTGAGATTCCAACTTCCAGCAGGCACTCAGAACAGTAACCCGGCCGTGAAACAGTTTATACAGTGCTTTTCAAAGCCATAAAGAATTTCTGCAAGACTGTTTTGGAATCTGGCCTGTTTCAACACACCTTAATACAGAACATCCTCCTCAAAACAAGTGAGCAACGGAAGTACCTGAAATGTGTTCTTTTCCACTGCCCTTGAATTCAGGAAAGGGTATGGTGACAGGTCAGAATGCTGGCAGGAGCCCCGTACTGTACACAGCAGGCTCAGTGACTAAGCTACAGTAAAATAAACTGAAAAAACAAACAGGTTGCGCGGGCATAAATATGGAAAACGACTGGAAACTGTGCTAAATTTGAAAGAAACGGCACATTTAGATGATTCATAAAGTCAGAGATGAAAATAAAGCGTATTTCCTGAGTCTTCCTGAGATTAGATTGGGATCACACCCCACATCAGTCTCCCATTGCAGGGGTGGAAAAGCTTTAGTTGGCAAGGTTTTTTTATTTGAATAAATATAATAAATATGTTCCTAACTGTCGTGTTACTGTGTGCTGTCCTCTGCGACACCTTGGTTAAGGGGGGGGAGGTGGGGTTGTCTTGAGGTACAAATGAAGACTGCAATACCTCCCGTGGCTCCCGAGTGGCGCATCCAGTAAAGGCGCTCCTCGCAGGATGTGCCCTATAGCCTGGAGATCGCTGGTTCGAATCCAGGCTATGTCACAGCTGACCGTGACCGAGAGTTCTTAGGGGGCGGCGCACAATTGGCTGAGCGCTGCCCGGGTAGGGAGGGCTTAGGTCGGCAGGGGAATCCACGGCTCACCGCGCATCAGCGACCCCTGTGGCCGATAGGGCGTCTGTGGCTCTGCAGCGGAGCCACCAGATCTGTGTTGTCCTCCGGCACTATAGGTCTGGTAGCATTGCTGTGGATCTGCAGTGCGAAAAATGACGGCTTGGAAGGAGCACGTTTCGGAGGACGCGTGTTTCAGCCTCCGTTTCCTGAGTCGGCGGGGGGGTTGCGAGCGGTGAGCCGGGGATACAGATAATAATTGGGCATGCTAAATTGGGGTGAAAACCGGGGTAAAAATAATTGGCGACAACTAAATTAAAAAAAAAAAAAAAAAAAAAAAAAAGACTGCAATACCTCCCACTGCTGTGCAATAGGAGCTCGTTATTTCCATTCCTGTACTGCTATGTATTGTTTCCAGAGGCAGGTCAAAGAAAAAGTGCAACTGACTGGTTGACCTTAATCCAGCCCTGCTTGCAATTTTCCTGAGTAGAAAAAAAAAGGTGCCAGTGGCTATGCTTGTCATTAGAAAAATGTTCTTTCCACTCAGCAAGCTGTTTAAATTATCTTCTTTAACTGCAGCCGGCAAGGAGAAACTGCTTTGTACCACAGTGGTTAGGCAGCGTAGTCTGAGCATAGCAGGACACTACATACCTGCAGGCCAGTGAACCTCCCAACTTTACTGGTCACAATGGCAGGGCCCTTTAAGACACAGGGGCAGTATTTAGATCCACAGACCCCTTGATCCCTATAATACTAATAATAAACCGTACCTGTATTGTACACTTGAATGTGTGTAGCAGCTGGGGTTCAGGTATAAATCACAGAGCAGTGGTGGTATGGCTTTCTGCATTCCTGAAATAGCCTCTTGGGGTCTTATTCAGCTGCAAGTCCTGGTAATGCATTGTGCTTCTCCATCACGGGACCCTAGTCCATGGTGGCATTATGGATGGTCTCTTTAATGAACTGCCGTAGGCTGTTATCACAGGAGTGGATGTCAGGACTGTGTGGTGGCCATGCCTGCATGACCAATCCATCCAGCAGCCAGTCCCTTGCTCTGTATGCATTGCACTACGCATTCCTATCAGTCAGCACAATAGAAAGGGCATCCCCCGTCACGTTTTCACATCAGTGATTATGCAGAGATCGTCAGTGTAAAACTCAAACGAAACTGATTGCAATGGTGCCTTCATTTTAGGATCTAGTGTTGCTGAAGAAAGGGAGTTTCTCTGCACTACTCTGACATCTCATCTTCAGTCGTATTACAGTACAATATACTGAAGGCGATTATAAGTATTGACCATTTGTTTCAAAGCTCACTGTTAATTAAATGCTTTGGCACTTAAGGATTGGGTCTACAGTATATGGTTACTGACGGGTTAATAAATCTATAGATTCATCTTTATTCTTTACAGGATACAGTGCACTGGAATAGGCATTTACTAACACTGTAGCAGGTTCAAATATAATTTATTACCTCTGGGAGTCAACCTGCATTTGTTGGGGTCACTGGCTGGACGTCTACAGTTAAGAGAGCAGTGTAAACTGTGACCTTGTTAACCCTCTGTATTCAGCCCTGAAATAATCAGACTGGTGTTGCTTCACACCGAACCAGTATACAGGCAAACTGTGACATTCCACAGCTTCAGGTACTGTATGTGTGCCCTGTGTTTATAACACTGTAGGAAACTCGTTCTTGAAATACCTTTGATATGACTTCTCTATCACATGCACTTCGGTAATGACAGTGAAAGCCAACCGATTCATCATGCAGGCTTGTCTTCAGGTATTCGGCTTCTTCTTTAAAGGTCTTTGGGAAACACCTGATGTCTGGAATAACTTACAAACTGCACGCCATGTCTTTTTACCAGTTTTTTAGGCAGTTTTGTTGCACAAAAAGCGATTCCCGCTTGAGTAGTTAACACCCACGCTAAAAAATCTCAACTGACTTGTTACACTTCACACAGAAACATGAAATAATATTATGTTCAGTTATTACATACAGTACATTTTTCTGCAATTATGGTTACTGCATTTTTTTAGGTGTCCCGCTATACATCTTCTGTTTAGCCTTTGTATCTATGTAAATGAATGATTTTGTTTGTTGAACATAACTTATTAAAGTGGCATTAAGGCCCCAGAACATTTTGTATGTATTACTTATCAATACTTGGTCTTGTGGGTGGAATGTGTGTGCCAGTGTAATACCAAACACAACAGATTTTCTGATGCCAGCAAGCAAGCTAACCTAACCCAGGTAGCCACTGTGTGATCAACAGCATCACGCTACACAAACTCTTTATGTTAATTACACCTCAGAGAAGACAACGGCACTGATACGCACTGACACAAATAGACACTGCATGGACATTACCAGCGTCTCAACAGCCCGCAGCTAAATGTCTAACTAAAGCAGGCTTTTCATGAGCGCTCACTACAATAGCAGATTTAACAACTACGACAGCAACAAAAAAAACATGCTTACAGTGTGAAAAATAAACTGTCAATACTGTTTAATCCAGTGAAGCTTTCTCCTGTTTTACCTTCATTTGCTTTGATAGGGCTCCTTCGATTACTACCAGTTCTGTTTAAGAACAGGTGCATTTCCATTACAGTGCGCTTTGATGGATGAAGCGCAAACCTCCCTGAAATTGAACTTACACTTGATCTGTTCAATTAATTTAAACTGCGACCAAATGCATCAAATAAAGATAAAAAAACAACCGTTACTGCCAGGACCAGTCATCAACAACCACTGAACAGTTACCGTCCAGGAAACCTGAGCTGTACTGTGTGTACCCCATTCTCATGATTACAGTAGATGGCTTTGAAGACACATGGCACAGAAAGGTTTCTGTTTACTTAAACTCTTTTTCTGTTTACTCTTGGGTTGCAGTGGTTCACTGATTAACGTCGTCCAGCTGCTGCAAGGGGCCCACACCCATATTCCACCTCAAATCCAAAGAAACAACAACCACCACCAATGCTAGAAACAGTTTACCACAGCCGGAGAGGTAGCACTCACCTAGGTCTCCATGGAAACTGTTGTCATGAGAGGCCCTGCTGGAAGGGGTCGAGTCGCCATCGTTAGGCCAGATCTGCCCGGTTTTCCGAACCCCAACTATGGTGGCCTCGGAGACCACCACGTGCTGTTTGTGGCGCTTTTGGGACTGGGGTGTGGGCGGGCTGCTGCTGTCAAAGGACTGCTGGGAGTTCTGGGATGGAGAGCGGCTCTTTTCTCGGAAGATGCGGTAGGTGGTCGGGCTGGGGGAGATGTGGCTGGACTGGCCAGAGGAGAAGTCCTCCTCGCTGGATGTCAGGTTCTCGTTGGAGCTGCAGTCCGGCGTGTACCCTCCACCTGCGTCTTCGAAGCTGCGAGGAGAGTAGGACCTGCGTGGCCAGGTGAGGTGTTTATCCTGATCTCCACTATGGTCCCTCATGTTGACACCTTTGCCTTCCCCATCCCCCACTACCCCCCCGACGAAGACGCTTGTGTACGGCTGGCAGTCCAATGGCTGCCAGTGTTGCTGCCGATCCTGCTTGCCCCCGTTGGCACGGATCAGGTTGTCCTTCAGGAAGCGCGGGTTGAGTTCGGCGTCCTCGCACTCCGCGTCGTAGCCGGAGCTGCTCTCTGTGGACCTCCCCCTGTAGACTGGCTTGCGATACTCCACCAC